>NW_003307558.1:241513-284276 GCF_000143455.1 Volvox carteri f. nagariensis
TGTCCCAGGGTTGGTGCTAAGACCTGGCAGTTTTGCATCGCTGTGTTTGTGCGTTTTCTGTGTCGCGGTAGGCTGGGGCTCTTTCTGACTCCGTTTATGTTGGGCTCCTGTGGGGTCAGTTCCTAGCTGCCAAGAGCTTTATCCAAGCCCGTGCTGCTCAGCCTTATTTTCAGTGCCATGAGCTCCGTGGACTCCGTGAGCTCCGTGTATGTCTTGCTCGGTTAACCAAGAGCGCCCTGTGCTGGAGACAGCCCCTGCTGGCGGCGTTTTTATAGTAGTTGGTTGCATTTGCAGCACTCCGTGGCTCTGTCAGACTCTCTTTGTGTTGGTCTTTATTGCAGGTGCTGTGTGGATTCTTTGAACAGTTGGCCGGTGTACCTGTTGGTTCGGAGGTGGCCCGACCTTGCTGTTTGTCGTGCTGGGTTTCGTCATCCGTATCCCTGCTGTCAGCGCCCTGGGCGCGTGGAGCGGTCGTTATTGCAGAGCCGGTGTTCAGTTCAAGCCCTAGTTGGCCGTTTAGTCAACCCTCAGCGGGCACATGTTTGGCATTCTCGCGTGTCTATCGTCCATTCCTTCAGATGGCGTCCGTCAGCGTTTGTTGAGGGATCCGTCGCGTTTGTGGCCGGTGGGTCAGTCTGTGCGCGGTTGGAGAGCGCTGGTTTGACCTCGTCCTTGTGGTTTTGGCAGCGTTCTGTTTGTTTGCTCTTTTGCCTGTGTAGAGATGGCGTGTCCGCCGTCCTTGCTGCTGGAGTATCGTTTGGAGGTCGTTGAGGCGTTTTGCTTGGGGAGCTTTATTTCGTGTCGCTGTGTGTGCCTGTCTGGCAGCTCTCGCGTCCTTTGTCCCTCTAGCGGCCCGTCGCGTTGCGCTGTTTTGGTGCTCAGTTTGTTTGTTATTTCCGCTAGAGGGGGTATCTTCTCCTTTGGCATTTACCTATGGAGCAACAACTAATGCGAGCTTGCGTAAGTAAGCTGGGTTAGTTGGGCGTAAGGCCCAATGCGTAACTGTTAGACTAACTGTTTCGCAACGGCCCGTGTCCTCAGGGCCGTCATTTATTGCGCGCATTAAGCTGGTTAGCTTATCTTGTTTTTGTTGTTCAGCGCGCGCCCGCCCGCCCGCCCGTTTCTGGCGCAGCCTCGCGTTAGTTCAGTTGCGGTGTCTCTTTCTCCGTTCGTTAGGCCCGTCTTCTTCGGGCCTCTCAGTCCATTTCTCTCTTTCATTCTTTGTAACAGAAAATGGCATTTACCTATGGAGCAACAACTAATCCTTCTGTTCCGGGGAGTACTGAGGGCTGCGAGGGAAGCGCTGCGATGCTATTGCCCTCGGGGTTTTTTTTTTTTTTTTTTTGTGTGTGTGTGTGTGTGTGTGTGTGTGTGTGTGTGTGTGTGTGTGTGTGTGTGTGTGTGTGTGTGTGTGTGTGTGTGTGTGTGTGTGTGTGTGTGTGTGTGTGTGTGCTGCAGCTGGCCGGGCCCACAAGCAAGTGCACGCGATGGCAGATGGCAAAAGTCACACTAATGTGGGTGGGACTGGTGCAACACGGACGCACGCTGGGCCCTGAACAATTGTGGCTTTCGGTGCATGCATACCTGTTGTATAAGCTCCGCGAACAGCTCGTGGACGCCCTTGGAGATAAGGTACTGTACATGACGACAGCAAATCCGAACGTTAAGGTAGGCTTTCCCATCGACGAATCAGGTGCAACACAGAGTTTTGTTCATGCCACCGTGAAGCGGTCGGTAAAGGCAAAGGGTAGCGGCAAGAGCTCCCCCCTAATGTTTATAGTCGAAGGCCCCAAAGGCCTTTCTCTGCAAAGAATCCACCTACCTGCTGGCGATCCTCGTCCTTATGTGCGAACGCTACACTCACGCCATCCTCGGTGCTGGAAACGGCAACCTCTCCCGCTGCATCTTTAGTCTTTAGCATTAGATGCTTGAGCCTGCATTGTAGTCGCATTGCTTTAAGCAAATACACTTGCGCGCCTTCACAGTTAGACTTACATGTGCTGCTCAACACTCTCCGGCTTGTCATGTAAGACACTGACAACCATTTCCTTGACAATTTTGTCAATTCGCTGCTGTGCTAGGTAGTTCTCAATTTCCTTGACGACGTTTTCAGGCTTTTCCAAAGCCATTATATCTCAGTAACCCAATCACTCAATGGCGAGCTAATACCTGACCTTAATTTTTCATACTAAATACGACTATTGTCCCACGGCAAAGGGTTCTGCCAGTGAAAGCTGGTCTTCGCGTGACTTCGCGGAACGTATAATAAGATAATCCATAGATCTCAAAGTTAGTAGAAAATTTAAATGCAAAAGAGACACAAAATTGATGTCACCGCGAAAGTTAGCGTTACCGCGTAACGCGAAGGCTTTCGCTGTATCGGTACGGCACCACCAAGGTATAGCTGACTGAACCAGGCAACACAAGATTCCATCGCTATCCCCATACACAAGGGGTAACACACCACACAACCTAATCACGCTACATTTTCTAACATTCTCTACCCATTTGTCTATTCCACCATCATTCCAAGACGCCCTTGCCTATTTCTCTCCCCCCTCCCCCAAGCTTAATGACGTGTTTGCCTGCGTCCGCAAAAGCACCAGGTGCGTTTCTCCCGGTTGTACCACTAGGCGAAACTCCAAGGCCCTCGATGGCTCGGCCGTTCCGTTCGCCATGTGTCCTGTCTCAAACACCCGGAACAGCGGAGCGACGTATCGTACACACCTTGCTGACACCTGCAACAGCAGGTGCAGGCCGCCCACGGGCAGAGACACGCTAATCTGCAGGCGCTCTCAACAAGGGTAATCTTCGTCTGAAGACGCAAAACTATGTTCACCCGCATTACTGCGGCACGCCTGGCTGCCAGCTTCCCCGGTCCCAACTCTCTGGCTACACTCCTCCGCCATTGTACGGCACCACACCAGCTGTCCGGAAGACGGGAACATGTAATGAGCCATCAGGAAGCCCCCTGCCTCAACACGAAACTGCACCAGGCTGCTGCACTCATGCGCGCATAGGGAAGAAAAACCCGGGCCCAACCCTCGCTTCACAAACAATCCCGGCATCAAGCTTGCCATATCCCTACGCCCCTTACCTGCGATGCACCCTCCAGCGGAAAATTGTTATTGTCATAGTCCACCCTGTCCGCCAGCCACCGCACCGCTGCCGGCTCCCAAACAAGCGTACCCCCCAGCCTGGCTGCCCGACGTGCGTAATTGAACGACAGCTCCCTCTCCAGTAGCACCTCCACCTGCGTAAGAAAAAGGAACAAAAACGTCTAACGTACGTCAAACGGCGGCGCAAGTAGTAACCTCCTCCCAATTCCCCAATTCCCCAATCCCCCAATCTCAACCTGTTCATTTTATGTTTCCGCCTTTCCAGCCCCCTCAACCCCATTCACCTCCCCCCTGGTGAGCGGGTAGAAGGCCACGTAATGGTCAACGGTGGCGGCAAACGCGACCGTGTCGCCAATGCCTTCACAGTTGGCTGCGCGCCACGCCGTCAAGGAGACGTTGCGCAGGATTCGATCCGCTGCCTCTGGAGGGATCTGCGCGGGGGGGTTGGGGAGCAAGTGACCGTCCACATCGTGCTGGGCAAGACGGGCATCATGGACCACGATCACGGGTAACGTCAGGTTTGCTGCGAAACGTTGACCCCGCTAACTCCGCCAGAAAGGCCTCTATGCCTTAAAAATGCACACACTTGCGCACACGACATCCACCACTCTGTGCGCCCAGGCGCAGGTTTGGCATCGTTCCAACAAAACTTTCATCAGAGTCCTCGCTGGCGTACATAATGTACACAACATAATGTACACACCCCGCAGCACCACGCATGTATGGGACGGGTCCTCTCTTCTACTGGGGCTTCATCCGTCGTTCGTGCCAGTATACCCCATGCCTACGCTCCCAACCCTTTCTTTTGTAAACAAGCGCTACGGCCCCCTGGACGGCAGCCCTGTGCGACGGGCAGTCTGGCACCCCGCCTCCAGCTGGGGTTTGCCGCTGCGCCTGCTTCTCCGTAAACCAGCCAGTCGCGTCGGCAACAACCGTGCAAGCGGCTTTCCTTTCTGCATTAACCAACCGAAGCACGTGTTCACCTGGCTCTTGTCGCCGTTAGCCTCCCGGAGCAAGTTGGCAAGTTGCAAGAAACCCAGATTGGACTCCAGCATGATGATGGAGCTGTCGGCCAGGGAGAGCGAGAGGGTAAAAGGAAAAAGAAGCGAAAGTAGATGTACGCAGCTTACCACCCCACCCGAACGTGAAGTGCGACATCCCGCGGAACGGGGGACGGGGACGCTGTGGGGAGGGGTTATGTGTGGCCGTAACAACACCCGCGGCCCCTGAGTGCAGGCAGCGCCTTGGGCCGCCCATTAAAAAGTGCAGGACATGGGGAGTAACTCTGTTTGCTTCGTGCTGTCACGCTTCGGGCCGTCATCCTTTATGCCTTTTAGATATCTAGGACGCTGGATACCCCCCGTTCTTAGCCTTTCCAAATATGCGACCCGCATTCTCGAGCCGCTTACTGGCTGAGATCCAGGTTCACGATCTCCGGGTGCTGCACCAGCTGCCGCAACATGCTGCGACTGGCGCAATCCAGCTTGTCGTATTCCTCAATTACCAGTAGGGCCTGTGGTGTGGAGCGTAGGTGGTCTAAAATGGCCTCGCGCACCATGGCCAGTTGACCGGACCGTTCCTCTGCCGTGTACGTGATCCCGTACAGTACCTACACCGCAGCGGCAGCCATCGTCGCAGTGGAGAGTTAACTCACGTGGTAAATTCCAGGTATTCCACGAATATCTCCAGAAGTCATATCCAAGGATTACCGGAGAACATTGCTGCGGACTGTAAAAAAAACCGATGAGGGTCTCTTCACATGTTGGCATTTTGGCGCCTCTCACAGCGTCGTGCTGCGCCAATGGTACAGCTTTCTGCACTGTAACCTCCTCCCTGTCCCGTATGCTACTTAACTATACGCTTAATGAACGCGCTAACCTAACGAACGCAGCACCTAAGCCCATTCCAACAAAGCAACTGAACGCAAACAACCGCCTCGTCAAGCTGCCATAGGCCGCCTCCTTCCCCGCCCTGCCCCAGCCGCGGCCGCACCTTGGCTCCAGCACAGCCCTCCCCCGGGCAGCTCTTTGCCGTGGCAAGGTCCCGGTTATAAAGCGCCTTGGCAAGTAGCGTGTGTGTGAACGTCTTGCCGGTCCCGGGCGGGCCGTGCACCGAGATGAACAACGGCTTGCGCCTACGCAGCTCGTACTCGTTGCCACCCGCAGCCTTCCCCGCCCCAAATGCTGTCGGGGAGCCCTGGGGCAACATCGTGGAGCTGCGCTCGGCGTCGATCTGCGCGTTATCGCGCAGGTGCTCGCACACGACCGTGACTAGGTGGTCGATAGCATTGTTTTGGCCCACCACTAGGGCGGGCAGGTGGGTGGCTACATTGCTACAGGCGTTGGGCACGAAGCGATTGGTGCCTGGGAGTTTCATGGGGCGTATATTCAGGGATTGGGGTTACTTTGGAGAGGATGGTACAGGGGGCCCCTCGGGGGCGAGGGGAGAAGGCGGCAGAACCTAGCGGCGCAGAGTTGGGGAAGGAAGTTTGGGACAACATGGGCAGCAGTGATGGGACACGGATGCCTCAAGACAAGGTGAGCCGAGACTTGTTGCTGAAGCCGAAGGCGCGTAGCCATGGCATCTATGGAACTGCGGGGACGTTAGGGACGCTACGCACAGCTTGGCATGCAGGTGTCTTAAAACTGACTTTGCGACTGGGTGGCTTAGCTCCTTCCACCCATGCATCTTGCTCTCAAAGTCAGCACATGCACCAGCATGTAACGATACACCGCATGCCCCTACCCCTCGGCCGTGACCCACATCGCGCATAACTAAGGAGCAGCACGCCTGTCAAGGCTCTTTTGGGTACATAGCGTGGTGCCAAGCAAGGGTATCAAATCTCTATGTCGAGCTGGTCAGGTTCAGGCCGTCCCATAAACATGGGGCTGCCAGCCGTCATCGTGGCCGCACCAACGATGCTGTGTTGTGTGCAGCCCGCATCTGTTACGTGGACGAAGCCCCCTTCATCCATGTTCCATTGCTTACATACCAGTGGTTTGCGCGTAATACAAGGCGGTGACTATAGCTGCTAGTCCAGCAGCTAGCGACAGCAAGGCCATGTCGCCGCTATAATGCGAGCTGCGGCCAGAGCTCTCGTGAAGTGCTCCCAATTTTTAAGGATTTCAGAAGATCCGTACGTGTGCAATCGCCATACTTGATGCCAAACTGCCACTTAACAGCAGGGCACGGATATTATGTTCCGAAAAAGGACATAGGCAGGAATGACGAGGTAGAAGCATGTGGCTACGATCGTTTCTGTGCTTTCAAACCATTAAGTTGTGCATAAGATTACAAGTTAGTGCTTCCATGTGAACGGCGAAGGCGATCCCGCGCAACCGCAGCACGACAGCATACCGCATCACGGCTGTTTGCATCCGTCAGTATTGAGTTAAAAAATTACACACTTTGTAATTTTAGTTATGCAGTGTTTCGATGAGCTATTTCTTTGAAACCTCGTGATTTGCCATGAAGGCCAAACCACAGGCGTGTTGCAACCACGCAGGAAGTTAAGTTTGCCATGACTATTTTTATCTTTTGGATCAATCACTTTAACTGCCCTTATATAAAATAGCCATGAGACATACAGGCACAAAGAAGGGCTTTTCTGGTTCTGGTCACTGTGGCAAATACGCTCAAGGCGACTACTCAAGAGCCGTTCAGAAATGGACGCTTCAGCCGTCTTATTTGCTTGGCGCATCATGGTCCTGCGCTAGTTCGTCGCCTGGGTTGTGGGGTCCGCATTTGTCCAGACTGAAGACCGCACGGACTGCCAGCCATCCGCCATCCAGCTCAGGTGCACAATCTGCTAATTCGTGCACTCACCGTCCTACAACTGGTGCTTTTTCGAAGCAGCGCCCACAAGAGCACGTTGGTTCAGCCAGTCCACAGCATTCCGGGTACTCTTCACCACCTGCTTCCAACCCCCCATTCAGCTCCCACACTCCAGTCCACGACCATTGCCAATCTCCTCCGCAGCCCCAGGCCCCCTCCCAGGCATGCTCCACCGCCTCATCCACACGGCGTGGCATGCTCCTCGCCGCTACCGCAATGGCTGCCACCACGGCAGCGGGCCCACTGGTCCTGACGTCCCCTTCCTCCGCCGCGGCGTTGTCGGGACGGCCGAGCTCGGTGATGGGCTTTGAGCCGCGTGTGGTGGAATTTACGCTGCGCAATGGACTCCACTTCATCGTGCTGCCACGGCGCAACGCACCCGTGGTTGCCTGCCACACGTACGCCAACGGTGCGCTGTATGGAGGAATAGGAAGGCCAGGCCGGGAAACGGACGAAGAAAGGATACTTGGTTGATGGGCCTCACAATCCATGTACAGGTAGAATGGCAGTTAGACTTTCCCTCCTGCGGTTCCCGTTGTGTTCCCCGTCCGCAGTTGGCGCCTGGAATGAGGAACCCGGCTTTACGGGGATGGCACACCTGCTTGAGCACATGGCTTTCAAGGTATGTTGTATCTACGGGTGCTGTGTCAGTGTGCGGGGGACCGCCACGGGCATGGGGGTCGGAACCAGAACCCTTGGTGCAGGAGCCAGGTATGAGCTGTAGACCTGTACACCCCGGCTAGTGCCTGTCGGGTACCATCCGGCAAGAAAATTGCATTGTAATCTCTGAGAGCTGCTTTGGGTGCTTTGGAGCATCTGCAGCTGTTGCTGCCTTGGCTTCGCTTGTGGCTCGCTGAGACTGTGACGTCTTCCCACTCACCTAGCCAATTTGAACATCACAGCGACCGGGTGTCGTTCTCAGTCCATGAGGCCACCCGCGTGTAACTGGGCCGGGCTGTTTAGGCTGCGCCGATCAAGGACACGACATGGCACGGCCTTCACCTCCCGCTGCTCCGTTGCTCCATGCCTTTACCTCCCTTTCAGGGCACTCCCAGGGTTGGCTCGGTGGACTTCCGTCGGGAGGCTCCTCTGCTGGATTTACTGGACGAAGCTTTCTATGAGCTTCGGGTGGGCAACCCAGTGCATCTGTTGGCTACCATTCATTGCATCGATTTCGCTGGGCAGGGTTGTCGGAAGGGAGAGGGGCGGAAGGGCCGGGAGGACGGGTATTGCAGTGGGATGGCTCACGCTCTACGACACGCATACAGGGCCGCAGTGTGGGACGTGTATTGCACTGATGTCGTTCTGATGCGTGTGTTGGTGGCAAGAGGGCACTCAGCATTGGTGTACCGGCACATGCTCGGTCGCACAGTATGACACAGATGCAACAACTCTCTGTGCCCTACCCGGTGAACCCCCCGGCGAACCCGTAGGAAGCCAAGGCCGCCGTCGCCTCCGGGGCCCCCGGCGGCGCCGGCCCCACACGCGTGTCCACCCTACGCGCCCGGCTCAGGTCCCTTCAGGAAGCCGCCGCATCACTTGCGGTGCCCAACGCCTTCGGAGCTACGCTGCAACGGGCGGGCGGTGCAGGACTGAACGCCACCACCTCCCACGATCAGACGCGCTACTTCGTCAGCCTGCCGTCCAACAAATTGGAGCTGTGGATGTCTCTAGAGGCAGAGAGGTTCAGGTGGGCAGAGAGACCGGAAGTTGGAATAGGAGGAAGGGAAGAGGCCAAGGGCGTAAGGAAGGGGAAAAGCGCTGGCTTTGAAAAGATCCAATCTGAGGGCTTGGAAGAAGGGACTTGTTGCTCGGGCGATAGCGGTGCAGCGGTGTGGTTCTGTGTGTCGGTCGCGTTGTAATGTGCCTGCCTGCTTGCCTGCCTGCCTGCTTGCCTGCCTGCCTGCTGCTCTGTCACGTGCATCCGGCCAACTGCCGACTGTACAGGGCGCCCGTTT
The DNA here is from genome assembly GCF_000143455.1 of Volvox carteri f. nagariensis. Lineage (NCBI taxonomy): Eukaryota > Viridiplantae > Chlorophyta > Chlorophyceae > Chlamydomonadales > Volvocaceae > Volvox > Volvox carteri. Next base: position 250,425 of record NW_003307558.1, read on the forward strand.
TCCGGGAGTTATATTCGGAGAAATCGGTCATCGAGGAGGAGCGAAGGCTGAGAGTGGACAACTCGCCCATGGGCAGGTGTGCGGCGGTTTCTGGGGTACCTAATAACTCAAAATGATGATCTGTGTACATGGTATGAGCTTTCTTAACACCTATCTTTTTTTCTTTTATCTTCCTGTGCATTGTTGGCTTTTGCCTGGCAATGCTTCGTCAGCTGCGCTTCATTCACCACTTTGCTCTTCAGGTACCAGCAGGAGTTCGCACTGACTGCTTTGGCCAACAACTATCGCCGTCCTGTCATCGGGTTTGAGGAGGACTTCGATGCCATTGGTCGGCGGGAGGTGCAGGTGGGCACGGCTGCCCGCCAGAGTGTAGACACTTACGGATATTCCATTCGCGGCGGGGCTCCTGATGCCATGATCCCTTCCTGATCACCATTATTCCGGATCCCTTTATCCGCTGACCTCTGCCGCTTGGTGGCACGTGGGCTCTATGGCCGCAGGCGTTCTTTGACCGCTACTATGGCCCTGCTAACCTGACCATTGCCGTTGTGGGAGATGCTGACCCGCGGGTCGTCAGGAGGTGAGGTGGCGTCGGCAGTAGGACAGTGTTGCAATAATGGCGCAGGTTCATGGTCCTTTCTTGCATGCATCATAGTGACCACGCATTGTATCACACTTGCGCGCTGCTGCGCCTGACGCGCCTGACACGGCGCCATACATCCCCTAACCCGCAATGCCTAGGTTCGCTTGCCTCTCCCAACCCCCCACCCGATGGTCGCGGCTTACAGCCTAGCTGCAACACTTATGGACAGCTCAGCTCATTCACATTGCATTATTTTCGCCTTCAACCATTCTCAGTCCAAGTCCATTTCCTCCCCGGGCACGCAGAATGGCAGAGCGCTACTGGGGTGACTGGCAGGGGGCCCCGGGCTACCAGGTACTCCCGCGGGGGAGTCAGCAGGCGACGGCGGCGGGGGTGATGGCGACGCCAGCGGGAACGAGGGCGCCCCTTGTGGGCCCCTGGGGGGCCCCTGGGGAGCAGGACCCGCGGCCGGAGGTGCGTATTTGTTTTGCCCGCGTGTCCGTGCTTGCATGTATGCTCCTCCCTTCACGGCCGGCTCACGTTATGGTTCCCCCACCTTTCACAGCGCTGTCCTCCACGTTTTCCAATACATGCCTTCATTATATGCCTCGATGCTGTTTCACATTCGCATCAAGCCTCACGTGCACCCTCGTAGCCTTGCCCTCTGTCGCAATCCGTTGCATGTGTGTACATGCGTCTGAGGGTCATCCCGAACCCGCTCCATGCCATGAAACTCCTCACATGCCAATCTTCCTTAAGCCATGTCCCACCCCCGCCCTAACTGCTCCCTCCCTGTAGTCCTTTCTGTCGGGCAGCCGTACTTCCCTTCGGGCCCCCGCCCGCTCGGGCCCTGCCGTGCTGCTGGGCTATTACCGGCCTTCCCTGAACTGCCGGGAGGGTGTGGCATTGGAGGTGCTGGCAGACGTTCTGTCAGGTGCAATAGGTTGGGGCTTGGAGCGGGAAAGCTTCTTGTTTTGGATTTCTCTTGTCTGGGCCAAGGCTTGGAAGGATCCGATGTTGTAGGGGCCGGACCCGGACTGGATCCGGCAAACCAGGGGTGTTGCCCCCTTGCCGAGCCGAGTTTTTCGCCACCACATCATAGCTGCAGCAGTATCGGCGGCTGGCGTTAGCTTGGCCAGTGCAAGGCGCTGCGCTTCATCCGCCACTGTACGCCTCAATTGCCCTCATTCTTCGCCCTTCCACCGGCTCTTTGGAGCCTCGAAGGTTTGGTGTTCAATAATCCAGCAACAGCAGCAAGTAAACTGTTTGAGTAATGTTTGAATAAGGATCCCCTCCACCGTTACTTCCTTTTCCGTCTTCCTCCCTTTTCTCTTTCATTCCCAAATGCGTCGGCGCTATGAGCGACTCCTTCTTCGGGGGTTAAGTATTGTGGGACTGGGACTCTCGGGATCGCCAGAGAGTGCGCTCTGTTTTGAACGTCTGAATTTCCACCATACTGATTTCTTTTCGTCTTCCCTTCCCCTAGGCGGTCGTACCTCCCGACTGGTGTCGCAGCTGGTGCTCAGCGGAAAGGCGCTCAGCGCATCCGTGGTGTCAGCATACCCGGGGGAGCTGCACGCAGGGCTCTCGCTTGTGTACGGCGTACCACGTGAAGGTGCGGACGGCCCTGGCTGAAGAGAGAGGGGGGAAAGAGAGAGAGAGAGAGAGAGAGAGAGAGAGAGAGAGAGAGAGAGAGCTGTGCACGCACAAACTCGGATGGGTACCACTCCAGCACAAGCTCCCCTTGTGGCCTCTCGGTATCTTCCTTATGCAGTATGTGACGGTCCTTTCCTGGTGTTGGTTGCTGACCAGGTGAGGGCCCCGAGGCGGTGGCGGATCTGCTGCAGCAGCAGCTGGCGGGATTGGTGGAGGACCGCGTGACGGATTCGGAGCTGGCCCGGGTACAGCGGGCAGTGCGGGCCGGGCTGCTGGCTTCCGCGCAGAGCAACAGCGCCATGGCTTCGGCGCTGGCGTCCTACCATGTTTCCACAGGTGTGGTGCAGAATGGAGGAGGGCGGGAACATGGAGTAAGGGAAGCGATGGGGTGTAATCACATTGCAGAAGTCCAGACGTTAAGAGGGAGGTGAGGCCGCGGCACGCAAGCGGATCAGAAAAAGGAAGTTGTCGAAACATGAACGAGGGTTAACCACGAGCAGCCCGCCAAAAGCGTATGTTTGTGCAATTTGTACACGGTATATTAGTGAGGCCTCTTCAATGACACGGTGGCATGCATTCGCTTCCACCAACACTGTGATCCACCTCTCTTTGACCATTCCTCTTCGCAGGCAGCTGGCGAGGCCTAGTAGAGGAGCTGGACCAGGTTACACAGTTGAAGACAGAGGAGCTGCGGGACGTGGCGGAGAGGTTGTTCGCACCAGGCAACTGCTTCACTGGCTATGTGCTGAAAGCCTAATTTACGGCCGGCAGGCTACGAGGCTGAGCGGGTTGTTCGCGGCGGCTGGAGGGGAAGTTTCAGTCCGGGGGTTGTTGTAAGCGTTGTGGTATTTACGCAAAAGGAAACACACCATGCTGCGGACAACACGGCAAGCACATGTGGTGACGCGGTTGTCTTGGTGGTATGAAGGAGAGGTGCTGGTGACCGGATTGCGGGTAGTGTCGCCGCACATGCCTGGTTGCTCGTGGGCTTGGGGTTTAGGCGGTAGGCCGGCGCCGCACGTGCATGTCGGAGAGGAGGCGTAACGGGGCTTCCGGAGGCACGGATGCAAAGTACCAATGCCTTTAAAGTGTGGAACAAAATCGGAGGATCCAAACCGTTTTTTTAGTTTTTGCACCATCAGACTCTTTCGGGTGCCATGTAACACACAAGCTTGATGTACTCACTTAAGCCCGTGGACTTGGCGCTGGATAATGATTGGAAGCGCAGATGGCATCGGAGTTGGTTGCCGCATTGCCACTGATGAGTGCATAATGAAACGGGTAGGAACGTTGGGGCGAAGTGCGCAGCGGGCAGGGGCCAGCAGGGAAATGGATGCAACGAAGGACCCAGGGCACGGGGGTGTAATGCTCCAGGGGGTCCAAGGATAAGCGGAGGCAGTGGTATCTATATTATATCATTCCGCCGTGAGGTAGAAGTCTTCAAAAGCTCACTTCCACAGTCTTAAAATAGTCAGGACGAACGCCAGGGAGGCGAAGGTTTCACAGTCCGATTGGTGAAAGGGCCGAGGTCGTACGCCGTTGTTTCAGGCTTTATACAACTCTGGTGTACTGAAATGCGGTAACGCATGAAAAACAGTATGCAGGAGTATAGTAACCGTATTTAACCGGCAAAAGGCTGCGGCGACTTAATTCCGTTAAATTGTAACTACCCTACCCAATACGGTGCGCTATAAATCAAAGATATCCAAAACGAAAGAGAGGCTACACACGCGCCTTGACAATCGCTCATTGTACGCCAGTGAAGAATGTTATGTTCTGGCGCAAAAATGTGCTGCAGTACACCCAGTCGAAAACCCTCGGTTTCTAGCACAGCAATGAAGTTCGCAAAATGTCTAACGCATACCGTAATAGTAGTTACCATGTGTCCCGGCCGACGCCACTGCGTCACCTGTTCAAAGGCGTGCTTACCGTTACCTACTTCCTTGACAGGCCATTTTCCGGAAGTTCTGGCGTCGAATCATAGTTATTGTGACATGGAAAGTGTAACTTGCTTGGGGCCTGGTGGCGTATAGGCAACGACTGGGGCACGGCCTCGCGCCTGGGCATGGCGGACGAGAGCTCAGTCCGCCATGCTCGCAAAGGCCTTGCTGACATGCCTCAAGATGCCACAAATTATAAACTTGCAGCTGGGCCGGCGCGAGGTTGGAGGCCTAGGTCAGCTTCTGGTTCGAAGCCGTCATCTCTGCCTTAGCTTGTGGCGTCTTCATAGCTTGGATTATGATGTATTTTGGATGGCTGCAGGGGAAGCGATGGTTACACAGAGCCGGCCACAAGGGCAAGGAAGGCCTCCGAGCTGTTCGAGGCTTTGCGTGCGGGGAATCCCGACATAGACGAAGAGGAGTTGCTGAATGGGCCTGACTATCAGGAGAGTCAGCGGAGGTACCTGCAAGAAAGGAAACAACAATTGGTCGTGGAGCGGCTCGAGCGAAGGGCGGGTGAGCCGACTATTATGCATGAGAGGGCATCCTTATAAAGGAACATCACTGGATGCATGGATGGAATGGTAGTTTGGGGGTTGGCGTGCTGTGTCCATGCGTCGGAGCTCGTGTCTGTCCTGGGCATGGGTTGGGTTGAGGTCGCTGGATGTTGTATCGCGCAAAAGTCGCTTTGGAAATCGACCTGCCTGCAGGTCTCCGCAGCAGCTACAGGGCGGACGCGGACGGAGCGGAAAACCGCACCTCCCGAAGCAGCTTTGATCGCAAGTGCGATGGCAGGGGCATGGAGCTCAAAAGCCTTGACAATTGTCGGCGCAGCCATGAGCAGTCGCGAAGCAGCTACGAGCAGCGACGGGGCAGCCGCGAAACGCAGCGGAGCAGCTACGAACAACGACGGGACAGCCGCGAAACGCAGCGAAGCAGCTACGAGCAACGACGGGGCAGCCGCGAAACGCAGCGGAGCAGCTACGAGCAACGACGGGGCAGCCGCGAAACGCAGCGGAGCAGCTACGAGGGCAGCCGCGAAACGCAGCGAAGCAGCTACGAGCAACGACGGGGCAGCCGCGAAACGCAGCGGAGCAGCTACGAGCAACGACGGGACAGCCGTGAAACGCAGCGGAGCAGCTACGAACAACGACGAAGTCGAGAGCGCCAGTCTTTCAGCACCGACGGCCCTGCCGGCACCCATAGGCTGCCGGCGGGTGCAGAACCCTCCGGCAGCTCCTGGACAGTCACCCACAAGCGCCGCGCGGCAGCTTTACCGGACGCTATGCCTCAGCAACTGGCTGCTGGCACCGGAACAGGCGAGCCAGTGGTTGCTCCAGCCGGTGTTTGGGGGACCGGGGCCGGGGTCAGTATGGAGGCCCCTTCGTCCCTTTGGACCGCAGCGGCGGTGGCGGCCGGCAGCCGCAGCAGCGCCGACGGCGCCGGCGGCCCTGTTCAGACTACCGGTAGGCCCTCCTCCTCCGAGGATGTGGCCCCCAAGAGGGGCCCAGGACGCGCGGACCTCCACGCCGTGTCACACAGCAGCCACCGTCTGGCGCTGCTGTCCTCCATCACAGAGGATGAGCTCCTGGCGGCAACCAGCGCGCTGGCGGCTGTGGAAGTGGCGGGCGCGTCCCAGAGCGAGCCGCCTCCGTCGGATGCCGCTCCAGCTGATGCCGGTGCTCCAGAGCCCGATCCGAATCCTACAGGGGGAAACGGGGGTGGGTCAAAGGCCTCCTGGAATAAATGCGGCAGCGGCCGAACAGGAAGCGCCGTGGACGGTGCCTCAGCGGCCCCTCTCACCACATGCTCAGCTACAGGACCCCGGCTACGGCCGGAGAACGACAGCAGCATTAACGGCGCTTGCAGTACCCGGGCTATAAGCCCCGTCAATAACCGTCAGTGCGGCTATAATGGCGATGCTGCTGGACCGGCATCACCGCCGGCAGAAGTGACAGAGGGGCCCCATCGCGTTGGGGTACCGCGGGGCCGCGGGCGCGATCTGGGGATGTTCGAAGCCGCCACTACGAATATGGCCGCCAGGAGGCCGTCGGAGGACGCGTCCCGCCATGCAGGCGGTGGCATCGGCGTGTCTTTATCTTCACAGCTTGCAGCGTTAGGGTTAGTGGAGGTGCAGCCCTTGTCTGACCACTTTTTTCGCGATGACGACCGGTCGGTGCGGCACACGGGAGCGGCGGTACCGATGCCGGGTCCGGGGGAAGTCCTACGGCAGCTGGGCGGTGGTGCTCAGGACACCGGTGCTGCCCAGCGCGTCAACTCAGACCGCACCATGACGAATGAAACTCTGGCCACGTATGAGGAAGTTGGTGACCTTTCGAAGTACAGCCTGTCACGTCAGTGGGCCATTCGGTTGTGCTCCAATCCGGATTTTGAAATGGTCATCACGGCCATCATTTTTGCTAACTGCGTAACGCTGTGTCTGTTTGATCCTCGCCGGCCGGATGACAGGGGCCTCAATCGGAAGCTCTTCTGGGCGGGTGAGTGAACGAATGAGCGAGGGGCGCCGCAGTAGGGGAGTCGTGGGGCAGCGCACGGACGGCGGTGCAAAACGGTCTTCCCGCGATTTGAAGCTGTGTCCGCGGGCGATGCTCATCCCTGACTTGCCTATCCATGCGTTAAGTACCACGTCAGCATCTCCCAAGTCATCTTTCTCAAAACGGAAGTGTACGTTGATGGCGAGTCCGAAAGCACAAGCCCTGGGAATTCGCGTTTTAGACTTCACAAAGAAGTCTTTCCAGAGTCCTCCTTCTGAGGATCTCGAGAGGCCTGAGGACCCGGAGCTAGGGATGGTTTGGGTGGCTGGGTGTCCCGGACAATCCCCCGGCCTTCCCCCGGGACCCTGCACGGTGCCTGCAGGCTCCCCGAGTGCTCCATGCTCCAGTTCCGTCCCTATCCCTTGCACCTCTGGTCCTCCTCTTGGCCGATTAGATAGACATATTGATAGTCCCATCCATGGCTCTCTCATTCCTCCGCTGATAACTTTTGCATGTTTGCATGTATGTTCCCCGCCCCCTCGCCACCGTCTCGGCACCGTTGCCGGCAACGCGCAGAGCTGGCCTTCAACATCTGCTTCTCCGTGGAGATGCTGCTGCGCATGGTGTCCATGGGCTCCCCCATAGCTTACATCCGCCGTTCATGGAACCAATTTGATTGCGTAAGTCAAAATGTGCATTTCACATCACGGGGAGGGCGCATGGATTCGTCGCGTTAGCGAGCGCAGGCGTGGTGGGGTGCGGTGGGATGCGGCGTGACCGGCCCGACTACGGTTTGGGGGGGCTTGCATAGGCGCAGTGGGGTACAAACGGTACATGCAGTGTACGCGGTGGGGTCCACGCCCACATCTGACAGAGGCAGTTGTATAGGTGTTTAGGTCTCCATCTACGTTTCCGTTGCTTTCCGCACAGCCCCCATTCCGCACATATGCAGGTGACGAGGTGAGTCCTCAGTAGTTGCTCATCGCCATGCATTTACAAATCTCAAGGGCTGTGCCACACTTCTCCACGTCGGATGGGCCGGATCACCTCCAATCTGACTTCCGCCTCTGTGCTATAGCATTCGTGCACGTCTCAGTCAATCAACGGCCTTTCTGACCGGGTGCGACGACCAACACAACGGCCGCGTCGCTTCCTCGCAGTTCATGGTGGTGGCAGGCTACACGGTGTTTGTGCCGGGGAACTCTTCCGCAGTGAATGCTATCCGCGCGCTGCGGGCGTTGCGGCCGCTGCGAACCATCACGCGGTTCGAGTCGCTGCGGGGCGTCATCGTGTGCTTCTTAGAGGTAGGCGCAGGCAATGAGGAGGCGGAGGCGGAGGAGTGGGAGTGAGGCGCAACGCCCCGGGGAAATGAAGGGGTTTGTCGCCTCGTGGCTTTGCACCCGGTGGCGTCGCACCCTGTCCGTCCGCGCGCTTTTCTCACCTGCTTATCTCTCCGGCTTATCTCCCGTTTATCTGAGTGCCTGCTGGCCCCTCCTCCACGCTTGATTGCACACACATGCTCCCAACACCCTCGCTCTCCCTCCCTCCCTTCCACCGCCGACTGGTCAGTTGTCTGCTTCCGGTATATCGGCCGCGAAGCACTCTTTCCTCCTGGCAGCAGCTTCACTCGCTCACATGGTTCGTCTTTTCCCTCCTTCCCTTCCCCCCTAATGCTCCGGTAGTTGATCCTTGCTTTTTGCATCTACTTCCCTTGCTTATACTGCCTCGCCTTTGCTCGCTTTGGGCTCACGCAGTTATTTCTTTCTCTTGATGCAGGGAATTCCTCCTTTGTCTCAATCCAAACGCTGCTTCATTCACCTCAGCCACACGCCCTCGCCTGCATTTCCCTCCACCTGGCCAATTCTCTTTCCTAACCCACTATTACCGCTTGCCATGTTTCTTCCTTTCCTTGGCCATCGACACACATGCACACACTCACACGCGCTTGCACCCACATACACCCCTTCCGTATGCTCCTCGCCGGCCGCAGGCCATCCCGCTGCTGACCTCCGTAGGCGGCTTGTTGCTCTTCTTTATCTTCATTTACGCCGTTGCAGCAGTGCAGCTCTTTCCGAAAACATATCACTGGGTAAGTGTCCACAGCGGGGACTGGGGCTCGTTTCCTCGCCAAAATGGTGTGTTGATGCTGCTGCAGGCTTCCGGAAGTTGCGTGCAATATATCGCACCGTTGTCGATGCCGGTGCCGTAGCCATGCCTTGCCTAACAGGCGTTGTCTACGTGCACATGCCCGTTCGCAACAACGTGTGCGGTGTTTTCCGCCAGTGCGGCGTCCTGTTACTTGTAACACTTCTCCGGATCGTCCGCGTCTGGTTGGCGTGGCCTGCGTGAGCTATGTGGTGTTTGCGGACGTGTGAGGTTGCAGCGACGGTGAGGTGCGCCAGAAATCCAGGCACTGGAAATTGACTATCCAGGTTGTATGTTTATTGTTTGAGCAGCGCCTGTCTGTTTGGCATGGGTGAGTATTTTTCCCGTGCCATTGGCCGCATTGGCCACCCGGCTGTCGCTGTCCTGTGTTTGCTCCCATGCAACCTCCCCAGCGTCCCCGGCAGTGTTTTGACCCTTTGCTTTGTCTTGCATGCATGCATCGTGTGGTTTCCCCCCTTTTCCAGACGTGCCTCGATGCCGAGGGCCATCCGCTGAGCACCGGAGACGACCCGGACATGTTTGGCTGTGGTGGCAGTGGCAGGTGTCCCACCAACTACACCTGCACGGTAGGCAGATTGGCGGGCAGCTGGCGGGTTTGCCAGCAAAGCAAGCAGGGGGGCGGGAGGGTCTGCGGCGGGCCGGTTGGCGGTCCAACGGGGATCAGATGGCGGAACCGGTGGGGAAAATATGGTTCAATTGTGGTGGGTTGATTTACGGAGTGAAGTAATTAATTTACCTCTTTTGTCAACTCGTACCGGGTCCACTGGCTAGCTGTTGTAGGGGGCAGGAAAAAGACCGGCGTGCCGCGCTGCAGCCCTCTCCGATAACTTTACCCTGTTTCCTGTCCTCTGCAGCTTACCCCTTCCTAGCTCCCGGTCTTCCACCTTCCCATCCTTCGTGTTTGCCGGTCCCTCTACTTACCGCCGTCCCTCACTTCTTTTCTTGACTCTTTACTATTTGCGCATGCAATCTTACCGTTATCATCCCTGTTATCAGTTGCTCGACAAGCACCTGGCGGTGAATGCCGCTGGTTTCGACAACACCGGTCTGGCCATGCTGAGCGTGTGGCAGGCCCTGACGTTGACGGGCTGGGTGTTCATGATGTACCGCACTGTGGACTCGTACTCGCTCGTAGCAGTCATATACTACGTCACGCTCGTGTTCATCGGCGCTTACTTTGTGGTGAGTGTGTTTTTTGGTGGCACCGGCTCAGTGTGGTGCTGGGGTGATGTGCAGGGGCCGCATACTGGCGACACAGTACTTGGTGCGATGGTGTACTACCCATAGTTATAGCTGGTTCCTTTTGGCGCCCCGCGCGCGCGAATGCTCATTCCTACCTTAGGCTCGGCGTACATTGTGGTGTGTACTGTTTACTGGTGTGTACATGGCGGCAGGGTGGCACAAGTCCTCCTAGATCGCGTCGTTCCGGCGGCCCGTGGGGTGGTAATTACTCTCCCGCGTGATTTATTTTACCCTTAGTCGGGTGACATCATTGGGAAAATGACTCCGCACCTAGCATGTCTCCTGACTTAGAGGCGTTCAGTCATTAGACTACAGATGTTAGCTTCGGCCCATTGCCTTTCCAGGCAAGGGCATTAACAATTATCTTACACGGCGGTTCCTCTCGCACTGAGCCGTATTACTCTTGTACCATTCCCCCGCAGCTGAATTTATTCCTGGCTGTGCTCAAAATCAAGTTTGCCAAGGCGCAGACGCTGTTTCACAACCAGCTGGCTCTGCAGCGCAGCAAGGCGCGTCGCAACTCCATCATGACGCTCATGAGCAAGGTGCAGTCTAAGTGGACTGAGTACAGCTTCAAGCGCAGCCAAGCCTCCTTGCTCAACAGCAAGCTGAGCTCCGCCATCAGCTCAAAGATGAGCTCGGTGGGCTCAGGGCCACCGTCGCCGCGTCTGTCGGGGTGGCAACTGGGCTCTGACGGTGAGTTCAGGGAGATGAATTTCGGTGGCAGCGGCGGCGGCAGTGGGGGCGGCAGCGGCGGCGGCAGCGGCCATGGCAGCGGGGGCGGCAGCGGCGGCAGGCGCTCCGAGCAGATGCCGTCGCCACTGCCGGGGAGGGATGCTAGCGGTAGCGCCTTTGGTGGCGTGGAACGGTCAGCAGGTAGCATGGGGATCGGTGGTGAGGAGCGGGGGCCGCTTCTGGCGCAGAACGCTAGCGGGCCGGGGACGGCGGCGGGGACGGACAGCCTTCGCAACGACGACACGAGCAAAAGCTGGGGTAGCGGCACACAGGATGGTGTGCTTGCGGTGCCGCTCGCTCAGCCGCCGCAGGCAGGCTGGCCGACCGACTTCGGCGGCGGGGAGGCTGGTGACAGTAGCGGCGGTGGACCAGCCGCAGGCACGTCGAGTGTTCGGGTACGGCAGCTCGTGCGGGCAGAAACAGACGGCATGGAGTCAGATAACAGTCGTCCATGCAGCGCTGCCATTTTACGGATGAACACCACAGACGAGCGTGCCGGCGGCGGCAGCGGCTCGCTGGCGTCGCCAACGCTGGCGTCAAAACCGCCTGCCCGGCCTGCCTTGGTGAACACCAAGCAATCTCTTTCCAAGGGCGCGCGCCCGATCCGGGCCGTGTCTTTCCGGCATCGCGAGCCGGAACTCGTGCTGCCCGTGAGGAGCCCTGCAGCCGGTGTGGCTGAGGCACGTGAGCTTTGCGCCGCCGCACACGCAGATGCGGCGGCCTTGAATACGCATAACGGTCTGCTCAAGGGCTACGGGACCGCAGCTGTCGCCGGCTGCGGTGGCGACGGCAGGAGAGACCATGGCGCACTGATGGCAAAGACAATCGAGGCGGCGCTGCCGTCCCGTTTACCGTACAGCGCCCGGGCATCGTCACCGGCGGACGCATTGCCAGTTCGGGCGCTGTGGAGGTGGTGCTTGCGCAGCGTACGGCGTGTTTCGCCCGTGGGCGACTCTCACCCTCCGAATCGGAGAAGTGGCGACGGCGACTGGGCTGTCTTAAGAGGTGCGGCAGCGGCGGGCGGCGGCTCCGACCGCAGCTGTACGGTGTCATGGTGCCAGGCCGCGGCGGCCACGGCCGTCGTCGGTGCCGATTGCAGCCAGCGGTTGTGGGTCTCGGAGGGGGCGGATGAGGAGGAGAAGGACGGGCAGCTGCGGCCGCCCCGACCGCCACCTCGAACGGGCCCTCCGCAGGGGTTGTGTGTCAACGGGGAGCTCTGCAGCCCACAGCTGCTACTGCTTGAGGAGACAGCAGCCACGGGTGCGGCCACGACAACCAGACCCACGACCACGGCTCGCTCTGGAACGGTGGCAACGGGGACACCAACAGCAGGCAGCAACACAACGACGACGAGGAGGACGACGACGATGAACAGAGTAGCAGCTCCTGACCCGGCCCCTTTTCGCTGTGCGAGCGCTGGGCCCCCTTCGGCTCCCTGTACTGCGGTCGCGCCTGACGGAGCGCCGGGGCCCGTGGCGGAGGCGGTTCGCTTCGCTGGCGGAGATGAAGAACCGGAGGACGCTGCCGGCGATGCCGCCCTTGCCCCGAACCCTGGTGACCCTGGTGCAGCGACTCCAACCCATGCTGAAATCACAACTCCAGCTGCCGCTGCAGCACCCACTTCTACCGGGTCGCTTGCAGTGTCGCCCGTGCGGAGGACTTCCTTTGCCCATACGCCGAGTCTCCGCCGCCTTCTCTCCCGCAATGCGGAGATTTCCAGCCCCATGGTTGTAGCCGCCCCGGCCGCCGGCGGTGACGGCGGGGAGGCAGCCGAAGCAGCGGGTGCGGGGCCGAGGTCGCAGACACGGGACGGGAAGTCGACGAGTGACGGTGACGGAGGGAGGCTGGAAAGCGGGAAAAGCAGCGGCCGGGGCCTGAGTCAGGGTTACAGCCCGGCTTATGGCCAAGGGAATGAGGGTGCAGGCGAGCGCACGTACAGCGCGGCACCCTCCAGCATGGGTGGCACTAACGTGGCAATGATGGTGATGAGCCCAGAGGAGTTTGACGAGTGAGTTTGACACCCAGGGCTGGCCTGCAGAGCTGGTGTTGGGGTCTGGGGAATCTTGCGTTAGGACGGGGCAGCGAAGGTTTACCGGGGGTCCAGGGAAAGGTGGCAGAAAAGGGAAAGGGAAGGCGAGGAGAGGGGAGAGGGAAGGGGAGGCGAGAGGAAGTTGGAGGGGCAGGGACGCGCCGGGACGGTACTCCACTTCCACTAATCGCCAACCGCAATCTCCTCCTCGCGGCCCCTACCGCTGCCGCGTTCGTTGCTTCAGGTTCGTTGCTGATCACCCGTACGTACAACGCCAGCTGCTTCGGTTTCAGTACCGCACCAGACTCTTCGTGAACCATTTTGTCTTCAACCAGGTGCGCTGGGTGGCGGTCAGATGCTGGGTGGCGGTCAGATGCTGGGTGGCGGTCAGATGCTGGGTGGCGGTCAGATGCTGGGTGGCGGTCAGATGCTGGGTGGCGGTCAGATGCTGGGTGGCGGTCAGATGCTGGGTGGCGGTCAGTTGCTGCCGATCGATCCAGACATGATCGTGGACACAGACAGATGTGTTAGCGGGCGGGCAGGCGGTGTACAGGCGGGCGGGTAGTTGAGATTCGTAAGGGTCAAACCTCCGCTGCAGGCCCGCTGTATGTCACATATGCCCCGCTGGGTTGTAGTTCCCGTCTTCGGGAAACTTGCGTGAGGTTCTAGCTGACGTTTTAAGGGCTCTACGCTAACATACTCGCGGCTACTCAGTTGGCCACTAGGAGCTTTGCCCTTTGGCTGTATGCCGCGATAAAATCAACCCTCAAAGATGCGGTGGAGGTGCGACGCAGGCAGCTGCAACGTTACACATGCGTGCGTCCACCTGGCATGATGCTCTATGTCTCCATGCGCCCAAAGGCCACGGGAAATCCGGGCGACAACAAGCTGCGGGGCAAGCACGAAGGGCCTCCCACCCCACCCACCCCGCCCACGCCGCCCACCTTCTCTCCACCTGCCGCCCTGTTCCACAGGTATTCATGTTATTGATTTTCATCAACACGGTGCTCCTGGCTATGGAATACGACAACCAGCCGCACTCGATGACTCGCTTCCTAACAGTTTCCAACTGGGCCCTCACGGGTCTGTTCACCACAGAGATGATTGTCAAGCTGTTTGGGCTCGGATTCTGGGACTACATACGGGTGTGTACCGGGGCCGGGTGTGTATGGGGAGGGTGTGTATGGGGAGGGAGTAGCGAGTCTGGTTGCGGCGGAGAGCCCGTGGCCATCCCGGAGGCCGGCTTCGCCACCTTGCCTCTTCCCTGCCTGCAATTTCGTTTTTTCGCTGTCCATCCTAACCCGGCTACCTCCTCCCCTGCCTCTTTCCCTGTCCTTTTTCCACCACACGCTCCCTCATCCTCCCGCTCCGTCGCGGCACGCCACACTGCCCTGGCTGATCTCTTCTATGCACATAGTCCTTGACGAGACCCGGCCCCGTTCTCCTTGTCTTGTTCGTCTTGCTTCGAGCACCCCGCAGGACAGCTTTAATATCTTTGACGCCTTGGTGGTGGCCGTCAGTCTCGTGGAGATTGTGTTATCCACAGTGGCTGGACTCAATGCGGCTCGCGCGCTGCGGGTGCTCAAGGCGCTTCGCGTGCTCCGTCTCTTCAAGCTGTTCCGCTATATGCAGTCGCTGCGGCGCATCGGCGAAATCCTGCTGTCAGCCTTTACCTCCTTCGCCGCCATCGCGACGTTGCTGATGCTCTTTTGGCTGGTCTTTTCCATTATTGGCATGCACGTGTTTGGGACCAAGGACCTCGACGGCTACAACTGGCCCAATTTTTCCACCTTTCTGTACAGGTACAGAGGTCCTGCGTATTTATTTTTTGTTAGGAAGCAGTGGCGCCAGGCCATGTCCTTCTTGCATATCTCGCTCGCGCGCGCGCGCGCGCTCGCTCGCTTCCCCGTCAGCATTTTCCTCTTCGCTTTGCAATTGATTTCCCGGTCCAGTTCCCCGGCGCACCAGCCAACCACCCTCCTCCTGCTTTTTCGCAAGCTTCTGGCGTCCCCTTTCCTAGAGCCGTCCCCCTCCTTCCACGCATGTGTGTGTGTGTTTTAATGATCTTTCGGAGCCGTGATAAGGAAAATGCCGATGGTGGTTCACGTATATAACATGTGTGTGTACGTCTTCCGCTTCGAGATCCTCCCCGCTGCTCTGTCCCCTTTGTACTTCCCTGTGCTCCCTGTCCTTTCCCCACGCAGTCTGATTGCCACCTGGAATGTGCTCAATCTGGAGAACTGGACCAACACCATGTACGCCACTATCCGGGTCACGGACTGGGGCTCCAGCATGTTCTTCGTGCTGTGGATTATCATAGGTGTGTGGATGGCTGGGTGATTGGCTGTATAGGTGGCTGGATGAGTGGGTGGGTGGGTGGGTGGGGGGTTGTTGTAGCATCAGGGCATCAGTAAAGGTGCAAGAAATGAAGCACCTTGAAAGAAGCGCGACTCCTTGAGAAAGGCTTCGAAAGATGTCCTTCCTCCCGTCTAACTGGACGGTCAAGATGATATCGGCATCAGCAAGCATTGGCAAGGCGTAACCGTACAAATGTCGTACACGTCTAGAAACATCTGGGTTCTTAGACTGTTTAGCAACAGATATCAGACATGTAGCATGTCTTCCATAACCAGCATAGTATTCAGGATGTTCACTACAGCAGTGGTCCTGGATGGGTGCGGTTCTCGCTTGTAGCAAATGGAAATTGCGTCGGGTTGGCGGTCTGGGCGTTGATCCGGATCCCGGTGGCTGAGGTTCACACGCGTGAACGTGTGTTTAAAATGGCTTCCTTCCTTCTCTGGCACCGTTTCGGCCGTTGGGACGTTGGGTTGGGTCACCTAAGGTGGTCCAGGTGGGGCTTCTACAGGATGGCTGCATTATGTATACAGCGGTTTGTCGCGATGAGTAGTTGTTGTTCTTACGGTGCCTTCCCTCCTCTTCGCCAGCGCCCCTCTTCACTAGCAAATGCTCGACATGCGTTGCGCGTTGCCTGTAATATGTAACCTCCTCAACAAGTTTCCAGCCCCTGCTGTTGCGCTGGCCCCCAAAGGCCTTGGAAACCCTGTGCATAGCACTCCTTTCCTTCTCATCTTATCCTCGTGTACCCCTTCGCCGGGACCCGGTTGGTGCCCAGGCCGCTACATATTCCTGACGCTTTTCCTGGCCGTGACGCTTGAGGTGAGGTGGAAAAGAGGGAAAGTGAGGATTGGGGTGTTTGGGGTGCTGGAAGGAGGATGTGAGGCTGGGGAGGTGAGGGGTGGTTCAGGGAGACCAGGAAGGGAAGGAGGGAGGGAAACTGATTTGGGGGAATTGGGTTAGGCAGAGAGGTAGAGATCCGTGGCACCTTTCCAAGGGCGTCCTGGGCACCGCACCGCTCCTCTGGGCAGAGCACACGTCACCACTTCGCGTTCTCGCGTTCTCGCATCCCTTCCGGCGCCGCCACACGGATTTTTGCGCCTTTGCCTGGACGCTAGTACCGGCCGCCCTCCCAATCCTTGCCTACTGCTCCCTCTCCCCCACACGCACACACACACGCACCTCCCCCTTACACGCCCCGGTACGTACCTTGCCACTTGCACACGACCTCTGCACATCGACACATATTCTCAAGTCCTTGCTTGCTGCACGTCCACTTTACACGTATCGACTCAGGCGTTCGAGGCCAAGTACGACGCCAACGCGGTTCGTATGGGGGCCCGCGGCGGCGGCTTCACTTCCCTGCTGGGCTCGCTTTGGAGCGGCGCGTCCAGCCTGAGGTCGGGGATCAGCAGCCGGGCCAGCAGCGTGACCAGGTAGGGACCTGGAAAGCTTGGAATGCTACGGGAAGGGCGGGCCAGGCCAACGGCAAGGGAAAAACGACATACGCCCGTACCGCTGGTGCACGGGCGAACAGTAGAGCATTTGCGCAGCGCGGAACGTGTGCCGACGGACAGGTCCCAGCCCTTGCACCGCATCTCAGGGGCCACCACGCGGGGTCCTAAAGGGGTTGTGAGATAGCCCCGATATGGCAGCAGCATGACCAGGGCCGTATTAACATGATGGCAAATGGGGGGTGTCATCGTGTGTTCTACCAGCGCGGGTTCTTGGGCCGTGGGCGGATTTCGCTGCGCCGCACCGAACCCGCCACACTCTCCCTGGGCCCGCGCGCTCCCGTCGCCAACCCTTTGGTAACCCTAACCCCGGCTAACCTATCCCAACCTAACCCATATCTTGGCCGCCTAACCCCGCTGTATCTCCCACCGCCTCGGTCCACGCAGCTCTGTTCGCAGCAGTCGCAGCAGCCACAGCGGTCGTAACTCGGATGGCGAGCAGGGCAGGGAGCGGGGTGGCCACCCCGGCAAGGCCGGTGACGGCAGCCCGGGAGTTGCGGATAGAGTCGGGTCAGTCCGGGCTGGCGTCCAGGGCCTTGAGTCCTCTGCCCCTAGCTCGCAGCTCCCACCTGGCATTGGTGAGTGGTGTGTGGGGTATTCATAGGGACTCTATCTGCGTTCGGTGAATACATGTGTGTCGGGGTCGTGTGTACAGTCTGGGATGTTGCATGAACGCTCTCCCATGGGAGGTGTTGCGCTCATTGTTCTCGCGAACACGGAAGCTTACAAGTGCACACGGAACCGCATCTACCGTTTGCTCGAGTGGAGAGGGAGGGAGGATAAATGGGGGGCCCTTCTTGCCTGTTCAAGATGACGCGCGTTGTCTGCCCTGCCGCGCTGTCCTGTGCCCTGTGCTTCCTTCTTTCCACACCGTACCTCACCCCACACTTCAACCCTCCTCCTCCCAGTTCGGGCAACGCCGTTTGCTTTTTTCTTAACCTCCCCGCCTTCGTCATCCTCCTTGCGCCGCCTGATGGGTAACCAGGTTATTTGGAGGACGCCCAGGCCGCGGCGGCGGCACAGTATGGCGAGAGCAACGAGCGGCGTGTCAATATGCAGAAGATGTTTACCATCAAACAGTGGATCGACACGGGCAACATGGATGTGCTTGAGGCGCCGGGGGCGGGGCCCGAGCCGTCCGTTCGCCGTGCAGGCGATCTGTCGCACGGCCGGGGCCAAACTCCGAATGGGGCTGTCAGTGCGGAGGCAGATACGGCGCTTAGCGGCGGCGGCGGCAACTGGGCGTCGCCGACGCAACAGCGAAGCTTGCAGGCCGCTGGCAGCGGCAGTGACCTTCCGTGCATGACGCCCGGCGGCGGCGGACGTGCCGGACGCGGCATGCCGTACATCAATGACTCTGCTGCGCAGAGCCTTGCATCGTCGGAGGAGATGCCTACGGCGGCACGTGCTGCCAGCGGCGAAGTCGGAAGCCGGGGTGTCGGGGAGGGCTTGGTCCTGGAACCCACCGTCGGCAGGGCGGATTCAACGTTACTCCAACTCCAGTTGGAACAGCAGCCGCTCGAGCAACCTCAGCAACCTCAGCAGCAGCAGTACAGAACTCACCGCAGGGCCAGCCGCACCAGCAACGCCGCATCAGACACAGCAAGGCCTTATACTGCTGGACCTACCACCGGGCCAAACTTCGGACCCATCTCCGGGCCCGAGGGGCGGCGCGCTAGCTTAGGGCCCTACCTACAGAGCCTGACCCTAGCTGTACGGCGGGATCTGGAAGGCGCTGTGAATGGGGGAGACGGCGGCGGCCCGGTGGTGGACGACGTTGTCGCCGGCGGCGGCAACACCTCCGTCAGCGGAAGCGATGGCAACTGGGCGCGGCCGCCGCCGCCGTTGCTCCGGTTACCGTGCGCAGGCGGTGCGGTTGACGGCAGCGAGCTAATCCTGTCGTGCTCCCACGGCCGTTCGCGTCTGATGCGTTCCACCACGTCGATAGACGCAGCGGCGGCGGCCATGCGGGTGGCTCTTTCCTCTAACTACAGCTTCCAACGGGAGTCCAGTGGCGACGGGTACGGACACCTGCTCAACGCGGCGGAGCTTTCGGGGGCAACCTCGGCGCCGGAGCCAGGTTCCACAGCTACAGCAGCAGTAGCAGCAGCTGCTGTGGACACAGCAGTAGCAGCTTCAGCGGGGGCCAGAGTACTGAGCAGTAACCGAGAGTCCTCGGCGCCGCCGCCGCCGCCGGCGCGGGCCCCGCAGCCGCCGTCACCGTCGCCGTCGCCACCGTTGGATAAGCCAGCTCCGGTCACAGCGGACGCAGCCGCGGCCAGCGTAGCGGTGGCGGCGAAGCCGGTTTCGGAGCTGGCTGGGCCTCATCCGCAGCCGCAGACGTCTCTGGAATCGGGCGCGGGTTCAGACACACAAGCTCCGGCGGAGGCGCCGGCAGAGGCTGTCGCTCGCAGCGCCATCGGCTGTCTGGGAGACGGTTACGGCTATCAAGAACTGTTGGACAGCTTCATGGACCCGTGCCGGCGTGACGGCGGCCTCGGCTCGGCCGCCGCCAGCTCGACGGGCAGGTGGTCGTGTGAGGTTCCGTCGCGACTGTCGGCAGGTCAGGATGTGATTATGGCAACCTTCCAGGATATGTTGAGACCAGCTCGCGACTCGCGAGCCGGCCTTGTAGTCGTGGCGGCGGAGGCGGCGGCTTCCGGCCCGAATTCGCAGGGACCGAGCCAGCTGGACGGGCCCCGCTCGTGCGGCCCCGTCGGCAGTACGGTCCGGCAGCCGCGGCGGCAGGGTGTGTGGGATGGAGACGGGGTCACGAAGTTGGAGGCAGCTGCCGTGGCGGGCGTGCCGTGCCCTGCAGAGCCGGTCAGCAACCGACCCGTGGGTCAAGGCCAGCTGGGAGATGTGCCATCGCCTCCGCAGCAGCCGCAGCAGGAACAAGAGGTACAGCAGCACCAGCAGCAGCGGGAGCGGCTTTTCGCGGCCGACAGTGGCACTCTGCTGGCACTGGCCGACGAGTTGGAGAACGCGCTTACTGAAGGGGAGCGCCGGGCCGCCAGCAGCAACGGCGCCGCAGCTGCTACCGGCGCAGCAGGGGCCCCAGTGCAATCCTCTGGCCCTAGTGAGACCGACACCAGCACCAGGGAACCGGCGCCATCATCCCAGCAGCGCCCGGCGTCCTCCATGTCGGCGGCCTCAGGTTCCCCCGACTCCAGTGGTGCCGATCTCTCCTCTGATGGGGACAGGCCGCAGGATGCCCTGCGCGCGCTAATACCGCCGCTCAGTCGTCTGGTGCTTCAGGACGCTGCAGGCCAGGGGGTTGCCACAGCAGCCACCACGGCTGTTCATGGGGAAGGTGAAGGCAGGAGTACCAGCGACGGCAGGGGGGCGGGGTCAAGTCCGAGCTCGGGTTCGGGTAGCATGCCGGGTGGTGCTGGGGACGGCACATGCCAGAGCTTGCAAGACAGCGCGCACAGCTTGAATGAAGTTGGAATCGCCGTTGCACGCCAGCGTGGCGGTGCTTCGGTGGCGGTGACGACGCCCGCGGCGGCGGGGGCCCGGCGGTCTGAGTTTGCCGACCACGGTGGCGGTGGTGGTGCGGCAGCGGCTGCGGGACCCGAGCTGCCGCCGCTGTGGCGGGGCGCGCCGGAGTTCCCGCGGGACTTAGCCTGGCAGCCGAATGACCGCCAGCAGGTGTTGCAACAACAGCAGCGGCGGCGCAGCGGCGGCGGCGGCGGCGGCGACGCGACATCAGTGCCTGCAACGTTGTCGCCGCTCCGCGGCGATAGCGCCGAAATGTGCGAACCTGACCACCGAATGCAAGCCCGCGGCAGTCTACACGGCAAGAAGGACGGCGCTGCCAATAACGCCGCCACCGGCAACAACGAGCTTCTCGCTGACCTGGCAGATGCGGACTGCCGACGCAGCAGCTGCGGCAAGCCGCATGGAGCAGAACTTGGGGATGGGAACGAGCCGTTTGGTCGGAAGGGTCGTGACCAGTGGCCTTTGGTGGCGGAGTCTGCGACTACGGCGCCGGCGAAGTTCGGCGACAAGGACGCAGGCCACCGGAGCGACAAGCGCCCAGCGATGCGGGTATGTGGAGCTCCGGTTCGGTTTAGCTTTACTAAGGGGGTTGTTTTAGGAGGGGAAAAATGGGAGTGCCGACAGCCGACATGTTTTGAGGCTGATTCCCGCTGCATTGCTGCCTATGTCGCTACCCGTTTCGCTGATTACTACTGTTTTTGCTGTGCCGCCTGGAAGGGTGGGAGTCATATCACGCAAAAGCCCAAAAAAGCCAGACAATTAATAAGTGACTACTGACGTTCCAAAAGCGCACGGGAGGAGTGGGGGGGGAAGAGGAGCAGCCCAGCAGGCTGGGTAGTTTGCAGGCATCACGCCCAGGCCTCCAGGATATGGGGAGGCCTCCAGGATGGCCGATATCGCTACTACTGCTATGTTGCGAGGAGGCAACCGTCAGCTTGTATCCATGCTCGCGTTGCGCCACGCCAGGCTGGGGGCCCGTTGCCACTCTTCGCTCAGGACGGGATGGACGGGACTTCCACCGCCAGCGATTAGGCAGGGATGGATGGTATAGCTTTGCTGTCCTGGACATGTAAGGGCGGTGCATATTGAGGTCCTGCCATCTTTCCACCCGCCACGCCTATTTACCTCCGTCTATTGCACCATCTTCTCCCCCGTTCCCCTGCAGCAGTGTGAGTCCCCGGCTTTCCTTTCCTTATGCCCTTGGCGACGTGCGCAAACTGTGTATGTGTGTGTGTGTGCACACGTCTGTGTGTATGTGTGTGTGTGTGTGTGTGACGCAGCGCATCTCCGAGGCGGACTCCTCCGCAGACATGATTTCACGCTGCGACTCGTTCGACAGCCGGGCATCCGGGTTGAGCCACGGGAGTGGGGGCAGTGGCGGCGACGAGGACGACCCCCAGGCGCGCCGCAAGCAGCGCTTCCGCAGACGCCGGCGGGCTAGCATCCTAATTGAGGGAACAGGCAAGGCGTTCTGGATTTGGGATGAGGACCATCCGGCGCGCGAGCGGATGTACTGGTTGGTGACGCACAAGGTAAGGGGCAGGTGGTGGAGTGCTGGTTTTCGGTAGGAGTTATGATTTGAATTATGCTTGGGTCTCTGCGGTCCTGGATTTTGCCTTGCCTGCATCTTCTGCCATCGCATTTAAAATGGTCCACAACCTCTACAACTAAATTCTTCTTATCTTCATGATCGCGTTCGTGTTGTTTTTTTCCCCCGCGTCCTAACCCTCTCACCGACGCGGCCCGCACCCCACTCCTGCTATGCTGCTCCAATCCACATTTCCGGTCTAACTCAACGCAACTCAACTCAACGCAACGCAACCCACCTCAACCAACGCCTCCACACACGCGCAACACACAGCGCTTCGAGTACACGATGTTTGCGCTGATCCTGCTCAACTGCGTTAGCATGGCGCTGGAGAATCCCTTCATCCGGTCTGGCTCCGTCGTGGACAAGGCGCTGTTCTGGGCCAACGTGGGGTTCACCATCCTGTTCACCATAGAGGCCGCCGTCAAGATGTTCGCGTACACCTTCACGGCGTACATCAAGCGCATCACGAACCAGGTGCGCTATTGCGGCAGGTGCAGACAGGGCACCTGCAGACGGGGGGTCATGGATCCAAGGTGGCGTGGGAGTTGAATAGCGGGACTCATTCCCTGGCCGTCCTGCTTTTTCCTGCAGCTCACTTGCTTTCCACCTTCCCATAATCTCCCATGTCCTTGCAGGTGGACTTTGTGATTGTGGTAACCTCGTTACTGGAGATTGTTTTGGCGGCTGTGACCGATTCCGTGGATGCCGTGTCAGCACTGCGGGCCCTGCGGGCTCTGAAGCCGCTGCGTCTGCTAACTCGCTCTGCGGGCATGCGGCTGGTGTTTAAAAGCGTCACCATGAGCCTCATGTCGATGGCCAACGTGAGCATCGTGTGCATCCTTTTCTTCCTCATCTTTGCCATCCTGGGCGTGCAGCTATTTTCGGGCAGGTTTTACAGGTGTGTTGGGCTTGGGTGGGTGGGTGGGTGGGGTGGGGTGGGTGTGCAGGTGTCCGTGTGCGCATATGGCCGCTGCACTGTGCGTTATAGCATGGTGTACACAACATGACGTGACGACGGTGACGATGACGACGATTTGGAATGCGATGGGTTGTGGTCGCGGCGCTGTGAAAGAAGAACACTACACAGCGGTGTGAGTGTGTGCGCGCAGGTGCAATGATGACAGCGTATCTGGCAAGAGCGAGTGCGTGGGCAACTTTACGGACCCCTTCACCAACACTACCATGCAACGGACCTGGGAGAACGACTTCCCCAACTTTGACAATACGGGTACGTGTTCGGAGCTCGCGGGAATGGCAAGGCCGTAGAAGGGCGTATGACGGAAGGGGAAAGCAACGGGGGGCACGCGCCAAAGGGCCCGAGGAAAGGGTGCTGTGTGAACGGAGTGGGTATTTTGGCGGGGGAAGGGACGTAGGGTATGTGGTACGATCCGTGGGGCTTAATTACATGGAATCCTGTCTGTGCCTGGACTTCATAACCAAGCAGTGGCCCAATTAGGCTCCTTACTTGACCGCCCTTAAGGCGCCTGGAGCTATGGGGCTAGTCGACTGTCCCCTAACCGGACCTCCTCGCTGCCGCCAGTTGCTCATAGCTCTGTCACACAACGCATAGTTTCAGTTGGTCTGCATTTCTTTTGTCAACTTCCAACTGCATGCTCAGCTTCTTCCCTCCCCACCGCCTCACCCCAGTCCCCACGGAGTGGACCCCTTTTCTAGCCCTTTCCCTTCACCGCCGCCGCCGCCGCTGCCGTCGTCTCCTCCTCCTCTTCGTCTTTCTCCCCCCTCCCCATCAGGTAACGCGCTGCTGTGTTGCTTCATCACTGCCACCCTGAACGGCTACACGGAGATCATGATCAACGCCATGGCCGCACCTAACGAGCCTGGGGATCAGCCGCGGCGGTTTCAGAACCCAGGAGCGTTCTTCTGGTAGGTGAGGGCCTGGCGGAGGAGGAGGCGGGAAGACGGGAAGTGGCAGCGAGGGCGGAATCGTTGTTGACGCGTGACAGGGGAAGTGAGAATGTAGGCCGCCACGCGTGTGAATTGGCTGGCTTTTTTCTGCTGTCCGCGGAAACACAAGTGACGAGCCGAGCATGCATGCCAAGCTTGCGCTTCAATTCACCTGCGACAAGTAAAAAAATGTTATACACACACATACGCGCGCGCGCACACACCTCCCTCCTTTCCCCCTCCTTCCCTCCTAAAGTATGCTGCTTGCATATTTTAGTATGCTAGTAACATCCTTTGACATCCGCACTTGCACGCTCCACAGGTTCTTCGGCTTCATCGTGGTGTGCGCCTTCACGTTGCTCAACCTGTACGTGGGCGTCATCTTTTCGCAGTTTTCCAAGATCCGAATGCTGAGTGAGACCGGCAGCGCCTTCCTCACTTCGGATCAGAATGAGTGGGCGGAGCTGACCAAGATGGTGTTCAGGTGGGGAGGGGGGGAAAACGGAACGGAGGGGAGGGAGCTGTAAGGGCCGGGGTAAGGCTTGGAGGACGGAGGGTGTGCAGGGCCCAAACGTAGACACGCTGGTGCTTCCGTACGAGGACCCTTTCGCGGGGTTGCGGTCACGAGATAATCTGTTTGACGGCATACGGACCTGGGGTCCAGTTGTGGATGTGGGGACCGGGGCCGCTGCAGCGCAGCGGTGT
This sequence comes from Volvox carteri f. nagariensis, assembly GCF_000143455.1. Taxonomy (NCBI): domain Eukaryota; kingdom Viridiplantae; phylum Chlorophyta; class Chlorophyceae; order Chlamydomonadales; family Volvocaceae; genus Volvox; species Volvox carteri. Next base: position 274,842 of record NW_003307558.1, read on the forward strand.
GGGAAATTAAGCAGGGCACACAAACACATCCAGCGATCGGTCTTAAAACCTCAACTCAAAGGTTAAGCCCCCTCCCCGCCACAGCAGCAGCTTCACTCGTTCGTGGTTCGCCTTTCCCCTCCCCGCCGTCGACGCCCCTCCCCCTCCTTTCCAGATGTATTCTTTCCAATCCTTTCCAATTCTTTCCAATTCTTTCCAATTCTTTCCAATTCTGTCCAATTCTGTCCAATGAGAGACTCATTCTCCCTGCTTATCCTTTGCTTTATCCTCGCTCCCCCGCCACCTCCCCCCCCCCCGGGGTGCCACAGGCTCAAGCCGCCTGACAAGGCCCAGCTGCCCACTGGCCGTGTGCGCCGCTTCGTGCACATGATGGTGCACACCAAGTCATTCGACATCTTCGTCTTAGTCATCATCCTCATCAACGTGGGCTTCTTGGCAGCCACCTGGTATAACGAGTCCGCATCGTACACGCACCAGAAGAACCTGGTAGGTCCTTGGTGTATATCGCACGTACGTGTGTATGCATGCATGCATGTATGTATATACACGAACATGTATCGTGGATTTATGGCTTCTTTTACATCCCTGGTAACGCTTGGCCAGTCGTGTGTGCATATGTCGTGTCATGCGTGTGTCATATGGACGAGGATGTGGAGCACGGGTATATGCAAGGAGGGGACCGGGGGCGAGCCAGGGGCGTCCGGAGCTGATGTCCGCCAGGGGATGGTGCAGTGATAGCCCTGTGTGTGCGTTTGCCGGGTTTTGGTTTCAACTTATTTTGGTCCCGGCAGGCAGTCAAGAGTTTTAACGGTTGGGGTTGAGAAGAAACGCGGGGCCAGTCCAGGAGACATAGCGGAGATGCGGGGAAGAGCAGAAAGCGGGACTTTTGGAAAGGCGTGAGGGTTGGGATAGGTGGCGAGAGGACGGCAGCTTGTCGCTGCCACGTGGCCCTACTATACCACCCTCCAATCATCCCAGACCGCCATCACCACCGCCACCACCACCACCACCACAACTGAAGCCACGGGAGGTTTTACAGATTTACAGATTTACGGATTTACGGATTTACGGGCCCGCTCACACGCTTCCACGGGCCACGCCCCTTCCCGTCCCCTTTGCGGCCCCCCCTGGTGTTTTACGCCTCAGGCTAACATCATATTCATGGCCTTCTTCGCGGCGGAAGCGGCTGCCAAGATATTCGCGGTGGGATGGGTGGCCTACTTCAAGGTAAGCTGGTACCCGCGACCACACCGCAGCGGCTCGGTAGGGGTTCGAGCTCTGGGAGCCGGACGTTGTCGTGCTGGGGTTACCGTCGGGCTACCGTCCATACTTTGTACTCATTGGTTGCGTCCGCTCGCATCGTCGCACAGGTTGCCTGGAACAAGCTGGACTTTGTGCTGCTGATACTGGGCCTGCTGGATATCATCATAACCATGCTTCACAGCAATTTCCTGCGCATATTGAGGATCTTCAGGGTGCTGCGGCTGATTGCACTGGTGAGAGAGGGAGGGGGGGTTATATGTGTGCGTGTGTGTGTGTGTGGAGATATGGGGTGGATGCGAGAGTGCACGTCGGGGTTCCCCCGCGGCGATCTGGATGAGGGCGCTGGACCGATGCGAGCTCCGTAGTCCAGCCAAGTGTAAGCCTTTGTGCGTGTGTGTGTGTTGTGTGTGTGTGTGTGTGTGTGTTTAATGGTCTGAGCTACGAATGACTTCACCGAGACGACCTCCGCAGATGGTGGAATATGTGTTGCAGGAAGTTCCAAGAAGATGTTGATTGGGAGAGTGATGCCTGAGCCAGTGAAAACAAGCGGAGGCGCTGTACGTGTGTGTGCGGCATTCCACACAGCCGCCTGTGCACCATAACTGTTCCATGATGTGACATCCTTACCATGGTGCACATCATCATGCACTCATATGCTTGCACTCGTCGTTTCGTCGCGGTTATATTGGGGACGTGCCTTCTGGGGGCCTTCCTGCTTCTGCCTTTCTTCCAGGTGCGCATTGCCCACGTGGCCCAGTTGGTGAAGTCCGTGAAAGGCATCCAGTCGCTGTTCTCCACGCTGGTCTACTCGCTGCCCGCATTCGGCAACGTGGGCGCGCTCATCGGGCTGTTCTTCTTCATGTACGCCTACGTGGGCATGTACATGTTTGGCAAGGTCCAAGACGGCGAGTCACTCAGCCGACATGTCAACTTCCACAACTTTTGGCAGGTGAGGTCGCTGTGGAGGTGTAGGTGTAGGTGTAGGTGTAACGTGTGGCAGCACTGTCGGTGGATGCAAGCTGGGAACCCTCCCTTGTGATCCGTTGGGCTCGTGATCGTAAAAGTAGGTTTGATGGGTGGTGGTGGCGTGCTTTTCGTAGGAGTTTTTAATCGTTTTCGCCACGTCAGGAAGAGGTGTTCATGTCCAGCTCGCAATTCGAAACTTTTTGCCCGCTGTCTACTGTCCGCGCGCCCGGCTGGCCTGATTTGATTTGGTTTGATCTGATCTGATCTGATGCAACCTACCCCTCTGCAATCTAACCCAGGCGCTGCTGGTTCTCATGCGCGTTGCGACGGGCGACAACTGGACTGGCATCATGTTTGACTGCATGGTCCAGCCACCCTACTGCGACCGCTCCTCTGGCGGCTGCGGCACCTACCTGGCCATACCTTACTTCCTCACCTTTGTGCTGCTCATCTACGTCATTTTACTCAACCTCTTCACCGCCGTCATCATCGAGACGTTTGAAAAGACGCACGAGCAGGAGGAGTGGAAGCTGAGCCCACATGTGCGAGGGCTGGGGTCGGGGGGGACCGGCGAGGGAGGGGTCATTGACGACGAGGGCATAGCGGGGGAGCTGGTGGGCGGATAGGAGGGTGTAGGAGGGGAAAGGCTGGAGGGTGATATATGGGAGCGAGTCCATGAGCTCTTGACCCTCTGGCAATTAATGGGCGCATCGCTGCGGCCACGGCCATCCCTTCCATCGTCGCTGGTTTTGCGCCGGTTCAGGCTCTGGAGGAGTTTGTAACGTTGTGGAGCGAGTACGACGATGGATCCGGAACCATTCTGCCACGTCATTTAGAGGAGCTGTTGCTGAGGCTGGATCCGCCTCTTGGTCTGGGCCCTTATGCGGATAACAAGGACGTGCTCAGGTGGGGAGGAGCGGGGCAGCGGGTTGGGGGCGCCTCGTGGCGGAGGGTAGGTAGGTAGGTAGGTAGGTAAGGGTAAGACGAACCACTGACGATTGAAGCTGATACCAGAGGGAAGGAGGAGGCGGGGAGAGTGCTCTTCGGGGCGGATTTGAAGGAGATTGGTGGAGTGGTGGGGCTTTGCTCCCACCACCCGCGTCCGCATGCAGGAGAAGGATCCGCGCTGTTGCAGCGGCCTCTTAGCCGTTGCGACATCTATACAGTCCAGAACGGCGAGGCACCCCTTTCCAAAACCGCGGGTCCCTACCTCCTTTGCCCGCTTTCGCTCTCCCCCCTCGCCGCAGGTTCGTGTACGACCTGGACATACCGCTGGTGAACGCCCGTGTGCCCTTCCACAAGACCGCTTTCGAGCTTGTCAAGAGGTGCAGCCAGGCGACCATGCCGGAGGGTGAGCGCGGGAAGCGGCGTGTCTTGGACGACTGAGTCACGAGGATAGGGAGGCCGTGACGGGGATGCCATGACACGATCTACCTTCCCTGCCAAAGGATGAGGATTTCATACAAGCAAAACTTTACAAGAAAATGTAGTCCAGCAGAGTGATATAGACGTTAGCGCTAAATATTATGGGCAACATTATGTTCAAGCTGAGATACCTTGCGCTGTAGTACAGGCGGTGATGGTGAGCGAACCCCCGCCGGATCTGCACGAGCAGATCCGGAACGAACCCCCGTGGACCCCCGTGGACCCCCGCCGGATCTGCTCATGCCCACTGGCTAGCCAACAAATACAGCAAGGGAGGATCACAGCAATAACAGCGCGTGTGCGATGCCCACACAGAGCAGGCGGGGGCATGCCCGACACAAAACGCCGTGCGGGAGTGTACGTGCGTGTGGGTGTGTGGGCATGAGCAAAGCGATGGCGCTTGCCCTTCCCACCCACCCATCCTTAACTTTTTATATGTTTCTTCACCCAACCCCCCACCCACCCACCCACCCACTACCACCCGAATAGTCTCCTGCTGTTTCATCTAAGCCGGGCCTGGCTGTTGCTTTGCTCTGTTCGAGCTCCTGCCGGTCCCTCCTCCTTCAGCTCCAGCAGCTTCCATCGTGTGTGGCTCGTCTTTCCCTCCTCCTCCCCTCTTCTCCTGTCTCCTCGCGTGACACAGGCGCTATCAAGGAGCAAATCAACCGGTTGGTGGATAAGTTCTTCAGGGAGTTGCCCACGCAGGATGAGATGCTCAACTTCTCCGTGGCCATCACTGTCATGAAGGTGCGTGGGCGTGTCGGGGGCCAGGATTGGGCTCGACACGCCACGCACAGCGAGTCGTTGTTGCTTGCTGCCATTGTCTCTGGTGGCGTTGGGGGATGTTTTGGGGTTCTTGCTGCGGTTGCCCTCATCATCTCCTTGTCGTCGCCGTCATCACCGTCGTCATCATGATCATCATGGTCATTATCATCTTTTCACAATCATCATCATCATCATCATCATCGCAACCATCATCATCGCAACCATCATCATCGCCGGCCATAGCAAAAGCGGCAGAAGCAGAAGCAGGAATGCCAAATTTATCCCTTTTACGTTTCAAGTTGTTTTATGCTGCACACCACTCAGGATTTTCGGCCCTCACCCGCTGCAGGTCCAACGCAAGTGGCGCACCCGGATGCGGGCCTCGAAGCTGCTTCGCAAGAAGCGGTGGCGGCTGGGCCGCAAAGACGCGCCCACCTACCCCGAGATATGCGGTAGCAAGGCGCTCGTGGCGGAAAAGTGAGAGCGGACTGAGCATTGACATGGCGTGGTGCAGGAAGGGGAGGGAACGGTTGTCTGACAGCAGCTGCTGGATCGGCCAGGGAGAGAAAGGCGGAGGAGGTATAATCAGATTAGACCTCCTGACTGCCAGGAACCTGGCACAAACACAGAAGACTGCTACTAGTCACAATGCAGATCGGCCGGGTGCTGTAGTCAAGAGGACTGGATGGATGCCCCGTACACAGGTTGCAGTGCAAATGGCTACGTCGTGTCCGCTGCCGCTGCCGCTGCTGCTGCTGTCACTGATCCACCCTGCTCGCCACCTCCTCCTCCTCCTCCTCGTCGTCGTCTTCTGGCTTTATAACTGCAGGTTCGAGGCTCACCGGGAGGCCCTCCGGGAGGGCGCAAAGGCGTGGGAGGTGGCCCAGCAGGCCTACAACCGCAAGCCGGAGAAGGCCGAGGTGGCGCGGCGCATGGAGCCCCGGTGGCGCTTCAGCACCAAGTACGCGCCGCCCGCCCTGGTGACTGCGACCAGCGAGAAGACCGGTCTGCTGGGGCTCGGCAAGCGGGTGGTCAATGTCAACAAGATCATGGGTGGATTGCTGCGCGTGGGAGGGCTGCTGGGCGGCGGAAGCAACGGCAACACGGAGAGCGGCGGACCGGTGCGCTCCCCGCAGGCTACCTTGAGCGGGGAGCAGTCCGGGATCATGTGGGCCTCGCCGGTCGGGCTACAGCACGGCGGCGGCGGCGGCGGCACCGGCGGCGGCGATTTGAGTGTGACGAGTCCGCTGCCGCGGCTGCTGCGCGCCATCGCACAGGGGGGGGGCAACCGTATGTCGTACAACGGCGGTGGCGGTGGCATGTTGAGCTTCTCGGCGGTGCCACCACCTGAGTTTGGATCGATCGGCGGCTCCCGCCGGCGGCTGGTGGGGGCTGGCGGCGGCCTGGGTATGGACGCATCCGTCTCAGAGGGGGCTGGTTCTCGGACGTTGCAGCCGTCCCTGAGCTCGTCACAAATGATGCCTTCTCGTCGGCTCCCTCGGGTGCCATCCAACGATGGCGGTAGCGGCGGCGATGGGGGAACACTCCCCGGCGGCGCCTCCCGAGGCAACTGGTGAAGGTGTTCAGCGGAATTGCGAACATGGTGGTGGCGACAGTTGGCGGCTCGGTGCGAATGGCTGCGGGAGAACCCCCCTGGATTTTGCAGCACGTGAGGCAGGATGGGGTTGTGGATAGACATATATACACACCACCAGACGCAGCAGCAGCGCGATGACTCGTGCAGGAGCAATAACCGCAGCTGCTCGGCTGTTGGGCAGGGGCTCGTTAACGGCCTCACGGTCGGTTGGCCCATGTTCTCGTGGCGTTGAATAAGATTAAGAGACATAGTATCACGAACTGGCGATGAAGAGCGTGTTTTAAACGCGGGGGCCCGGGCCTGGGGCCGGGACCGGGCTCAGGTCCTGTGGCCTTCTTCGTTATGTGTGGCCTTCGTTATGTGTGTGTCAGGGGCCCCAGCGGCAGCGGCGTTGTGGAGGGGGGTTTGTGTACTTCGCAGGTTGTCCATCGAGCACCCGAAGAACGGCCCCGAGGGCAAGAGCCCTGACGCGTGGAATAAAGATGGGGGTTGTGCAGACCACCGGGCAGCCCCGGGGTACCTGCCCTGATCCTTTTCGCTTCGAGCGGATCTAAGCAAGCTGCTCGAGTTTATCTAGCAAGGGTCAGGTGCGTAAACTTGTACGCGTGTGTATTTATGTGTATGCGTGTTGTTGTGTGCTTCGTTTCAGCCGTCGTGTTTTAGGAGGAGACGATAGCGCCGAGCTTGCGATCACTTGCCTTGCGCATGCGTGTGTGTGTGCATGCGTGTGTGTGTGTGTGTGCATGCGTGTGTGCATTTAAGCGTGTGCTTGCGTGTGCGTGCTTGCGTGTGTACATGTTCATGTGCGTGCGCGCTTGCTTGGAACCGGCCTCTGTGAAAAGAGTCGTTGCAGGAAATGGACTCAACCCAATCCGCGTAGGTTCCACTCACCCAGCTGCCGGACATTTAACCTTCGAGTGCATACGAATTGCGAGGCGAGAGTGGAGGAGAGGGTTTGGAAGAAACACAGAGGCGCGATGGCGCATACGCCGAATATGGAATGGGTTGACACAGCTGTGGAGGGGCCGCAACATGTCGATGAGGACATCTAGAAGAATTCATTCGTACTATGAATTTCATTTGCGTCAAACCCGCCAGCAGCGGCGCGCGTCTGGTGTTCAAGGCGGTGTTGTATCAGGGTTGTGAGGGGCCCTGTTGTCTGGATGGTGACTCTGGGGGCAGAGGGTGTTGGTGTTTGGGGTTGGGGTGGGGTTGGCTTGGGTTGGGTGCTCCTTTAATGTGCCATAATTGGGGCGTTCTGTAGGGTTTGTCATGTTCCCTCACGCCCTCAGCGGTGTTAGCCCTCAGGCCCCCTTTAGTCACTTGGACAGGGGGTCGTCTGATGTCTTCTCTCGTGACGGGGAGTGTAGCCTGCATGCGAGCGTAGACGCAGCGCAACAGCAGCAAATAGCGGCAGCAGCGGGTAAAGGATATAGAGGACGCTCCAGTCTTGGGGGTGCTTGATTTTGCGTGATCAGGGCCTCGGTCTTGGACGTGGCTGGGCCGAGTCCGTCGGAGCGCGGGAAAGAGGATAGGCAGGCGAGGCAGGACGGGCATGCTTAGCGGCCGGACGTCTACTCGCTAGGTGTTGTGTCCCGTCCCGCACGCAGTTTGGCAGTATACAGCGGCCAGCGTGCTGGATTCAGGGGGGAGCCCCAAGCTCCCATCCCCAGGCAATAAGGGCGGGCTGTTGATAACATTACTGCAATACTGTTGTTGTTGTTGTTGTTGTTGTTTCGATTGCTGGAACAGAAAGGCAGTTGCAACTGGCAGGGCTGACAAGTTTGGCAGCAGCCTGGTTTCTGCGTGTTCAGTCCTAACAAGCGAGACGATGATGCATGCGTATGGGCATGGGCAATTCATGGCCTCCGGGCCGGCAACGGATCTGTGTGAGGGCTTAAGAAGGCTTGCGTATTATTGTCTTTCACCCTTCGGTTTACAGTGCGGTGATGATGGGATCGCGTACACTAAATTAATGGTGGGTTTGTGTCATTGCAAAAGGAAGTGATGTAGTCGTGATGCCTTTCGCAACGCTCCCTCGGGGTATTTTAAACCGGTTTGTCGCGCGCACAGGCGATCGCTACTTGCATGGATTATTCATTGATGCTTTGGATGGGGGTTTAATGTCGTAATAAATGTGTTTGCTTGAGTTTCAAGTCTGGATGCGGTGTGCCTTAGTTGCAATGACGAAACCTGGTTTCGGAGAGCGCGTTGTACGGGCGCACACGTGACTTGTTGCTTCGCGCGGCTGTTGCTATTCCCCGAGCTGTTGCGAGACTATTTTGCCACAGATGGATTTTTAGTCGCAGGCGAAGCGCGGTCCACCCACATGCGCGGGCATACGCGCGGGTCGCGCATGATTCTGTAGTGGACCGGCCCACGGGTCAGGAAATGCCGGTTGAAAGCCGTGTCGCGGTGATTTTGAGGTGGCCTACAAAGTGAGATGCTATAAGCTTCGTGTGGGAAACGAACGTGTGTTGACACCAGGTAGGCCTGAGCAGCCCTGCGCGGAGTAGCTGAGCAGGGCAAGTTAAACACAAGCCTAGCAGTGACTAGGAGGACTTCCGCGCGGATCAGCGCTTAAAGTAGCATGGGAATGCAGAATTACCATAGTGCTAACGAACTCAATATCCAAGCACACGCCTCCAAAACTTCGGCTATCCCGTCAACCTTCCATACTACGAAACATGTCAACAGGTAGGCCACGATGGGGAAGAAGCATCTATACACAAGTGCTATGGGGCGACTCGGTTTTGCAGGCAACGTCCCGCTCGTCCCTATCCTTCTAACGCAAAAAGATAAACTCAAAGGAGGTATTCAATTTGATGACGGCAAGAAGGCCACATTTCTCTTTGTATAGGTAGGCCTCCACGCCTCCCGGTCACAGCATGCATCATTATGTCCTATAGCCTTCATGGCTTGCTGTACGGTTGCGTTCGGGGTGTCGGATAGGACAGGGCGAGGCGAAACCGGGGCTGCCAAGGGCCTTACACTACTGCAGAGTACTAATTGCTGCTCTCGGAGCGCCAGGGCGCGTGTGCGCCGAAGCGCGGTCTAGCGCCACACGGCGCGGTCTGAGCGCGCGCAGCGCTGTCCAGCGCGGCCACACCGGCACGGCCGAAAGAACTGACGCACAGCACTAGACAACTAAACGCAGCATTAATGACTGCGTCCACTGGTCACCCGCCCCGAGGGCAAACCTGAAGCGTCAGCGACGCACGAACCACACCCTGGCCAGCGGGGCTGGCCAGGCGACATTCCTAGCGCGCGACGATACTCTATAGGCACTTATTTGCCGTGCGGTAATCGCTGTACAGCTGCACGTCCGGCGCTCCGAGGGGACTGCCTAATCACCGGTCTCCAACTGGGCCGAGCCTGCCGCTTATAAACGAGGGACACTGAGGGCGGGGGGGGGGAAC
>NW_003307558.1:284636-285423 GCF_000143455.1 Volvox carteri f. nagariensis
GTAGACGTGCATCAGGTACATGGCCACTATCTCTGGCCTGATGTCGTAAATGTCGCTCGCCCGAATGTGTAGTAGCTCTGCNCAATCTAGGAACTCCTGCCATGGCTCTTTGTACTGGGCGACTGTGCTGCTAGCTCGCGCCTTGTGCGCCTGGCTTGCCAACGCCAGAGCTAGATCGCCGATCATGGGGTTAGCGTCCAAGGGCACCTGGCCAAGCAGTGTCTGCGCGCGTGCCCTTATTCCTGTGAAAGCCGGGGGGCATAAGGGTCGGGGGGCACAGCGATCCGGCGCGGGGAAGGTGTTTGGAAATCGATGAGAAGTGCGAGCGATAGCCAGTTAGCGGACCCTTTTGGGACCTCGTTTCCCGAAGACCCTGGCAGGAAAAGATCATACGCCTTGCCCAGCTCTCTTAGGCCGTGGACGCAAGGCGCAAACCACTTCCCGTCTTGAGTCAGATAGGACCACCAGTCGCGCGTCGGCCAGAGGGGAACGATCAGACAGATGCGTGCTTTGCACAGCTCTGCGTGCCGCAGGACCTTAAGTAGCAAACAGAAAGGCGGGTTCGCCCAGCAATTCCGCCCCCAGCGGAACCGAAAGGCATCTACACCCGCGGTATCTGGCGTGAAAAAACGGGAATAGTATTGTGGCAGCTGGTGATTGGTGTGTGACGCGAAAAGATCAATGTCAAAGGGGCCCCAGGCGGTGTTGAGCCTCTGAAATTCCTTACGGTTCACCATCCAGTCGTCCCGGTCCTGCAGCTTTGAGAGGTAGTCCGCCAGAGTGTTTC
>NW_003307558.1:285473-286299 GCF_000143455.1 Volvox carteri f. nagariensis
CACGGGGGAACTGGGGACACGGACATAGTTACCAAGCGCCAGCAGCCTCTCTGTCAAGCCCACTGGGCAGGCCACGCCCCCCACGCGCGCGATCCGGATGGTCTGCCCTTTGCCCTCCTGGTCCGTTTTGGACCTAGGCAGTGTGATGGCCATGTGAGTGTCGTGCAGGGTGAGCAGATCAGACTTGACGGAGATGTGGGCTAGGTCGTTGAACCTTAGGAAACCCGCGAACATAACCGATATGGCCGCTACCATCATCAGGTCTGGCAGTGAGGCATCCGGCCCAGCGAAGTGAGCGGCCAACATGCGGACATGCTCTGGTTGCATGCTTTCCCTGTGCAGCTTCTTCCCTTGCAGTGTGCACCTGCCCAGGTCCCGAACGAGGTTGCATGCTGGGTGCTCCGTAGGTGAGGGGCGGCCCGCGAGAAAGAAATGGCAGGCAATAGCAGCGCTCGCTCCCGCGACGCGACCCGGACCTACTTCATCCGCTTGCGCGGTTTGGTAGACGTGCATCAGGTACATGGCCACTATCTCTGGCCTGATGTCGTAAATGTCGCTCGCCCGAATGTGTAGTAGCTCTGCCCAATCTAGGAACTCCTGCCATGGCTCCTTGTACTGGGCGACTGTGCTGCTAGCTCGCGCCTTGTGCGCCTGGCTTGCCAACGCCAGAGCTAGATCGCCGATCATGGGGTTAGCGTCCAAGGGCACCTGGCCAAGCAGTGTCTGCGCGCGTGCCCTTATTCCTGTGAAAGCCGGGGGGCATAAGGGTCGGGGGGCACAGCGATCCGGCGCGGGGAAGGTGTTGGAAATCGATAGAAGTGCGAGC
>NW_003307558.1:286388-287567 GCF_000143455.1 Volvox carteri f. nagariensis
TCTACGACGCNCAAAGGACAGGTCATGAAAGGGCGGGACTGGCAAGGTTTGATGGTCTCTGACTCCAGCAAACCCTCGATGGCAGAAGACACAAAATCCCCGTGGTCCCGTGCAGATTGGTGATTCTTGCCCCAGTACGGCCGGGGGGGGAGGTCCTGAGTGCCACATCAGAGGGAACCCTTGCAGGACCCAGCTCAGCACGAGCTGGTTCACCACTGTCGCCTTCCAGACCGCGGCGCAGGCTCTCAAGCGCCCCCGCATCTTAGGCCTATCCTTGCTACCCATGCTAGGAGGTGTGGCTTCACAAGGCGGATCAACAGGCAAAGGTGCTGGGTTCTCACCTTCTGGGACCGCTTGTTCATTCCTCGAAGGGGCTCCTGGGTCTGGATGTGGTTCCTGGGCTTGGCGGGCGACCTTGGTCCGGGGCCGGGTGGGCTCTGCAGGGCCGGGTGCGGGACGCTTGGCGGTGTTCTTGGTCTCCACTTGTGTGTTGTCTCGTTGGGCAGGGGGGGGCTGCGCGGGGCGAGGGGCTCTAAAACCCGCGGCGACGAACAGTGCGCCCAGTACTGTGGCGGCCAAATTCTCTGCATTGCAAGAGACAAAGGATAACAGAGGGGGAGATGAGTAGAGGCCGGGGCTCCTGGCGACTGAGGCTACGAAACGGTGGGAAGCCGCCCCTCCTGGGATGACGGAGAAAACCGAACAGGCTACTCAGGGGCGACCTGCGCCGCAGGGGACGGGGCCACCAGAGCCATCAACCTGTTTGATGCCTCTCTGTCGTTGTTGGGTACATGCATGAAGAGGGGAACTCGGACGGAGGAAAGGACAGGTCCAGCCTGAAGCCGGCCACCTGGGCCTGGAAGCCGCCATGGTCAACAGGACCGAGCCAACACGGCAATAAGGCCCCAAGGCCAATCACAGGCGCCACCAAGGGCAAGAGCTCGCGCGCGTTACAAAGAAACCTCCCTCCAGGGTACAACTTGGTCCGACATCTTCTAGCGGTGGAAGGTCTGGAAGAGACCGGATGTGCAACTTAGCATAACAAGTCTTGTCAAAGATTGGGCCAAAGCATACTCCGTTCCAACCCAATAATGTTTGTCGGACTTGTGGGCCCCTGCAACAACAACGACCGCGAACTGCACGGAGGGGCCACTGAGCGAGCTTAGAAAAAAGGAGGGG
>NW_003307558.1:287617-288492 GCF_000143455.1 Volvox carteri f. nagariensis
GAGTGCCACATCAGAGGGAACCCTTGCAGGACCCAGCTCAGCACGAGCTGGTTCACCACTGTCGCCTTCCAGACCGCGGCACAGGCTCTCAAGCGCCCCCGCATCTTAGGCCTATCCTTGCTACNCATGCTAGGAGGTGTGGCTTCACAAGGCGGATCAACAGGCAAAGGTGCTGGGTTCTCACCTTCTGGGACCGCTTGTTCACTCCTCGAAGGGGCTCCTGGGTCTGGATGTGGTTCCTGGGCTTGGCGGGCGACCTTGGTCCGGGGCCGGGTGGGCTCTGCAGGGCCGGGTGCGGGACGCTTGGCGGTGTTCTTGGTCTCCACTTGTGTGTTGTCTCGTTGGGCAGGGGGGGGCTGCGCGGGGCGAGGGGCTCTAAAACCCGCGGCGACGAACAGTGCGCCCAGTACTGTGGCGGCCAAATTCTCTGCATTGCAAGAGACAAAGGATAACAGAGGGGGAGATGAGTAGAGGCCGGGGCTCATGGCGACTGAGGCTACGAAACGGTGGGAAGCCGCCCCTCCTGGGATGACGGAGAAAACCGAACAGGCTACTCAGGGGCGACCTGCGCCGCAGGGGACGGGGCCACCAGAGCCATCAACCTGTTTGATGCCTCTCTGTCGTTGTTGGGTACATGCATGAAGAGGGGAACTCGGACGGAGGAAAGGACAGGTCCAGCCTGAAGCCGGCCACCTGGGCCTGGAAGCCGCCATGGTCAACAGGACCGAGCCAACACGGCAATAAGGCCCCAAGGCCAATCACAGGCGCCACCAAGGGCAAGAGCTCGCGCGCGTTACAAAGAAACCTCCCTCCAGGGTACAACTTGGTCCGACATCTTCTAGCGGTGGAAGGTCTGAAGAGACCGGATGTGCAAC
>NW_003307558.1:288542-290756 GCF_000143455.1 Volvox carteri f. nagariensis
TTGCTACTGCTTTGCAACGTGGACTGACCTTGTATCGTGTAGGACGTGCAGACGAGGATGGTGATGAATAGCCATCGATGGCGATGAACAACCGTTGATGTGCCGAGATATTGTCGTCTGGCGAAAATCAGTTAGCGAGCCGATGCATGTAAAGAGGCCAGCTTCGCGAAATACCGCGCAGCTTATGTCAGCAGCGCAACTAGTCTACAACCGCCAGCTTTAAAGCAACCGTATCTGAAAATAAGTAAACCGGATGCGTATATATGCGGTGCAATTATATTGTAGCGAGCCAACATCCATGAACAAAACAGCTTCACAAAATGCCGTACAGCCTACACGGACAACGTTGGACAAGCACTGCACAGTTCAGTGCGCGTCAAATTGCGCGTTGAATTGCATGTTTAATTGCACGTCGAGTTGTGTGGTGGGTTGCACGTTAAAATGCGCGAGTCGGCGCATGTCAAATTGCGCAGTGCGGTGCAGCCAATGTTTTGCGATTTGCGTGTTAAATCGTGGTGCGGTACGGTGCAGTGCGGTGCGGTGCGGTAAGCGGTCCCGAACGAAAAAACAAAGAAAAGACTCACGCACCGGGATCGAGCCGGCGACCGCGGTTCCCATTCAGTGTCGGAGCTAGCGCACACCACAAGCGGTGAGCGCCGATGCTCCGGGGCGCATTGCGCGGGTCCAGGTGTGGTGCAGTGCGATGCACTGCCACACGCAGTGTGGCGCGGTGCGGTGCAACGCGGTGCAGTGCGGTGCGGCGCGGACACCGAAGCGGTGCACGGCGATGCTCAGGGGCGCATTGCGCGGGCCCAGGCGTGGAGCAGTGCAGTCCGGGACGACGCGGTGTGCAGTGCACGGTCCAGAACGAAAAGAAATGAACAATAAACGACGACGACGCGAAAAACGAACCACGCGACGACGAAGGCAGCGCTCCCGAACGAAAAATATAAGAAAGCGGGCGCCGGGCGACGAAGCCAGCGAGCCGCAACGTAAACGTAAAAAAAAAGACACAACGACGCGCCGGCGCCGGGGTCGAACCGGCGACCCGGGCTCCCACTCGACGTCGGAGCTAGCGCGCCCGACGAAGGGCGCACGGCCATGCTCCGGCGCGCGTTGCACGGGCCCAGGTGTGGCACGGTGCGGTGCAGTCCGTAGCGCACGAACGCAGGAAGACGTACGGCTTGCGGTGCGGTGCGCTGCATAACGAAAAGAAAAAAAACGACAACGACGGGAAGCGACCGGCGAGGTGGACTCCCGCGGCGACGAAGCTAGCGCTCCCGAACGAAAAACACAAAAGAAAGACGCGCGGGCGCCGGGATCGAGCCGGCGACCGCGGCCCCCACACAGCGACAGAGCCAGCGCGCACCACGAAGCGGTGCGCGGCGATGCTCCGGAGCGCATTGCGCGGGCCCAGGTGTGGTGCGGTGCGATGCGGTGTGATGCGGCACGGTGCGGTGCGGTGCGAAAAAACGAAAAAAAGCGACGACGACGGGACGCGAACCGGCGACCGCGGCTCCCACACGGCGACGGAGCTAGCGAAAACGACGCAGCTCCGAAACCGCGCACGACACGGCGAAAAAGGGCGACTCTCCAGAAATTCCGAACAGACACGCGGACGCCCCCCGCAGCCTAAGGTCTCCGTCCCGACGACGGAACGACTAAACGTCGTCCGTCTAACGTCGGGACTACGACTACAGACAGAAAGTTGGGGTAAGGTCTCCGTCCCGACGACGGAACGACTAAACGTCGTCCGTCTAACGTCGGGACTACGACTACGTAAAGTTGGGGTAAGGTCTCCGTCCCGACGACGGAACGACTAAACGTCGTCCGTCTAACGTCGGGACTACGACTATGAGCTACGGCGATAACACATAAGAAATGGGGACCTGCAATTCATTCATGCAAAAAATGTAATAATGTAGCTGGCCGCTCGTCGCTGGCCGCCGATTGGAATGCTGGAATAAAAAAATACCCTGTGTTAGTGCATGTATGCCTTGAGGGGGTAGTAGCCGGCCCAGGCCGAAAAGGCCTCTCGAGATGCGAGGAACATGTGCTCCAGTGCGTATTTATGTATGTTTTCGCGGGAAGCCTTCGTTGCAAAAAGGAAACATATATAGCTGGCAAGCAATGAAAACAGGGCCGGGTGTGGGTGCACTCCCCCGAAGCGACAACTAGGCCTGCAGACCAACTGCTTCAGGGCGGTAGTACCCA
>NW_003307558.1:290806-310549 GCF_000143455.1 Volvox carteri f. nagariensis
CCGTTGGCTCCTGGGCCCGCCTTGGCCAGAGCAACGGAGTAGCACTTAAGGCGGCGGTGAGCGATCTTGAGGCATTCTCCCGCGACGGCCAGCTGGGGTTCGTTCGCATCCAGCGCGGTGATGGCGGTCTCTAGCAGCATTAGCGTTCCTTCGTCGAGCTGCTCCCGCTGCTCGTGTGGTGCTGTCAGCTTCGGTGCGTCATTTGCTTGAACTTCCGTCCTTATTGCTGCTAGCTGTTCTCTTGCGGATGGCATGATGGTCACGTCTTTTGTGATGACAACGTCAGGAGAGCGATCCCGAGGCGGTGCTGTCCGGGGATCCCTGGCTGGCGCTTTTGGCGCGTTGGCCTGCGCTGCTGACAGGACGCCCAGCAGCAGCTGGTGAAGAGTCGGCTGGTCTATGTTCCCGCTCAAAGTATCCCTGGCGGCTTCTATGTCGTTTTGGTTGGCTGGCAGCATCTGGCCCGATCCCCCTTCGCCGGCTGCTTCGGCCGCTCCTGCGTTGACCAGGTTATCTCCCGTTGCCTTTGTCCTCTTACCCGTCATTTTTTGATTTTTGTGACGGAGCTCCTGGTTGTTCCTCGGAGAGTGACAGGTCCGCGGCGATGTCGATTCGTTGTGGTAGAGCGTCGATGAGGCTTGAGGGTAGTCGGTAAGGTCTTGGATAAAAGTGAGAGCAACAATAATAATAAGCTCCAATAGTGTAGGCAGAATGCCGGAACTATGGAGCTGTCAGCTGAAATAGTAGTGCTGGATTCAGGGGGGAGCCCCAAGCTCCCATCCCCAGGCAATAAGGGCGGGCTGTTGATAACATTACTGCAATACTGTTGTTGTTGTTGTTGTTGTTGTTTCGATTGCTGGAACAGAAAGGCAGTTGCAACTGGCAGGGCTGACAAGTTTGGCAGCAGCCTGGTTTCTGCGTGTTCAGTCCTAACAAGCGAGACGATGATGCATGCGTATGGGCATGGGCAATTCATGGCCTCCGGGCCGGCAACGGATCTGTGTGAGGGCTTAAGAAGGCTTGCGTATTATTGTCTTTCACCCTTCGGTTTACAGTGCGGTGATGATGGGATCGCGTACACTAAATTAATGGTGGGTTTGTGTCATTGCAAAAGGAAGTGATGTAGTCGTGATGCCTTTCGCAACGCTCCCTCGGGGTATTTTAAACCGGTTTGTCGCGCGCACAGGCGATCGCTACTTGCATGGATTATTCATTGATGCTTTGGATGGGGGTTTAATGTCGTAATAAATGTGTTTGCTTGAGTTTCAAGTCTGGATGCGGTGTGCCTTAGTTGCAATGACGAAACCTGGTTTCGGAGAGCGCGTTGTACGGGCGCACACGTGACTTGTTGCTTCGCGCGGCTGTTGCTATTCCCCGAGCTGTTGCGAGACTATTTTGCCACAGATGGATTTTTAGTCGCAGGCGAAGCGCGGTCCACCCACATGCGCGGGCATACGCGCGGGTCGCGCATGATTCTGTAGTGGACCGGCCCACGGGTCAGGAAATGCCGGTTGAAAGCCGTGTCGCGGTGATTTTGAGGTGGCCTACAAAGTGAGATGCTATAAGCTTCGTGTGGGAAACGAACGTGTGTTGACACCAGGTAGGCCTGAGCAGCCCTGCGCGGAGTAGCTGAGCAGGGCAAGTTAAACACAAGCCTAGCAGTGACTAGGAGGACTTCCGCGCGGATCAGCGCTTAAAGTAGCATGGGAATGCAGAATTACCATAGTGCTAACGAACTCAATATCCAAGCACACGCCTCCAAAACTTCGGCTATCCCGTCAACCTTCCATACTACGAAACATGTCAACAGGTAGGCCACGATGGGGAAGAAGCATCTATACACAAGTGCTATGGGGCGACTCGGTTTTGCAGGCAACGTCCCGCTCGTCCCTATCCTTCTAACGCAAAAAGATAAACTCAAAGGAGGTATTCAATTTGATGACGGCAAGAAGGCCACATTTCTCTTTGTATAGGTAGGCCTCCACGCCTCCCGGTCACAGCATGCATCAAAAAATGCAACTGCCGCAACTCCGTACCCCGTTATCGCGGACCAACCCCTTCAAATGTAACTTTTGTTTTAGATCTGTAAACTAGCAACATGATCGTCACTTAGAGCGCACCTCCCAGGCATTCCGCTAGCTATCAAGAAAAGCAGGGGCAACAGCCAGCCTGTATTGCAACTATCAGACCTTCGTTCTTAATAATACTATCGTCTGGCTTTTAATTGTGATCTATCTTACAATCTGATCACTGGTATTACTCCCGCTTAGTGTTCCCCTGGCCGTCTGAACGTTGCAGCTAAGCCAGATGGCTCATGAATTTCTATACAAGCAGTCGGCATTGGAACCTTACGTATAGGGCGCCGGGGCGGCCGATGATAGAGGACCTTGAGCAAGAAGGTGTAGGGTGAGCCCATTTACCACGCTGAGCGGTGTTCCTGCGGATGACCCTATCCCTCTGCATAAGGTTTTGACACGCAACAGGCATGTAACCGTGCAGAAGTACCAACCGGCAAAGGAGCAAGTTCAGAGAGCAGACACCGAACGGCTATGACTACACAATGAAAATGAAGCCAGCGACGCCTAAGAAGGCAACAAGCACATGGATTTCGGTGGCGACGAGGTGCGGAAATCATGCAACCGAAACGTTGTTTTGCGTGCTTGGTCATGGGGCATGCGGGCTTGCAGGTTGTGGTCTCTGGCATGGCCGCTGTCTGGCATGGAAGTGATGACGTTTGCCAAGGAGCTCATCATTACTGCGTTTGTTGGTCATCTGGGGCCCGTGGAGCTGTCGTCGTTAGTGCTATCCCAGACGCTGTACAACGTCAGCGGGAATGCGCCCATGCTTGGTGTTGTGACAGCTATGGAAACGTTCTGCGGGCAAGCCTATGGCGCAAAGAAATACGCAACGGTGGGGATCGTTACACAACGTGCGCTGGTTATCACCACTATTTTCAATTTACTATGCATTGCGATGTGGGGAAAAGCGGAGTCCCTCATGCTGGCAATGGGCCAAGATCCACACATCGCTAAAGCGGCGGGGCGCTTCACCATGCTGCTGAGCCCGTGCCTGGTGCTGGACGGCTTTGAGCAGTGTCTGCGCCGATACCTTGCATCTCAGTCTGTCGTGCAACCACTGATGTACGTCACTTTCATCGCGACACTCCTCACGCCGCTGTACCTCTGGTACTTCATCTTCAGGTTGGTGTAGGCAGCGCAGGGGGAGGGGGTGGTCAGTGGCCGCTTGTGCATAGCTGCTGTGAAGCGACTGCGCTTGCGCTTGGCAAGCCATGGAAAGATACCGTACAAGTAAACCTTTGTCTCCCACAGTCTAGTTGACTCTCCCACGGCCTATTCCTTGGTTACCCTCTCGAAGTGGAGCACCACAATTGTTAGCCACGCCGTCTATCGTCACGCCGTTTATTTGAAACCGGGTATGCCATATGCATATTCTTTGTGCGGGGATAGGCCTCCGCGTGCACAGATGTACCGGCACGTCAGTAAATAATGCTATTTGGCCACGGGGGCACTGGTTTCGTCCTCTTCCGTTGTTGCAGGTGTGCTTGGGGATTTGATGGCGCGGCAGTGGCATGGGCGTGCGTACAGGCGAGCTCCTGCCTGGGCTTGCTGCTGTTCACACTCTACCACACTTACGGCCAGGAGCCATCCAAACGGACCTGGACGGGGTGGAGCCGGGAGTGCTTGTCGGAATGGCCGCTGTACATCCGAGTTGCTATTCCGTCAGCGGTCATGATCTGCCTTGACTGGTGGACTTTTGAGGTGCGGTCCATCGTCTATAGCATCACGGGTTAGCAAAGCACCCTAGGGTACCGGTAGTTGTATTGTGCTGGACCCAGGGCGTGAGAGGCGAAGATTGTGTAGGGAAAGATTAACGTTTGGTATGGTGACAAGGTCTCCCCTGAAGTAGGAAGGGAGAGCCCTAGGGGACTTCTAGCCTAGACCTCGCCGGCGGGAACCAGCAGCGGCTAGTGCACGCCTGAGGTAGTCTCCTTGTGACTCTTGGTCTAAGGGTTGGGCTTTGGGCTTTAAAACCCTAAAACCCTAACTTAAACCTTTGTCGCCTTGGTCGCGATTTGGGTTGACTTCAAGAGGTCCTTGATTTGCGGCGTGTTGGAGTGCGTCGGAGTTCCACGCAATTTTATCACGTCATCTATCTCGATCCATGCTAATGCCCATCCTTCGTTTTCCTTTCGTTTTGTTGTTACAGATTATAGTAATGCTCTCTGGGTTGCTGCCACGGCCAGAGATGACCATGTCCATGATGGGTATTACCTTCAACATCCACGCGCTGTGCTTCTTTGCGGCTCATGGCCTTAGCGGGGCTGTCAGCACGCGGGTCGGTAATGAGCTAGGTGAGCGGTTGCCTTATGGTCTGAGCGTTGGACGGTGGGGGGAGGGAAGGAGCACGAAATATGTTTTCGCAGATCCTGCTAGAGCAAATTCACACCGTGACCATGTACAGTATTTTGCCATGGTGCATGGATTAAGCATGAGGTAAAGATGCTCAGTAAAAGTGCGCATGATGTTTGTCCAGGATAAGGTATCATTTCCATAATGCAGCATAACTTTGTCACAATACCTTTTGACGAGCTGATAATAACCAGCGTTGCCTATCCTTTCACGCAGGTGCCAGTCGGCCTCGGCAAGCGTGGCTCAATACGCAGGTTTCGGTGCTCATGGGGACCGTCATTATGATTATCTGCGCCGGCATGTTGCTCATGTTCCGAGATCAGCTCGGAGCATTGTTTGCGGGTGACCGTGAGGTGGTACTGCTCACAAGTCAGGCGGTGCCCACTCTGGCAATTTCGCTTATAGGTAAGCCTGTCTAAGAATGCCGTGTGCCAACGACCCGTGCTGAGGGCGCGTGCCAACCTTAGTAGAAAGTAGAAAGGACAAGTCGAAGGAAATTGGACAGAATGATTTATTGCCGCCTTTTTCGCAACTGCTGTGTTTGGTGAAGGTACCGATGCGAGTAAAGGCTTAGAACAATAATTGGCGACACAGTTACCCGGTGCCAGACATTGAGCGTTACCCACCCTCCTGCGTCCCGCAAACTTTTGCAGGCGAGGGCGCCAACACGGTCTTGGCCGGTGTGTTGCGCGGCTGCGGGCGTCAGAAGATCGGCGCCCAAATCAACCTGTTCATGTACTGGGGTCTGGGGCTGCCGTTTGCGTGCTTACTGGCCTTCCGATTGGGTCTCGGGGCCATGGGCTTGTGGACGGGTTTGGCTTGCACTGCCTCGCTACAGTCGCTTATCTTGTCTTGGATAGTGTTCAAGTTTGACTGGAATGCCGAGGCGCAACGTGCGAAAGCCCTCATAGCGGCGGGCGAGCTGGAGATTGAGCTCGAGGAAGAAGTGGAGCTGATGGCGAGCAGCGGGCGGCTGGGGACTGAAAGCCTCTTGGATGCTTCACCGATCAAGCCGACCACGCTCACACTCTGAGACGCACGAGTGCGAGTGCGATGCACAGAACTTGGATGAGGTACGCGCGCGTTCGGCTTGGGTTACTATATGGGCCCCTTGACAAGCCGTTGTTTACCCCGTGTTTATGGACCAATCTCTGGGTCGCTGTTATATAGCTTGTAGGGCACCCATGGGGACGTAGAGTATGCGCTGGCGGCACGTGTATCACGCTGGGCATTCACCGCTTCCCGGGCGTTGAGAAGGGGTGTGCAAGCATGTTGCCGGCCTGGGCGCACGGGATTGGCTGTGCAGCTGAACTGCTAGTGTGCGACAGGGTGTGCATCCCCAGTGCATCTTTTTCCCGAGCATCGTAGGAGGAACATGTAGGGTAAAGGGCTATTTGCACAGCTCTGATGAGAAGTTTCAAGCGTGCAGAAAATCTGACGCAAGCATTGTGGGTGCGTCCATCTTCTGTCGACGGCGCATCCGGATCGGACGTGACCTGCCAGAAAAACCCACTACCTAGCGATCTTTCCTGAGAATATATTGGAAAGCGGGTACATGGCGGCGGTGTTGTGTGGCTGATCGTGTCTTGCCTATCGCTTAGCCCAGCTTCCGTGAACGCTTTCAATACTATGACACGCCGTTCGGGGCGTAAACCGTGTTCCCAGTTCCGGATTTGTGCATGCTCGTGTTGACTGGGCTTGGTTCGTGACGTGTTTGACGCTTTTTTGTTTGGATAGACGACAGCCAAGAGTTCGGACGGTCCCGGTGTATGCTTGTTTGTGTGAAATGAGGTTCTGCAAGGCAGGCGTGCACGCTTGCATGTACGGCTTACATGTTTAATTAATAGTCCGTCGGTTAGTGACATTGGTCAAATTAGCCTCGTCGCATAGGCGACGTCACGGCCTTACGTAGAAAGGACGCCCTTATCATAAGCGAACGTATCTAACCAATTGACTGGGCTTAAAGCGCCAAGTTCGCCGGTCATTCCAATGTGCGAGGCATATCTTTCCTTGATTCCCGGTGAGGGCGACACTTCATCCAGGCAGCAAGCAACTAGAAATGCCGTCACTTGTCAGTCATCGCCAGGCTGTGACGCCGGCACGAAGTCCATGGCTGCAGAAGGCAGGGCCTGGGAAAGCATCTTCACAAGCACTTGCGGCGAATTGACGTGGGCATAAGACTGGAAGTTCTCCTTATGGTACTCGGCCTGCATGCGGGGAATCGTACAGGGCGGAGGGACTCGTTCATGGGCTAGATGGGCCACACCGACTCATGCCTCTCATTAAGCTCCCTAGATATGGATAGTAGAAGTTCCGGACACCACGTCGATTAGGACTCTGTGGCGCACCTGCATACTGGCACACTTCTGCTGCGCTCTGGCCACCATGAATTCCGCCTTGTCCAGCATATCGTTGATGGCGTCCACCTGGGCGCCAACCGTCCAACCGCCGGCATCCTTCTTAAGCGCAATGCGGGGGGCTAAGGCTAAAGTGCTAAGGCTAGAGACCAAGCAAACCTGCCACAATCCGGCAATATGAAGTCAAGAACTTTAGTCTAATCCCGTTTGGGGAACAATGTGGACGGGACTCGACGGTGTAACCAGCATCATAACAAGGCATGTGGCATATCGCACCTGTAGCGAGAGCTGGAGTTCTGCTCGCTGCTGTGCCGACTCCAGCACTGCGACGTCAACGTGTTCTTGGTTTTGCTCTATCTCCATATCGCCGCCAGACACGGCTAGACTGGTAGCGTCCTCGCCACAAATGCCGCAAGCACCCGAGCGGTACCTCTCCTCCAGTGCCAGCCATTCAGCCTCCTCACGCCGGAGCGCCTCCAGCTGCTGCTTCAGGCTGACCACATGACGTTCCGTCGCGCACATGTTGCGGACTATGGGTGCCAACTTGTCAAACTGTTCGAGATGCTCTGGATCCCCCAGGAGGAGCAGCTGCTGTGCAGCAGCCACCTGTTTGTCAAAGCCCCGCTGGAAGCTCTGCAGCACCGTGGCCGCAGTGGCCGCACCCGCCTCGTCCCCAGGCGGAACCGCGACGCGCAGTGTTTCCCGTAGAAGCCAAGTGATGGCAACTGCGGTTGGGCACCCTGTAGGGATGAACTTGAGAAGGTTGCTAACGACTGCTTGCAGGTCCTGCTCACGGACGGGCGGCTGGGCCGGTTCGCTCATGGGCTGTTTTCCGTCAGCAGCCATAGGGCTGCCGGAGCCAGGAGGCTGCTCCGTGCCAACGTCCTCCTCCGGTGAAAGCGGTACTTGTGAAGCCGTTTGGGCTATGGACGGCTGCTCCTCGCTCATTTCATGAGCTATGGGGCTACCAGTATTGAAGGCAGCGTTCTGTGCTGTTCCAGATGCAGCGGCAAGAGCAGTGCCATCGAAACCCGGGGTAGCCTGCGTGTTCGTTGGCTCTGGGCCTGGATTGGCTTGCACACCGGGTTGCCCACACGGCTCCCCAGCCTGCTCAGGATCCTTTTCTGTCCGTTTGCGTTTCCGCATGAACTTTAAGCCGTCCACGTTCACAACCTCGATTCCTGTGTAGTTGGATGTTCAGTGCAAGCCGCAGAGTGAGACGCGACACCAACGCTTGCGGCGCCATTTCCAGGAAATCCGCTGAATCCCGTAAACCAAAATGGTGCCGCATCAGCTTGGTCAAACAATTCTCATGTCATCTAGTTCTTGCGCGGCCATCTTAGTGCCTGTGCCAAAAGGGCCTGGACAAGTCGCCGAACAATGCAATGCCCAATCTTAGCTTCCAAATCTCCTCCCTTACATCATGAAATGCCTCAGGGCAGAAGAAACAGCACACTCTGCCATCGGCTCGACTGCAAGGAAAGGACACTCCCACACAATTTGGAAGCACTCTGTGGTCGTAGTCACCTTTTTTGGTACAGCGCTCCACAATTTCCATAGCACCCGCCTGCTATAGCGAACGTACTCAAACAAGAAAACAGCATACTCCGAGAGCGTAGGGACAATACACCATATGCTTCTACCTTTGGTTCGGCAAGTCGCGCGGTCTCCAAGCCTTTACTCTCTAAACTTCCTGAATCACCATGATTCATGTTCTATGATCTGGAGTGGTTTAACACAGTATTTGCGCAGGCGATAGGTGTGTGCGCACTATTTTGAGCAGCGTGAACAGCATGGACAGCCAGTTCAAATTATTAATGTTTCAGTACCCGGTTAACGTAGGCCGCAGTTCTATTTGCGTACTGTATACGGCTCGTAGGCCATATTTCCGCAGGTGGGTTTGCGATGTGCGTTCTGGAAAAAAAGAAATACGGGATCCAGACACAGTATCCGCTCTGATCCACACAAAAGCTCTATGCATTATCAAAAGCACACATCAATTCATACGCTTCAATCCTATCTTAACCTGGTGAAAAAAATGGAGAGCATTGCTGGATGGATGGATGGATGGATGTTACAAGCTTCAGCGAGCTCGTACGGCCCAAACGAACCCGGAGGCTCATGAACCGCTTTGACAGCGCCGTCGATAGGGAAAAGAAAAAAAGAGAAAAAGTAAACGAAGCAAACAAAACAAACAACAAAAAAGGAAAGTTTTACGCAAGAAGAAAACGGGTGTTTATGAGAAAGAACAGCGTCAATTTGACTCTGAAACACAATTGCCTATTACCGCCGAGAAAGTTAGGTAGTTAGGTGCTCATGCCGGGAGCGAAACATCTCAAAAATAGCCTTTGCAAGACCACGCTGATCATCCACTTGCATGATATCACGGATGTTCGCATTGACGGGCACACCGAGGTCCCAGATCTTCTGACGCGCAGACATAATCGCCGGACATTCTACCAGGAAGTGTTTCTCATCCTCAATAGCACCATTACTACGACACACAGCGCACACGCGGTGCTCCCTAGCCCTGTTGCTCTCACTGTTAACCGCCAGGTCAGAGACACACAAACGAAAGCGGATTAGGGCACGATGATGCGCCGGGGGGATATAACCCACGTACGGCTTCGGTGGCCCCATCCAGTGCTTATGGCGGCCCATCTTCACGCCGGGCTTCCTACCGTCCGTAACGAAAACTCTAGGGTCCACATCTAGCCTATCATTCGCCCAGTCGTCGTTGACACGTGTCCTAAGGGTATCCATCAGCGCTTCGACATCAAGCTTGCAAGCCGAGTAACGTCTAACCCTCATATCAATGCCTCCCCCGACTGCCTCCTCACCCCAGTCATGCTCTAAGTGGTTAAGGATACGAATGACTTTGGATCCCCAACCATCAAACTGTAAATTCGTTACTAACGCCAAACGAATTTCCTGACGAAAGGCGCTGTGGTATACGCTACTAGTATCCTCCACCAAACTATTTCAGAAGCGAAATACGGATTCAGCCCAGTGCAGCTGTAGCGGCATCTGACCTAGCTCCATGAACAGAAGCTGGAGGGGTGGTACAGAAGTCCCTACCAATTGTTTCATGAAAAAGATTTGGAGCTTGACCATGCGGTCTCGTATAGCCACATCGAAATAGCATGACCGCGGTGCCTCGTTAGCCGGATAGCCCTTGTCCAACATCGCGAGAACCTGGTCAGCCCCCCACACCTGCGAGCCGTATGATAAGACAGAACGAACTTGCGCATTGAAACACTTCATGCCGACGCTAGGTAGCAGCAGACCCTGCCGGCGCAGCTTGTTACGCAGAGCAAACATGGCCCGTTGGCCAGCCGAGAACAGCTCATCCGTGCAAGACGCAAAACCCGAGTCTGGTCCGAAGTGCAGCCCCAGATAACGGGCGCGTGTTTTCCAAGTGACCGGACGGAAGATTGGTAACCCCTCTTCAAGTGCGCGCATGGTGACCAGGTTGTATCCGCTGAGAGCATAGACCTGCCTTCTAACCTGACCATTGGGGTGAAAAAACAATAACTTAACTCACACTTTTGCTGCATTCGTGCTGAGGTGTACAGCGTGGGTAGCTGGGACGACACATACGAGCAGCTGGGACGACACATACGAGCATCTCGTGGTACGGTACAACTTATAAGCAAGGGATGTTTTCGCCACCCCAGTCTGATACTTTACCGCTGGGGCCCCTTTGCTCGAGATTCCCCGGCGGCCCAATTCCCGGTGCGGACAAACCTGGCCGCCTCCATGGAACGATTGGTCACGACCTCCGAGCCAGCACGTATTTGCAACCAACAATTACAGCCAACCGCAGCAATTACAGCAGTCACACCACAGCAGCAACCACAGCAACAGCAATTGCAGAAGCCCTTCCCCATACGAGCCTTAGCAACCGGACCCGTGGCTCCCACAGCTGCCGCCGAGCCCCAGAACAATGGCGTCCCTCCCTTGTGGCTGCGGAGCCACAAGCGGGGGCCGCGTCCCCAAAGTAATACTGTCGTTGCTCACTTGGCCATAGCTGTGGATGTCAACCCGAGCCCTGGCCCTGGATTGAAGTGCCACCTTGCTTAGGTTTTGGTTTTGGACATTGTTCTGATGTGCTTTTGGGGTTGCGCTGTGTCGAATCCTCATCTGAGGGCGTTTGGAAATGTCTCTAGTTATTCCGCATTCCAAATTTTTGCAGTGTCTGCTTCCTTCCTGGCGTTTCCAACATTTTGCCGGCTCGTCTACGTTTTTCCTTTCTTGTCTTCCTTATTTGCACTTGACTGAGAGATTGCGTATTGCTTTTTTTCCGTCCTGTGATTTTTAGGTCCTTATGCTGTGCCATGATCCTGTCTGAGGCCCTGCGTTTTGGCCTGAGTTGGCCTTTGGTTTGAGTGCAGATGGGGTTTGGGGTGGTTCGTTTCAACTGGGATGCATCAAACCACATCTGCATTTCTGCTAGCTGGCCATTCGTCTGCCATTTTTCGCTCCGTGCATGGCCTCTTTTCACGTCAGCGACGCCGATGTGTGCTCCAGGCTTCTCTTTGTTCTGTCCCTGCTCCCGACGTTGCCTCCCGTTCATCCTAGCCTTTCTGTTTCACGTTACCCCGTTTTCACCTAGCGAGAGCCGGGGACAGAGCGATGGCCGTTAAACTGGCTGTCGGATGGCTACGGTCGTGGACCCGACGTGGCTGCGCCAACTGCACTTCATGGTGTACTGGGGGCTGTATGGGGGCAGTAGTGACTGTGGGAGGTAAGGGGAAGGGCTGCCGCGCAGCAGCCGTGTTCGCTGATGCGTATGTCTTCTACACGGTCGAGATTGCATGAAACCCATGCCAACCAAACCTGATTCGACGATGGGGGCCCCGGAGCGTCTGCTGCCAAAACGAAGGCTACGTGTCTGTGTTAGGAGGATTAATGCAGATGTTGCATGGTCGGTCCACGTTGAACCGTTCAATATTTGTCTTGGCCAGTTACAGAAGTGCAAAGGAAGGACTTCCGAGGACATCCCAGTCGTTTAGAACCTTATGTACAACACAAACACGCCGCCTCCCTTGCAACACACGCAGGAAACCTACAGATTTGTAGGTATGGACTTAGGGTGTCCGTTTGTTCGAGCTTAGAGGGTAGGACAACCGAGACTGTGCAGTGTACTACTTTGGCAGCATCCATATCCAACATTTATTGGCCGGCTGGGTTGCCACTTGAAATGCTTCCAGGTGGTGCGTCTTCTTAGCGCGCGATCGAGGTACGCAGCATGCAGGCCTCCGCACGCCACAGTACGGACTGTCTGAAGTCTTTTTTTAGGTTTTGTGCATAACCCTGTACTTTTTGAGTTTACAATGTTTCAAAATACTATCTCCGCGAGCAGATTCGGTAAGCCGTAATGTAACGCGGCAGGCCGTACTTCTACTGGTACCTGGTTACTTTTGCATTGAATAGTTTCCAAAATGTGTATCTAAGTGCTCTTATGCCTATAATGCAACTAAAGTAACTTCCTTGTGATAGTTATGTTATGGTACGAGATAGCTGCATTCTGACTATTATGTATGCGCATTAATGTAGAAGCATAAGACCTTTTTCCCGCTCTTCCCGGGTGGGTGCTTTGGCTTATATAACATGAGGTTCCGCCAGTGTCCTCGCGGTGCTTAGTCGTCGTGGCGCACGTTGCCAAACGGTGGCTGCAAACAGCCAATATTTTTTCCACGAATGCCTGGCTTGGGATGCTTAGCGGCCTGCTTTGGAAAAGCTTATGACAACGAAGGCGCAGCGAACCTCAAAGGCGATGTACCTCCCCAGCAGGAGTCCTATAAAAATGATGATGACATTGCCGAACCGCCCAACTTAATAAAACTTGAACACCATGCTCAGCTACGCTTGCGTGGAACTGAAAGCCCAGCCCAGTCGCAGGCTTCGCCGTCCCTGGCAACTGGCACTTCTTGCGCGCCCAACCAGCCGCTTAGCACGGATACAAATCCTGCGCACAAAGGCGAATCTCAACCTACCTTGGCAACTGGCACAGTTGCCCTCGACGCGTCTCCCACGTCGGGTTGGGGACCTGATGTAAAGCCGCGGTCCTGGTCGACTGAACGAGCAGCAACCCCACCCGATGTATGTGATACCCTTCGCCTGGATATGGGCAGGACCGAAAGCCGTACTGTTCCCGATGTCGCGGGTACGAGTGATGAGGACGAGCGTGACCCAACTTTTGAGGACCAAGACGGACCGGCATCTACTCCTCCTTCTCGAAGCAGCCGCATGCAGAGCCCCAGCGAAAGCAACTGCAGTCTGGACACTATTCCCCACGTTGGCAGCACCTGCTCCCAATCAATGGCCACCGCGCAACAAACGCGCAACCCCGCGGTCGGGACCTCCCCTGCCTCCGTCATCGCATTCAACCGCCCTGGCGCCCCTCCCGCACCCTCCACCTTCGACACCGCCACTGCCGCCGCAGCCCAGGCTGCAACCGAGGATCCGTCGTATACGCAGTTCAGCCGTCGCTGCAGCAGCAGCGGCAGCCTCCAGCCCATGCTGCCGTCGCAGCCGCCACCACCTCTACCATCCGGTACTGGTATCTCCCTATCGTCCCCCCGGCTCCTGAGCGGGGCCCCGGGCTTGGCCCCACAGCAGCAGCAGCAGCAGCAGCAGCAGCAGCAGCAGCAGCAGCAGCTAGGGGCCCAATCCCCGCGGCTCACGGTGTTCCCTAGCCTGGCTGCGATGCTGGCGGACCTCCAAGATCTCCGAATGCTGCGACCCGCCTCCGCCACTGCATCTGCCAGCACTGGCAGCTGCAGCCGCAGCTCCTACACAGGCGGGCGATGCGTGCTTATTAAAGGTGGGTCGGGGGCTCCCCGCTGGCTGCCGTGTGCGTGTATGTATGTGCGTGTTGGCGATGGTGGGAGGTAAGCCGAACCACTGGCGAATGAAGCAGATACCAGAGATGGATGGATAGTCCAGGAGATGGCAAATGCTGCATCAGGAATATTTACTGACCAGTGATGACTCTTTGAGTAGTGGTAGTCATTGCGGCGATGTGGCCGTATAGCTATCTGGGTTGTGGGACGAGTTACTAGCTGCCAAGTCCAAAGTCCAAAGAAGGCAGAAGGCGAAAAAGCGGAGAAAAACTACCTAGCCGATGACATGAAAGGAAAGTCATAAAAAAGCAGGAAAAGCAAGGAAACAGTAGTAGTGGTGAAGAATAGAACTTTGGGGTATGATTGGAGCGCATTCATCGCGGTGTGGATCCCCGGGCCGCATGAACGCGACTGGACTGATTGCCGCTTGCAAGTTGCAACATGTACGGCACCTAAACAACCCATTCAAAAAACCCTAAACCCCCAAATTCCAGCAGATCCATGGTTGGTTAGTTTCACCAGCAGTACGGCCTCCACAGTGCCCGTGGGTGTTTCGACGGACAACACAGGTTTAAACCCCCCAATCCCCCCGGCCTGCCACCCTGGGTCACAGGTCAACTGGCCGGAGGCGGCCCAGTTGTCGTACACCTCCTGGGTTGCCGTGCGCTACACCCCGCCACGGGCCCCGCGCTACGGACAGTGATGCTAGCCGGATCCGCCGTACACCCCGCCATTGCGAGCGTGCACGGCATGCGTTTCGTGCCGGCAGCAGCGGCCCTGGCGCCCGGAGCCGTGTCGGGAGTGAAGCGACCGGCTGCAGCGGCGGCGCTGGGGGCGCCCGCGGCAGCGGCGGCGGCGGCGGGGGCTGATTGGGCCCGTGATGAGGCTCTGTCGTGGCTGCCAGCCGCCGGTCGCCAAGTGCCGGAAAACGCACCTGGTGTCGAACCCGGTGAGAGGAACGGACGTCGGTGTGTAATTCGGAGGAAAGAAGGGGCCATCAGGGGTTCTGAATGGACCCGTGAGCCCTTGAGGGTGGGGTGGGGTTGGACAAAAGAGCCCTTCCCTTTTTCCGCACTTGTCCTGTGGCCTGTGTCCTGTGTCCTTCGTTGCAGTTGAGTCTTCTCGTGTGGTCGTCTCTGAACCTCCTCGCGTGCTGTCTACTCCCTTACCGTCGCCGCTGCTGTGCAGCTACCCCATCATATTCACCCAACCCTCTTTTTAACCCCGCAGCAGCTGCCCCTGCAACCGCTGTTCCAATTCCAATTGCAACTGCTGCTACTGCAGCTGCCGCTGCTGCTACATCATCGTCAGCGGACTGGTTGGACCCGACAACCGGCAGCTCCGCACCGCCCACTAATTGCGGCAGCAGCGGCCCTGATCGCTCAGCCCAACTCGCGAGGACCCCGCAGCAGCAGCAGCAGCAGCAGCATCAAGGGGTTCGTGACCTTCTTCGGCACCAGCACCAGCGCCTCACCGCCATGGCACCCGTAACCCAGTTGGCGACCGTGGTGGCGGCTCTACGGGCTCAGCTGCAGCTTCAGCCCGGAGAAGGCGTCCTGGCGGTGGTGTGCGAGGGCTCACCGATGGTGGGTCCAACCCCATTGCATCCCCACTCTCGCACCTCCTTTTCATGACACCTCCTTTGCATTTCTCTTTTCCCCCCTCCCTAAGCTGAGGGTGGTTACCGGTATACAACGCGCAAACAATAACGTCGGTAGTAAAGCTTGTAAAGCCATCGCGTCGTCACTTGTGACTCCGACAGCAGTTGGCAAGTTTGGCCGTCGGCCAGGAGTTGTTGTTGGTGCTATTCTTCCCTCCTTGAACCCTTTACGTGATGTATTTATTCCCCCCCCCTTGGCGCGCACTTCAGGGGAGTTTGGAGTCCCTCCTGGGTGGTGTCCACAACCCCTTCCGCCCCAACCGCTCCTGGCCTGCGTACATGGCCCGCCGTGCCTTGCTGCGCACTGCCCTGGAGGTGGCGGGGGCACTGGCACACCTGCATTCCATCGGCTTGGTGCATGGCGCGTTGCGGCCCTGTAATGTGCTGCTGGTGCCCTCAAACCACGACCGCCGCAACTTCCGGACCAAGGTGGGTCATGTGGGTCATGTGAGGCGGGGTGTGTTTCTATAATCTGAGCCGTGGACTGGAACTAGAGCCGCGGACAGGAACTAGAGCCGCGGACAGGAACTAGAGCCGCGGACAGGAGCTAGAGCCGTGGACAGGAACTAGAGCCGTGGACAGGAACTAGAGCCGCGGACAGGAGCTAGAGCCGTGGACAGGAACTAGAGCCGCGGACAGGAACTAGAGCCGCGGACAGGAACTAGAGCCGCGGACAGGAACTAGAGCCGCGGACAGGAGCTAGAGCCGCGGACAGGAACTAGAGCCGCGGACAGGAACTAGAGCCGTGGACAGGAACTAGAGCCGCGGACAGGAACTAGAGCCGCGGACAGGAGCTAGAGCCGCGGACAGGAACTAGAGCCGCGGACAGGAACTAGAGCCGTGGACAGGAACTAGAGCCGCGGACAGGAACTAGAGCCGCGGACAGGAACTAGAGCCGCGGACAGGAACTAGAGCCGCGGACAGGAACTAGAGCCGCGGACAGGAACTAGAGCCGCGGACAGGAACTAGAGCCGCGGACAGGAACTAGAGCCGTGGACAGGAACTAGAGCCGTGGACAGGAACTAGAGCCGCGGACAGGAACTAGAGCCGCGGACAGGAACTAGAGCCGCGGACAGGAACTAGAGCCGCGGACAGGAACTAGAGCCGCGGACAGGAACTAGAGCCGCGGACAGGAGCTAGAGCCGTGGACAGGAACTAGAGCCGCGGACAGGAACTAGAGCCGCGGACAGGAGCTAGAGCCGTGGACAGGGTACACGAGGGCAACTTTACCGGTGCGGTGTTGTGTGCTTTGGTGTTCACTGGGGAGGCTGGCCCGCTTCCCCCACCTCGGCGCTATCCCCGTACATGATTCCCCACAGCGGCACGGGACTGGGCTTGGAGGGCCTCCTTCGGTATGGTAGCAGAGGCTAACAGTGTGCTGGGGCTGTGCGCTTGGGCACTTTCTCTTGGCTGGGTTGGAATGGATGTTGAAGGGAAGGGGAAGGGAAGGAAAGGGCGCACCGGGTTGTGTTGGGCTAGGAGGGTTGGAAATGCCTTGGGGGGGGCTCCCTGCGGGTTTGTAGGCTGGATAGGATGGAGGGGTTACGTCATGTCATGCCGTGATTCTGCGGCGGACGAGACCACGGAGGTCGTGAGGCCGCGAGCTCGCATCAAAGAGCTCGTACCGGCCGCCCACTGTGCAGGGAAAGGTTATGGGGGTGTCGTCCCTTTGGGCGAGCTGCGTGTTCACTCACCGCTCTCCCTCCATTCCCCGTCCGCGCATGCTGCATGCAGGTTTTTGGTGCGAGCGTCCGTTTCGTGCAGCTGCTGGGCAATCGGAACAGCACCGCAAACCTCGTCGCAGCCGGCGACAGCAGCAAAAGCATGGACGCTCGCTTCCAGGGGCAGGGTCCCAGCGTGGGCTGCTGCGGCGGCGGCGGTGCCGGGCGCTGCAGCTCAAGTCCCCAGCCGCACATCGCCGCCACGATGCTGAGCTGGCCGGAGGCGCTGCCATCCCAGGGCGGGTCTGTTTTCCTGCCGTACGCCGGTTCGCCGAGGATGCCCGCCGCAGACGCGGTGGCGCCGGTGGCGCCGACGTCGGTGGCCTCCGCCGCCTGCTCATCGCTTCCCTCCACCAGCAACCCGTGGTGGTCTCCTTCCTGCGGGGCGCCGTACAGCCCGGCCTCCTTCACAGGCCGCTCTCGGCCTCCTAGCCGCGTGCTGGCGGTGGCGGAGGCGGCATTCTCGCCGTCCACGTCTGCCGGTAACCACCTACTTGACTTCGCCAGCAGCGCTGCTGTCGCCCCCGGCCGCAGGCGGCCTAGCGGCAGCGCCTTGATCCCCCCGCTGATGCTGGCAATGGGCAGCTGTCCAGGGCGCGCCGTTGGGTCGACGGGCGGGGCCGCCGCTGCAACCGCGCCGCCCCTGTGCCGTACACCGTCGGAGGGACAGCTCCTTGGGGGCCTGTCGTTCATGCGCGCGTCACGCCGGCCGCTGCGTACCAGCTATGCAATACCGGAACATTTGGAGGTTGAGGGTGTTGAAGCGGTCGCGGTGGAGGGTGCATCAGCGGCGGGAGGAATAGGAACGGGCTTAGGACCTGGTTCGGCTCAGCAGCGCTCTGGCGTTGACGGCGGCTGCGAAGGCGACATGGACACTGTCCCCGCTCGTCGGTCTCATTCGGACCTGGTGCTGCGCAGCGGCCCGGAGGTGACGGCGGCGGCAGTGCGCAGCGGGAAGAGCTCCCTATCCTTCACGCTGGGCGCCGCCACTGCCGTCAGCACTGGTGCAGGCGCCGCCGCCAGCTGCATCGGCGGCGGCAACGTAAGCGTCGTGTGCGGTGGGGCCTCCGCCCCAGGCACCCCCTCGCGGCTCACGTCCTTGATCCGCTCATTGGTCTTCAACAAGCCGACTGCGGGTACGGCAGCGCTCTCGAAGCAAGCAGTGCCGAGCGTGCTTGTTACCCCCGAGTCCGACGCCGGCGGGGGTGGCCATTCCCGGCGAGTAAGCAACGCCCGCAGCGGCGCGGCGGCGTCTAGTAGCCGTGCATCCTCTGTAGCCCTAGCCGCCGCCGCGCTCCTCAGCCGCTGGCCTTCCTGGCTTGCGGCAGCTTCTCCGGTCAGCAGCAGCGTGGTTCCGGAGCATGAAACTGCCGATGGCCTCTGGGGCGCCGAGTCACACCACCACCACCAGCAGCCGCAGCAGCAGCAGCAGCCGCAGCGGCGCCGCGGGGGACAAGCAGAGGACAAAGGCGAGGAGGGGGACGAGGAGGAAGAAGAACAGGTGGAGACAGGAAATGGAAACGGCGGAGAGAAGGTGCAGGGCGAAGAGGAAGAGGAAGAGGAAGAGGGGGAGGATGCTGAGGAGGAGGAGGAGGAAGAAGAAGAAGAAGTGGCAGCAGTTTTGTTTCAAAGGGAAAGAGTCGGGGACGGAGGTGCCGCGCCGTCAGGTCCTAGCCGCTCTTGCCACGGGGCCCAGTCGCTGGACAGCCGCCCGGCCGGGGGCGCCTCAGCCTCCACCGCGACCTCTGGCGGTGGCGGTGGCGGCTGGCGCGATGAGCTGTTCCTGCCGCCCGAGTCGCAGCAGGACCCTTGCTGCCCCGTGGATGCCTCTCACGACACCTGGGCCTTCGGGATGCTGATGTGGGCCATGGCGGCGGGTGAGCCGCCTGCGGAGGGGCAGCTAGGGCAGTCAGGGCCGCAGGTCAACTCCACCTCAGGTGCGGTGCGTGTGTATGTATGTATGTATGTATGTATGTATGTATGTATGTATGTATGTATGTATGTATGTATGTATGTGTTGGTAATGGTGAGTGGCGGGTAGAGACATCAGAAGGCACCTGCCAGGGTGTCGGGCCAGTGGGTGCCGAGCCGGGGCCGTGTTGGGCCTTGGGAGCGGATATAGCGGAATGAATGAAGGGCGGACAGCCCATCTTTAGGAGCTTGAGGTGCGCCCCTGCTGTCGGCTTTCCTTGCGTGGCACCTCGCACCGCACCTCGTCTCCTCTCCTTTCCGCCGAGGGGCTTAGGGTTTTCATCACGAGAGCAGCGGGGTATGGAACATCAGTTTTCCACCACCCCTCTTCGCACCCTCCTGCCATGTACTGCCCCACCGCAAATGGTTTCCTGCCCCTCCTCCGTCGATGTAACTTCATCGCTTATTAGGACTCACGCACTGGGGGCACTTCCGGACTCTTCGGACGAGAAAAAGCCGGCAGTTCATTTCTCGTTTTTCCGTGCATGTGATTCCCCTTCCGTCTCTGCTTCTTGTTGCCCCCTCCCCCCGGCCCCGGCCCCTCCCAGGACCCGGTCCCGGACCCGTGCAGCTGCTCTCCACGCTGGACCTGGACCTGGGAATACGGACACCCTCATGGCCAGCTCATTGCCGTACACATGCCTATCTGCAGCCGCTTTACGAGGCGTGTGTCGCTAAGGAGCCCGGCAGCCGGCCCACCCTGGCGGTGGTGGGTGTGCGTGTGCGTGTGCGTGTTTGGGCAGTACGTGCGTGTTG
>NW_003307558.1:310599-333092 GCF_000143455.1 Volvox carteri f. nagariensis
GGGGAGGGGGGGAGGGGTGGTGGCTGTTGTTTGGGGTCGCCTGGGTTGCGCACTTAGGGTTCGGAAATGTGCATAGGCCAGAAGGGGGAATAGGATCCGGATGGTGATGATGTCAGTGATGGTGGTGGTGATGGTGGTGGTGATGGTGGTGGTGATGGTGGTGATGGTGATTACGGTGGTGATTACGGTGGTGATGGTGGTGATGGTGGGGATGGTGGTGGGGATGGTGGGGATGGTGGTGGGGATGGTGGGGATGGTGATTACGGTGGTGATGGTGATTACGGTGGTGATGGTGGTGGTGGGGATGGTGGTGGGGATGGTGGTGGGGATGGGGGGGATGGTGGTGGTGATTACGGTGGGGAGGAGACAGCAGAACGTGGTGCGCATGGGGGTGAGGGTGGACATATATACATACTTACATGTTTACATACACGCATTGCATAACGTACAAGCATTGCGATGTCTCCTTCCGGGAATTCCGAAACAAACAGATGTTCCTAAACATCTGAAACCCCCTTTCCTCCCTCCTTCAGATCCGGGCGCATTTGGAGGCTCTGGAGCGGCAGCTACGGGAGGAGCATACCCGTAGCCGGGCGGCTGCGGCGGCAGCAGCACGCAGCGGCTTCATGCTGCTGGACCAGCACAACCAGAACATGAACTACCATCACCACCTCCTCAGCCACCAACAGCATCACCATCACCACCATCACCAGCCTCCTCCTCCTCCTCAGCAGCAGCAGCAGCCATACTCCCATTATCATCATCATCATCATCATCATCATCACCAGCAGCAGCAGCAGCAGCAGAGGCTCGAGTCGGAGGTCTTCCTGCTGCCAGGCGGCCGGGTACAGGGCACCGCTGGAGGGGGCGGAAGGGGCGCATCTGGCACCCCACAACGCCACCAACACCAACACCAACACCAACACCAACACCAGCAGCAGCAACACCCGGCCTTGTTACTCCCGCCGGGGTGTCGACCGCTGGTGCGGACAGTGCATGGGGACCTTGTGGACTTCCTGAATCGACCCAGAGGTCCGACGCCGCTGTCCTCAGTACCGCCATTGCCACTGCCGCTGCCACCCGCGCAGCCTCCTTCTCCTTACCCCCCTGCCCAGGCCTACCATCCCCATCTGAATCGCAATTCACAACCTGCGTGCGTGGAGAGCATCGCGCAGCATCAGCAGCACCATACACCGGGCTCGCCTGGGACCCAGGCGGCGTTGCCAACACACCACCACCAGCAGCAGCAGCAGCGGAGGAACCTGCAACCCGAGCCAGCACCCTGCTCGCCCCGCCAGCATTGTGCATCCGTACCGCTAGCCCCGCAGCACCAGCAGCGCAGGGGCCTGCAACAGTATTTGCAGCAGCAGCTGCAGCCGCAGCAGCAACAGCCGCAGCAGCAGCTACCGGTGCTGCAGCGGCAGCAGGTTGTGGTGAGCAGGTCCCTGCCGACCCCGCCCTCTTACATTAGCACACGGACGGGAGCCAGTCCGTTGTAAACTTACGAGCTGGTATGGGCTGGGCGAGGTTGCGGTGTAGCGGGGGAGGAGGAGGGGCTGCTTTGTTACGTTCGTCAGCATGCAAAATGGGGCCCCCGCCCTTGCACTACCCCCCTGGTAACGGACCCAGGTGCTGGCTTCCGTGCTGGGAGGGGGAGTGGTGGTATTATAATACGGTGGAGGACCCAGCTACAGCCCTGCTACTGCTGCCGCCGTCGGCGCCACAGCGCGCGGGGATTTGCATGCCCGTGGTGGCACGGCAGGAGGGGTGCCCGTTGCCTCATTTCCCTGGCCTCTTCCTGGCATTCCTGGCCTCTTGCGAGACACCTCTTGCGAGACACCTCTTGCGAGACACCTCTTGCGAGACACCTCTTGCGAGACACCTCTTGCGAGACACCTCTTGCGAGACAACAAAACCTCCGAGACGAAGGGTTGAGCTAAGGGCCATGCAGCCATGCCGGTGAAAAGGGGTGGGGCGGGTGCGGGGGGGTTGGGGCAGCGGATAGTATTGCGCTGAAGAGCATTGTGCTTTTGGACCCGAATTTGTTGGCGTTCGTGGATTGGGAACTTGGTCTCGAAGCTGTGGTTGGGTGGTTAGTTTCATTCTTCTGGCTGGTCGCGTCAGGTGGCAGCAGGCCGGTGGGGCTGGCAGCGCTTCTGGAGAGGCCGGTCGGGGTTCGGGATGGGGTGTGCTGGGGGAGGGGTGGGGGTGTTACGGGTACCAGAGTACCGCTGCCGCCGCCACGCTTTCCAGGCAAGCAGGTTCTCTGTCGCCCCCTAATTCATATCGTTGTGGAGAACACTATTCCTGCGAAGGCCAGCTCGCAGCAGCTCTGACAGGCGCTGAGAGTGAGCGGAAGAGTGAGTGAGCGCATCGTGCGAGCGGCAAGTGGGTGACCGAATGACAAGAGCCAATTCGATAGAGAGAGGGAGTCGGCGAACGAGTGGCGCGTAAGGCGCTTCACTGTAGACCCCGCTAAGTGGGCGAATGCCGTGACGGGGCTGTACTGCGAATGTCGCGCGAGCGGATAAGAATGTGTGTGCGTGTGTGCGTGTATGTGTGTGTGTGTGTGTGTGTATGTGTGTGTGTGTGTGTGCGTGTATGTGTGTGTGTGTGAGTGTGTGCGCGCATGCGAGTGTGAGTGTGAGAGGGAGGGAGGAAGGGGGAGTTTGCTGTACCGCTTTGAATTGAAATCTGAAGGACGTGTAGAAGAGCTGAGAGCGCGGTTGGGTTGGCGTGTGTGCGCGCGCCTGTCCCCTCCTGCGGGGCGGCGGCCCCAAGTAAGGACTTTGGGACTCCAGACACAACAAAAATCCGACTGGGGGCAACTCCCGGGGTTGGATTGTTTGGGGGAGAGAGTTCGCGGGGGCAATACCCACCCTGGCAAGGTGGTGGGCAATCTGGTGTGATCACTGTTCACCGGAAAGGCCGCGGCTGGCCTTCAGCTGACGGCTTCAAGCTGCTGGTTGAGGAAGGGGGACCGGCAGCAGCGATGTGGGTACTTCCAAGAGCCACTTGGGGGGGTTGGCGAGCCCCAGCTTGCAAAGCATATAAAGCAGGCAGGCAGGCAGGCAGGCAGGCTCCGCAACAAAGCAGGTAGACAAATGGATTTTGTCAGCACTCTCAGAGCTGGGTGTGTACCGGAGAGGGGGGGCCAACGCAGCGGTACACTGTAGGAAGGAGGGGGAGGTCTGGCTGCCCGACAGGCAGCCGCGGGCGGCACCCTGGGGCCGCTACTGCTAAGCGGGGGTGGCCGCAAGCAGCGGAGTCCTGGCAGGTGTTCCTGGGGCGGGCGGACTGTCCCGCGGATATAAATAGATGGGGAAGATGGACAGGAAGGAAGAGAGGATGGGTGGGTGGGTAGGGCCCTGGGCCAGGGCTCTGCGTGCCACTTGAGTGTGGAGCGGGCTTGCGGATGGATTGTTGACGTTCGTGGTGGAGTCGACCGCGGTAAGAGATAAAGATGTGTACGGTTTACGACATACTGCTTTATGATTTTCTTGGGCCAGGTGCCCCTCTGCAGTTGTAGTCGTGGCTGTCGCTCCCGGGTTGACTCCCGGGGATGGAGGGGGCAGTGTCATTCAGTTTTTGCCGCTTGGGGGAGGTTGGGGGGAGGGGGAGTATGTTGCCGCTGCCGGGGTTGGGGCGTCTGTGTGTACGTCTGTGTGTATGTGTATGCGAGCGTGAGAGTTGCTTATGGGCAAGATTGTTTATTTTTGGGAGAGGCCCGACCCGTAGAGGCGACCGGTCCTGTGCGATGGGGGGAACGAACGAACGAACGAAATTTGTGGGGGGTGGGAGGGAAAGGGGAGAGGAGGCTGTGCGAGCCCCGGAAAAAGCGACAAGTCGCGAAGAACCCGATGAAAGAAGATGAACACACGATGAACGAAGAATAACAGCAACAAAATGATTTGTATTTGTCAATCGGGCAATAGAGCCGGTTTGTTGGTACGCCAAAAATGTACCGGTGTTGCCTATCCGTGTTGCGATATTGAATGTGGATGGGATTGGGTGGGATTGGGTGGGATTGGGTTCGCGGATACGGTAGCGCCTGGGGCGCTGGGGGCTGCGTGGTGCAGCTCGTTGTCAAAATTGCTGTCAAAGACTCTCAAATAGAAAGTTGGCTATGATCAGAAGTTGGGCAGGGAAGGGGAGGCGAACCGATGATGACGCGTGATGCACTGGGGCGGCACCCGAGGGGGGGGTAGACATCCGGGGCTCGGT
The DNA here is from genome assembly GCF_000143455.1 of Volvox carteri f. nagariensis. Classification (NCBI taxonomy): domain Eukaryota; kingdom Viridiplantae; phylum Chlorophyta; class Chlorophyceae; order Chlamydomonadales; family Volvocaceae; genus Volvox; species Volvox carteri. The sequence goes on from NW_003307558.1 coordinate 314,824, forward strand.
CGGCGGGGTGGCGGCCTCCATGTCTCTCACGGTGGTGGTCATAACACTGAGGATAGCAATCATAGCAACACGAGCTTTTGGAGCCCCGGTGCGGTGCAGTGAGCTCACCAGCGTTTTGTGTGGCACCGTGTAGATGTCGGCGCTGTGCATATTGGTAGCAAAGCGAACTGTGGGTGACTTGTGGTTATGAGCTTCAATGCTACTGTGTGTACATTTTGTGTGCATGTACATATGGTATGTATGTATGTATGTATGCGCGCAATAAGTAAGTATATGTATGTATGTATGTATAAACCCCTATGTATCTATTGGGGAAGGGGGAGGGGGGTGTTGAAGGTGGTGACCATGTCGTCGTCTCTATGTCCATGTCGTGTTGGCCGAGAGGAGGGGAGAGGCTCCGAGACCAACCGAGGCTATGATTGCCACACGGCGCGGTCTTCAGGGCGTGAGAGGAGGTCCCAAGCTAGGGCAGGGTGAGGTGAAAGTGGGAGGACGGGTGCTCTTCGCGAGACCCAACTGAGTACGGAATGACGTACACACGTAGCACGGAATGAGGTCCAGGTGGTAATGCACCCGGCACCATCTCCTCTCACGATGCGCTTTCTTTCCGACTGTGATGGAGTGGGGGTGGGGGTGGGGGTGGGGGGTGAAGGCTATATAGCACGGGTTGGGAGTTGTGCGAGTGTCTATGTGCGTGTAGGTACGTATGTATGTATGCATGTATGTATGTGCGTGTGTGTAGAATGGGGGCCCCCGCAAGCTCGGCCCGCCATAGAGCCGCTCTTGCTTTAGCGGGCGGCGGCCGATCTGCCCCAGTGGGAGTGAGGTCCGTGTACAAGATCCGAGTGGTGAGGTGAGGTGAGGTGAGGTGAGGTGAGGTGAGGTGGGTTTAGGGAGCTCGTACGTTCTTGTCAAGTGTCGACCTTCACCAATGCTCTCTCATACACACGCGCGCGCGTATGATGTATGTTGTGATGTGTGCTTTGGTAAAGGTTGACACTTCACAAGAGGAGAGTGTGTACATGTATACATACGTACATTCACACGCCAACAGACACAGACACACCTGCGTTGCAGCCTTCTGGGCGTATTCGCCTTCTTCGGGTATTGCGCCGTATCGACAGGCCCATGCACATGCACATTTCCTTCAACTCCCTTATCGCGGCCCCAGCCTTTGAAATAAATCACACACACACACACACAGACACACAGACACACACACACACACACGCACACACACACACACACACACAGGCACACACACACACAGACACACACACACACGCACACACACACACACACGCACACACACACACACACAGACACACACACGCACGCACACACACACACACAGACACACACACACACGCACTCACAGACACACACACAGACACACACACACACACACGCACGCACACACACACACACAGACACACACACACACAGACACACACACACACAGACACACACACAGACACACACACACACAGACACACACACACACACACACATGTGCGACCCACCCACTCAGCTGTTGGCGAACTCTCGCACGCACTGGCTGTATCTCAGGGTTTCGGTGTTCTCCCCCTTTGTCGCATCATGCGCTCGCTGCGTTGACTTGTGCCGTTGCAGATTGTTTACGTATCTTATCCCTGACAGGCGCTGGGCTGAGCCTAAGTCTAGTACAAGGTTTGGTGCCCGCCTCAGGCCGCATGCCCCCTACTAGCGACGTAAGCTTGTAGCACGCATTTCGTACACGTACATATTTCGTAGTTTTCGCATGATTCCCCAGCCCGGGGTAAAACGATATGTAAGGATTTCAGCAATTGTGGTGGTGATGGTGCTGGTGGTCATGCTGGTGATGGTGATGGTGGTGATGGGATGGGTCTGGAAGGAGAGATAGTCGTGGCGTTGGTGGTCGTGGCGGCTTTGGGGCCAGCTGCATGGAGGGTGGGTTTGCGAGTGGTATACAGCATTCGCCCCCCCCCCGCCCAATTCCTGAACCGGTACCGGAACGATAGGGTCCCCCCCGGGCGGCCGTGGACAGAAACAGCAGCTGTGAGGGCAGGCCCGACCCCCCGGGGTGCCGCGGGGGGTTGGGGCCCCCGCATGGCCGTGAAGATGAGGAGGACAACGGCAGGAGGGGCGCGGACGGGTGAGGGAGGCGTTTCCTTAGAGCAGTCGGCCTCCATGGCGGCGGAGAGGAGACCTCCGGGGGGTGGGGTGAGGTAGTCGGCAGGAATAGGTACACGGGTGTGGGGGTGAAGGTCGCCGGGGGCTCCCAGGCGTGAGGTCACCGCTTTTCGAGCCTCTGAGTGCCTCTGCGGCCCCCTCTTCCCCCCCCCACACACACACATGCACACATGCACACAACCAAAGGGCGAGAAGGGGCTATCGTCGACGGCCTTGTTTTCCGTCCTCTTTTCCGTCACTCCGCCTAGGGGCCCATGTCTTGCGGTGCGGCATGGGGGCACGCCCGGTAGGTGGGCTACTACCGGTGTGCAGGTGGGCATTGCGGGGTGAGTGGAAAAGGGTAATGGGCACCCGGAAACGCCCTCCCTTTGCTTTCTGGATGAAAGTCACCTCACGCTGAGCATTTGTGTGTGTGTGTGTGCGTGCGTGCATGTGGGTGTCTTAAGTGTGCATCTGTTCGTGCGTATATACGTGTGCGTGTGGTTCAAACTGCAGCACCGCGGCGCCTGCAATAGTAACAGTAGCAGTAGCAGTAACAGTAGCAGCAGCAGCAGCTGCTAAGAAGGGCAGTTTGTTGGCCTCTACCGACCCCTGACATTGAGAGCGACGGCAAGGGGGGGAACGGTGGGTCTGCTGGAGGGAAGGCCAGGTCAGGTTTTGGCCTTGATGGTTCGGAGCCGCTCAGCCCTTGACCGCGTGGAGACGGTCACCGTCCGCCCTGACAGCGTCATCCGAACAAGGGTCCCACCTGGTCACCTCTGCGCATGTGGGCGAGTCTTGAGTGTTATGCCAGGTTGCCTCCGGTGCGTAAAACCAACCACGTCATGCCACGTTATGATGAAAGGATTGCAATTTAAACATCCTCACTTCAGTTGCAAAGTACCGCTGAGGTGCCGCTGAGCATACATGCATATACAGGCATGCATACATACTTACATACATAACAAACAAACATCATGCATCTCATGAGGACGAGGGCGGGTTGTTGATGGCTGCTGATACGCATTAGAAATGAAAAACGAACGAAGAAAGATCATTCGTCGGCGAAATTGGTTATTGGGGATTTTTAAAATTCCCGGTTTGACTCCGCTTGGTGGCTGTACAGGGGGGTTCTCGTGGGTGGTTATTTTTCAGATGCGCCCTCGAGATGTCGCTGTGCGACCGGCTGAAGCAACACGGCATAAGAAGTGCGGCACGATAGGGAGGGAGGGAACGGGGGGGGGCAGAGGGAGGGGGCCGCAGGTGGTTGTGGTTATGGTCCCAGTGCCGCGTCAGTTACCGCCGGATGACGATAAGGGATGAAACGGGTTACGATGCGGGCAGCGGAATATCCCTGTTGTTGAGACCCTAGGGGGTTGGGTGGTTGGTGGGGATTTTTGTTTGTTTTGGGGCATGTGTATGTGTTTGCATGTATGTATGTTTGTGAAGGTTACAAGTGTCTGACCGGGCCTGACGACACTGGCCACAGGGGCTGCTGCCCAGCAAGACGGAAAGACCGCCTAAGCGCTCTCCCGCGGACGGGAGAGGGGCGTGAGGGGGGCCTCTGCCCCCTCCTAAGCACCCGAGAGCCGCAGGTCCGCTAGCTCCGCTCGCCTGTGTGTGTGCGTCACAGGCCCGCTGGGCCCGCTGCGTTAATTACAAGTGCCAGGTTTTCAGTTGGAGCGTTTGAAGACGGTTTGGAGTATGGCCTGAGGAAATGTATTTTTCGTGACGCGGTTCAGAAACGATGAACTGCGCTCTCAAGTACGCTTATGGTGTTGTTATTGTTCTATCATGAGATGAGATTGCGCAAATCGGAAGATGTCAGGCGATGATGATGATGATGATGATGATGATGATGATGATGATGATGATGATGATGATGATGATGATGATGATGTTTGACCACGACCGTGGTGCTGCTTATGAAGTTGATGATGGTGACGACGATGGTTGTTATGACGAATGCGATGATGACGATGGTGGCGAACTGCTGTTGCTGCGGTTGTTCCCACTGCTGCTGGTTGCGGGAAAAGTTGCGATAAAGTGTTAACACAGCTCATAGGCAGCAGCAGCCAGGTAGGCAGGCGGGTAGGAAGACGGATGGCCGAAAGCTCTGATTTATGACTTTGTCGTCCTTTATTTACATACTTTTAATAATTTACATACTCTGTGACTTAATTTCTGTCTCGGTCGCCGCTGGTTGCCACAGCTTCATCCTCTTGCTTCATCTAGCTTCTCGTCGGGAGCGAGCGGCGGCGTTTCTGTTTGGGGAGTGTGAGGTGTTGGGGCCGGGGTTGGTGGGGAGGCCAAGGCGGAATGACCGCGTTATCAATTTGGGGGCATATGTTGTGTTGTGTTGGGTGGCGAGCAATCGATTCAATTATCATCATCGCAGAAGTGGGTTTTACGGACGTTCATAAGAGGTCTTAGGCCCTGGGAGGATGGCAGCTGCGCCGTACAGGGCAGGTTGATACCCACACGCCGCATGGGCGATCTTCTCGGTTGGGTCCGGTCGGATCGGGTTGACCGGGTCCAAAGTCTCCCCAAAACTGGGGGCCCGGATCCATCCGCGGGAAGGAAAGCGCTCCAGGGAAAACGAAATGGCGAGAAGAAGCTGGTTGAACTTGGGGAAGAGAGTTCCTTGGAGCTGGGAGGGATGGGAGTCTTCGAGCCCACTCCGCGCCTTTACTGGTGGTGGAAGCAAAGCAACAAAAGCAGATGAGCGCGACAGCAAAAAACGATGCGGAAAAACGGACGCGAATAGAGGTGACATATGAGCCGTATGAGCGTGCAGGCGAGCGCTCAAGGAAGAGTGAGCTTACAGAAGTATTTAGTCAGAGTTCAATAGTCCTTTGGCAGAGCTTCCATGTGTTGGTTCAGAACCAGAGCTTGTCTTTTCTTTGGAAGGCTCTTTTAAAGGCCACAGATCGGGAAATGAGCAACAACCCTTCGCGAGGTTTGGCGTATCGGACATCGGCATTTTTACACTTTTTTGTTTCTTGCCTTGCAGAATGTGCGGAAATGGCGCGATGCGAAGTGATTAAAGACCCAAGGGTCCTTCAATGTCACGTTGTTTGCGCGCGTATGCATCCACCGACCTGCATGAAGCATGCCTAAACGATATCACATAAATGTAAATGTTTCCAGAAATGTTTTAATCCAGATTCCAACCGAGTCAACCGCATACTGCACCGTGCTTGCGCCTCGGAAGTCAGCGCATCATAGACCATGGACATAGCAGCCAGCTCAGCTTCCGCAGCTGCGGGCGCCGCATCAATCCAATCCCATTAATGATCCCAATCCAGCTAACCCTCAAGCTTTTGCTCCGGCTCCAGCTCCGCCCTCTGGCACTTGTGCTGCCTGCCCTGCTTTTACTGGAGCTATTTTTCCTTGGTGGTGGCCCAGCGCTGGCCGCGTGGACGCCGCTGAGAGGGCATTTGGCAATGGGAAATTTCTTCCCTGAAGGTTCGCCCCAAGGGAAAACGTCATCTGGGCCGGCAGGAAAGCTGCTCGTTGGATTTGCAGCCAGCGCCGGCGGAGCGGCCTCTCCCAGGTTACCCGGGTACGGGTCGCCTGCAGAAGCAACAGCCACCAAGCCGCAACGGGCACCCCGCCTTGTTGCGTACAAGAGCGAACAGCTGTTGAGGTTCCTGGCGGCTTTCATTGACGCAGCAGCAGCAGCAGCAGCGGCGGCTGAGCCGGCCAGAGGTTGTGCTGGCGGCGGCGGCGGCTGCAGTAGCAACGGCGCCAGCTGTAGCGTGCCACCACCGCTGCTGCGCTTTGAGGTCGTTATTGCGAGTGACATGTACTTCAGCTATGCTTCTGTCGCCGACGGTACGGCATACACGGCATGCCGTACAAGCACCTCTCCAAGGCGCGCCTCCGCCAACTATGGCAGTGACAGCTGCAGCAGCAGGAGCAGCAGCAGCAGCGGCGGTAACAGCAGTACTGAACAGCACCCCCTCGGAGGCTGGTCCGGCGCCGGCCGGGGCTTTTGGCGCGCCAGCGGCGGCGAAGGTGCTGGCGGCAATTACCAGGAGCGTTGCGTGTCGAGCTCGGCCAGCGGTGTCGACCCCGGCAAACCCCCCGGCCCCCGCCTGAGTAACAGCAGTAATAGCAACAATAGCCCAGGCATGGGGCCTGGTAACAACGGAATTCGGTTGAAACGCAGTGTCGGCGAAGGCGGCAACATCCGCATCGCACTGTCCGGGCGGCCGCTGGCGGTGGCGGAAACCCAGGCGCCATGCGGTTCCTCATCGGGCTCCGGAGCCGTGAAGAACCAGACCGCCGGCGGCGGCGGACATGGCAGCGATGCCATGTCGTACACCGCCGCCGTGGCCTGGCGGCAGCCGCATCTGGACCTTGACGGCCTGCGCGCGGTCCTGCGCGCCTTGGCGACCAGCAGTACGACGTTCACGATACTGCTCCGGAATCTAGACATCACGGACGGTGGCACCGTCGTACGGGGCCTTCCATGGCGCGACACGGCCGGCGATGCCGCTGTCGCCGGCGCCACCACGCCCTCCACACGCTTCATCGTCGAGCGCTGCGTGTTGCACTTAATGCAATGCGACCCAGGCGGTCTGGCGGCCGCCGGCATACAGGTGCCGTTCCGCGTAGCGGCGATGGGAACGGCAGCAGCGTCAGCGACGTTACCGACACCGCGTCGTCCGGCTCCGCCGTCGCCATCCAAGTTTCTTCTTCAGGACACGGGTGTCGCGAGCAGTGACACTGACGAGATGGATGCGACACTAGTAGACATCGGGCAATGGTGCGACCGTGATTCCCAGGTTTTGGCAACGGCCACCGGCGCCAGCTTTGGCTCGGCGGCGCCGGATGGCCCCATGCTACTACTCCTACTCAACCTTACCGCAGCTGTGGCTACCGACGGCGGCGGCGGCGGCGGCGGCGACGCCACGGCGACGCTACAGGACCCGCCAGCCCGTCACCAAGGTTTTGCTTTCCTGCCCCGTTGCCCCGTACCTCCCGCCACATCATCGTGCGGCGGCGGCAGCGGAGCCGCCTCGGATACTGCAGCACGTCGTTCCACTGGACCGCCCGCTGCGGCCGCGGGGTCCTCCCGTGACCCACGGGTCAGCTGCCGGGGCCCAGCCGCCATCCTGCAAGACATGAGGACATGGCTGCGGCCGCCTGTGCTTCGTGAGGTGAGTGAGCCGCCGACCGGACGGTTTTACGTGCGTAACGGCAACTGGAGGATCCCTCTTCTTTACCGGGGCGGCACAGTTCTTCCGGGGCGGGCGAAAGGGGGATTGGGGCCTTGCGTGGTGAGGGGCAAGGGGGGTGTGGAGGGGGGCGAAGGGGGAAAACACACAGGGGCAGGAATGTACTTCAGCTACCCCCCTTTTTACCTACCTGCCTACCTACCTACCTACATATGCCAGGCTCCAGCCGGCGTACGATTTGTTGTTTTGCTTATTGCCAATGTTGCGCGGACAGATGACAACCAGTATGCATGTATGTATTTATGTATTTATGTAAGGCGCGGCAACATCTTACTGCACAATTCCGGGCCAGTCGTGAATGATCATCGTTCCCCGTCCCTTAGGGGGTTGGATGCGCAATCGTAGTTGCCAGGGCGGGCTATTCACCTCGGATGCCGCAGTAGCGGTGGTGATGGTGATGGTGGGTGCTAGAGCCGGCTGACAGGGGCGCGAGACGGAGCAGCATGCCTCTAAATTGTATCGCTAAACACCGGGGAAGGGGACTCGGCCGGAGCTGCCAGGTTGGACAGTGGGCACGGGAGAAGCTTTTCCATATGATTAAAATAATGTATAAATCTCTGCATGGAAATACGAATTTGGGACGACAGGGCTACTTGGCGCCCTTCGGCGTTTTGTTTCCCAACGAGGCGGTGGCCGTGGTGCGGGAGTCCATCACTGTGTGCGACCAAGTCGCCTCCGGGCCCGCCTTCTACGCGACAGGAGCTGGCGGAAGAGGAAGAGGAAGACGACCATTTCCCATATTGCAGCAGCAGCAGCAGCAGCAACAGGAGGGGGAGGGGGAGGAAGAGGAGGAGCAGGCACATAAGCGGTGTCAGCAAGAGCGACAACGATGTGCGCCTACCATACAGAAGCAACCTAGCGTAGTGTCCGTACGCCATCCATCGCTGCTGCCGCCGCCGTCGCCGCCTGGTCAGGCAGTCAGGTCGGCACCATCAGCTTCACAGGCGCCGCCGGCGTTGTTGCCATCACCGTTGCCGTCCCCATCGCCGTCGCAGCAGCCGTTGCCGTCTCCGCCGTCATTGGCGGCGTCATCGCCGCTACTGTCGCCGTCACGGTCGCCAGCTCCCTCGCAAGCACCGCCTCCACCATCGCCCGGAGCGATGCCGGTGGTAGTGACGCCAGTCGCTACAACGTCGGTCGTTGTGGCGCCGCGGTTGCCACCAAAAGTAACGCCGCTGCCGCCATTGCCGTCACCGTCTTCGCCATCGCCGCCGCCGTCGCCGTTACCGCCATTGCCATTGCGGTTGCCGCTGTTACCGCCGCCTTCGCCGCCGCTGCCATCGCCATCGCCGCAGCCGCTGCCATCGCCATCGCCGCCGCCATTGTCGTCGCCATCGCCGCCGCCATTGCCGTCGCCATCGCCGCCGCCATTGCCGTCGCCATCGCCGCCGCCATTGCCGTGGCCATCGCCGCCGCCATTGCCATGGCCATCGCCGCCGCCATTGCCATCGCCAGTGCCGCCGCCAGTGCCGTCGCCATCGCCGCCGCCAGTGCCGTCGCCGTCGCCGCCACTGACATCACCGTCGGCGCCCCCACGGCCATCGCCGCCGCTGCCACTGCCGCCGTCGTCGCCGCAATTGCCGCTGCCACAGTTGCCACTGCCACCGCCATCGCGGCCACTGCAGCCGCCGTCACTGCCACTGCTGTTGCCGCTGCCGCCGCCGTCGCTTCCACTGCCGCCGCCATCGCGACTACTGCCACCTCCGTCGCCAGCATCGCCGCCGCCATTGCCGTCTCCAATGCCGCCGCCACTGCCGTCGCCATCGCCGGCCCCATCGCCGCGATCGCCGTCGCCATTGCCGTCGCCATCGCCGCTGCCATTGCCGTCGCCATTGCCGTCGCCATCGCTGCTGCCATTGCCGTTGCCATTGCCGTCGCCGTCGCCGCTGCCATTGCCGTCGCCGTCGCCGCGATTGCCGTCGCCATCACCTCCGCGATTGACGTCGCCATCACCTCCGCGATTGTCGTCACCATCACCGCCGCCATTGCCGTCGCCATCGGCGCGGCCATCGCCGTCGTCATCGTCGCCGCCATTGCCGTCGCCGTCACCGCTGCCATTGGGGTCACCAGCGCCCCCGCCGTTTCCACTAATTTTGCCGTTGCTGCCCTTGCCGTCGTCGCCGTCGCTAGCACTGCCGTCGCCATCGCCTCCATTGCCGTCGCCGTCCCCGCCGATGCTGTCTCTATCGCCGTTATTGCCGTCGCCATCGTCGCCATTGCCATCGCCATCGCCATCGCCATTGCCACGACTGCCATTTCTATCACCAGCGCCATTGCCATCGCCATTACCGCCGCCATCGCCGTCTCCGTCGCCGCTGCCATTGCCGTCGCCACCACCGCCGCCATCGCCATCATCGCCGCCCGCGTTGCCACTTCTGCCGTTGCTGCCATTGCAGCCGTTGCCCCTGTCGCCGCCGTCTGCGACACTTCCACCGCTGTCACCGACGCTGCAGCCGCCGTCGCCTACACTGCCGTCGGCGTTGCTGCCGTTGCCGTCTCTGTCGCCGCCGCTGCTGCCGCCGTCGCTGCCATTGCCATCGCCGTCACCGCAGTTTCTGTTGCTGTCGCCGCCATTGCCGTTACCGTCGCCCCAGTTGCCGTTGCCGGCGCTGTCATTGCCGTCGCCACCGTTGCCGCTGCCACCGCTGCCGCCGGCGCATCTGCCGTCGGCGTTGCCGCCGCTGCTATCGCCGTCGCCGCCATTGCCGTTGCCGCCGTCTGCACGATCTCCGTTGACGTTGCCGTCACTGCCCTCATCGCCGTCGCTGCCATCGGCGCTGCCAAAGCAGTCGGCCACGCCACCGGCGCCGTCACTGCAGCCATGGCCGTCGCAAGCACCGTCGCCGTCGCCATTGCAGCGGTTGACGACGCCATCGACCACGGTGGCCACAATTCAAGCCAGGGAATTCTTACAAGGTGCAGTGTCGCTGCTACCACAGACGGGCGCTGCGACAGCACCAGCAGTAGCGGCGGCACCTACTGCGAGTCCAGCAGTACGGCCACCGGCACCGTCGTGTGGACCAGGAGGGCCCGGAGCAATGCCGGTGGTTGTAGTGACACCAGTCGCTACCGCGCCATTCGTTGTGGCGCCGCCATTGCCGCCAAAATTAACGCCGCTGCCGTCATTACTTGCATCGCCATCGCCGCCAGTGCCGTCACCGTCGCCGCCATTGCCGGTGCCGCTGTCGCCTTGGCCGCCATTGCCATCACCGTCGCCACGATTGCCCCCGACGTCGCCATCGCGGCCATTGCCGTCGCAGCCATTGCCGTCGCCATCGCCGCCACTGCCGCCACTGCCGCCACCCGCACGGCCCCTGCCGTTGCCGCCCTCACTGCTAGAGCAGCCGCTGCCCATGCCATCGCCACCGAGGCCGTTGCCACCGCTTTCGCCGCCCGTGCCATCATCAGCGCCGCTATTGCCGCCGCCACCGCTGCCGCCGACGCGGCCGCTGCTGCCACTGCTGCTGCCGCCACCGTCGCTGCCACTGCCGCCACCGTCGCTGCCACTGCCGCCACCGTCGCTGCCACTGCCGCCACCGTCGCTGCCACTGCCGCCACCGTCGCTGCCACTGCTGCCACCGTCGCTGCCACTGCCGCCACCGTCGCTGCCACTGCCGCCACCGTCGCTGCCACTGCCGCCACCGTCGCTGCGAATGGCGCCACCGTCGCTGCCACTGCCGCCGCCGTCGCTGCCACTGCCGCCGCCGTCGCTGCCACTGCCGCCGCCGTCGCTGCCACTGCCGCCGCCATCGCTTCCACTGTCGCCGCCGTCGCTGCAATCACCGAGACCTTTGCCCTTACCGCCGCTTTCGCCCGCCCCGCCGGCACCGCCGTCTCCGCCGTCATCACAGACGCCGTCGCCGTCTCTGTTGCTGCTGCCGTCGCCGCCGCCACCGTCACCACCGTCGCCATCGCCAACATTGCCGCTGCCACCGTCGCCATCACCGATGTTGCTGCCGTCGCTGTCGCTGCATCCATCAACGTCGCCGCCGTTGCCGTTGCCATTGCCATCGCCGTTGCCGTTGCGTTTGCCGTTGCCATTGCCGTCGCCGTCGCCGTTGCCATCGCCGTCACCATCGCCGTTGCCATCGCCGTTGCCATCGCCGTCGCCGTCGCCGTCGCCGTCGCGATCACCGTCGCCGTTGCCGTGGCCGTCGCCGTCGCCGTCGCCGTCGCCGTCGCCGTTGCCGTCGCCGTCGCCGTCGCCGTCGCCGTCGCCGTCGCCGTCGCCGTCGCCGTCGCCGTCGCCGTCGCCGTCGCCGTCGCCGTCGCCGTCGCCGTCGCCGTCGCCGTCGCCGTCGCCGTCGCCGTCGCCGTTGCAGTCCAACCCGCCGTCTCCCTCGCCGTCGCCGTCGCCCTTGCCGTCGCGCTTGCCGCCGCCGTCGCAGTCGCAGTCGCCGTCACCGTCGCAGTCGCCCTTGCCGTCGCCCTTGCCGCCGCCGTCGCTGTCGCCCTTGCGCAGGCAAATCGCACCACTAGTGGTGTCTACGCTACCATGGACTGGGGCTCCTGCGGTACGAGCAGCATTGGCGGTGCCAACCGCCACGGTGATGACCCCAACCATGCAAATTATCACACGAACCGTGCCGATGCTACTGCCGACTGGGCCTAACGTGATACCGGCAGCGACAGCAGCTGCGAGGCCAGTGGTGCTACAGCCGGCAGCACGACGTGGGGCAGGAGGCCCCGGAGCAGCTCCTGCAATACTGGTGTCGCCAATGTCACCGGAGGCATTGCCGCCACCACCGCCAGAGACAACGCTGCCCCCGCCACTGCCATCATCAACGTTGCCGTCGCCGCCATCGCTACCGTTGCTGCCGTCGGTGCCGTTGCTGCCGTTGCTGCCGTTCCCGCCGCATCTGCCGTCGCTGCCGTCGCCACTGTTGCCGCAATCGCCACCGTCGCTGCCATCGCTGCCGTCGTCGCCGTCGCCACCGTCTCCTCCGTCAGTACCATCGCCGCCGTCGTTGCCGTCGTCATCGCCGCTGTCGCCACGATCTCCGTCGTCGCCATCGCCACCATCCCCTCCGTCAGTACCATCGCAGCCGTCGTTGCCGTCGTCATCGCCGCTGTCGCCACGATCTCCGTCGTCGCCGTCGCCGGCATCGTCGCCATCGCTGCCACGGCCACTGCGGCCGTCACCTGCACCGGCGGCGGTGGTAGCGGCGGGCGTGGCTCCGACGCCGCCCCGGATTGTAATAGCGCCGGTGGCGGCAGCGCCGCGGCCATTGCCGCCGTCGCCTGCACCGGCGGCGGTGGTAGCGGCGGGCGTGGCTCCGACGCCGCCCCGGATTGTAATAGCGCCGGTGGCGGCAGCGCCGTTGCCATCTCCGCCGTCGCCTGCACCGGCGGCGGTGGTAGCGGCGGGCGTGGCACCGACGCCGCCCCGGATTGTAATAGCGCCGGTGGCGGCAGCGCCGTTGCCATCTCCGCCGTCGCCTGCACCGGCGGCGGTGGTAGCGGCGGGCGTGGCACCGACGCCGCCCCGGATTGTAATAGCGCCGGTGGCGGCAGCGCCGTTGCCATCTCCGCCGTCGCCTGCACCGGCGGCGGTGGTAGCGGCGGGCGTGGCACCGACGCCGCCCCGGATTGGAATAGCGCCGGTGGCGGCAGCGCCGTTGCCATCTCCGCCGTCGCCTGCACCGGCGGCGGTGGTAGCGGCGGGCGTGGCACCGACGCCGCCCCGGATTGTAATAGCGCCGGTGGCGGCAGCGCCGTTGCCATCTCCGCCGTCGCCTGCACCGGCGGCGGTGGTAGCGGCGGGCGTGGCACCGACGCCGCCCCGGATTGTAATAGCGCCGGTGGCGGCAGCGCCGTTGCCATCTCCGCCGTCGCCTGCACCGGCGGCGGTGGTAGCGGCGGGCGTGGCACCGACGCCGCCCCGGATTGTAATAGCGCCGGTGGCGGCAGCGCCGTTGCCATCTCCGCCGTCGCCTGCACCGGCGGCGGTGGTAGCGGCGGGCGTGGCACCGACGCCGCCCCGGATTGTAATAGCGCCGGTGGCGGCAGCGCCGTTGCCATTTCCGCCGTCGCCTGCACCGGCGGCGGTGGTAGCGGCGGGCGTGGCACCGACGCCGCCCCGGATTGTAATAGCGCCGGTGGCGGCAGCGCCGTCGCCATCTCCGCCGTCGCCTGCACCGGCGGCGGTGGTAGCGGCGGGCGTGGCACCGACGCCGCCCCGGATTGGAATAGCGCCGGTGGCGGCAGCGCCGTTGCCATTTCCGCCGTCGCCTGCACCGGCGGCGGTGGTAGCGGCGGGCGTGGCACCGACGCCGCCCCGGATTGTAACACCGCCGCTGCCGGCAGCGCCGTCGCCATCTCCGCAGTCGTCTGCACCGGCAGCAGGGGCAGCAGCATCAGCAGCGGTACCTTCCAGGGTGTCGCAAGTAAATGCGCCGCCGGGGATTCAGCAGCAACCCATCCCTGGCCTGTCGCCATCGCCTCCAGCACCGGCGCCCGCTGAGGCTGTGGAAGGACGCGCTGTGCAACCCCATGCTTCCACGCAACGCAGCAGCAATGAGAAGGTCGTGGGCCTCGCTGTGGGTTTATCGATGGCAGGTATGTTCGTGGGGTGGGTTGCTTTGACTAATCCAGGGGAAGGGGTCCATGTGCCGTGTGGCTGGCTTTCGCAACTGGCCAGGGCGTCCCAGCTAGGCAGGCAGCATACACTTGGCTTAGCTTGGCTTCGACAAATTTTTTTGCCGTCGGTCGTACGGTGTAATCAACTTTCAATATATATAGTCCATGGCCTCCCGGCTTTGGCGGACCCCCCGCACTCGTGCGGCACTTGTAACTTGTAACTTGTATAATACGCGGTCCTACTGTTGAGTAAAAAAATCACCATAGATGTGCATTGGTGATTTGGGCGCATCCATAACTGACATTCTATCATGACCCACCATCGGCAGCGTGAGTAATGTCTGTAAAGGCCTTTACCCTCGGTTGATCGGCTGCGCAGCTCTTTCTTCATAGCGCTGAGCCGTTCACGAGCCTCATATCTCTTTCGCCTTTTACTAAAGAGATCAGCGAGCACGGCTCTTTCAGGCGCATATCAACAATCTTTGTAAGGCTTTTGCCTTCACCCAAGTAACCATAATGAAAATGTTTATAATAAAATTTGAATCCCTTTTATGTTCTTGTGTATGCACTGTATCAGGATTTCTTGGAATTCTTGCAACAGCAATTTGGCTCTCACGGAGGCAGAGGCTCCTGGAACGCGCAATGAGATTTACTTTGCCTTAAGAGTGTGTTTCCGCTTTAGATAAACGTCATGGATTAGGGCACGGAAGTCCTTGGTCCACGAAAATCCTTCCCATAGTTTCGTTCATAGGGGGTCCAAGGCGAGGTAAGTTTGTCAACAACAAGGACATCCTCGACGTTAATCCTAAGTGGAAACACCACATCATAAAGGAATGTAAAGTATGCGTGCTGTAGGGTAGGACTCGCCCGGGCGGTGTATTGCGAGATTCGTATTGGGGTGCATATTTGAGAACGTCGCCGCATGTGATGGGATCGCAGGGGGAAACCCAGCGCTGTGTGTAGTTATGACGGTTGGTTGGTTACGGAACCGGTGGTGTTTGATACCGTGTCATATATAAGGCTCGAGGGGAAATATGGACTTGATCTGGTGCTGTTGCGGGTCACCGTACGGAAGGACGTATCTAAAAGTCCGATGTCCATGGTGCTGACATCTTGATAGACGGATGGATGGACCCTGCTGTGCCTTGTTGAACCGGGCAAGTGCCCATACCCGGATGTAGAGAATGCTGTTTGCCCGTCGCTGATCTTGCGTGGAAAGCGGTTCAGTGCGAGCGGTGAGCACGCACGGCCTTCGCTGCCACTACGAGCGCAAGTTTCATAATCGTATGCATGTCAGGAGACAAAGACGTACTTAAGAGAGAACTAAAATGCGAAATCTGGAACTATACGGCGAATTGTTGAAAGGATATGCGGCTTGAACGTCCTCCCAAACCGGACTAACGGTCGTGCTGAGTTGTCGTGCTGTGCTCAATAACGTGCGGCCCTTAACAACTTTTGACTGAATCTATAAAGAATTGTGATCCCTCGTAGTGTAATTTATTGACTGGCATACCAGCTTTTAGTCCGTGAGTTCAATTGACCTTCTTAAAGTAGACGAATTACGCTAGACTGTAATTGCAGCATGCAATAGCTTTGCAATGATTACCTAATTAAAATCGTGCGGGTGTTGAAAGGCGGCAAACATAAATGTCCGGTCCGCCAAGAGGAAATGCCACACGGGCCCCGTAAGTTAACACTCTCCGTTCCGTAACAAGTACTGCTGAACATTTGATATGCGATGCCGTCGAAGCACCTGGCAACCGTCCATGTCGCGGCATGTCGCTGTGCAACTTGCTGCCCACAGGGGCCCAATCCGATGGCGATCCTCCCTTAAAAACACCATCTACGATGTGCTCCAGTCAAAAGCTGACTGGGTGGAGACGGACAGCGAGACGGACTGGGACTTCTTTTGGGCAGACAAGGGGTAGGCAGGGACCATTCGCCACGGTTTCGGGACCGTTCAGTGGACTTCATACCCCTGGCCTTTAAAACGCCACCTCCGGACCTTCAAACCTCCACCTGCAGAGCTCCGTATACTCACACATGTGCGAAAACCGGGGCCTATGATACTATGACGCTGTGCTGATGCTGTGGCACGTGCGCTCAACTCCCCCCTCCTTCCCCTCAGCCTATGAAGTCTACCGGGTCCCTAGGCTTTCAATACAACTAGGTGCCGTACCGCCGCCCAATATACTCCTCGCAGTACCGCCGTACTGCCGTATCGCCACCCAATATACTCCTCGCAGTACGTCGTATGCCGCACCTCACGAAAGACACATACGCACATACTCAACAAATGATCCAAATCATGGACTCTCGTGACTCTTTCTGCACGCCCTATCTTTCTCAGCTGGATCCATCACGAGCTTGACAAGATGCATCTGGCGGACTGGCAGCGCATCAACCACTTCCCCAACCACTACGAGCTCACGCGCAAGGACCTGCTCATTAAGAACCTCAAGCGAGCCAAGAAACAGCTGGAGAGGGAGGTGCGTGGCGGGGTTGGGGTGGAGGAAGGAAGCTGGGTTGATGCCGAAGGACCTGCCGAAGGAAAGTAGCTATGGAGCCGAAGGAGGAGGGAGAAGAATAAGAGCACAGGGTTTTAGGGACCGATCCCCGCGACCTGGACTTCAAAAGGCCCCCGGGAACCACCCGCACTAACCCATCCACCCACCCCCGTTCCCCCCGGGAAACAAACCCGTACCTGCCCTCCTCCCCTACACCACGGACTACTCGTGTGGGTTTCTGTCTGTTGCCACCCCCCTGACAGGAGCGGCTGGCGGAGGCTGCCCAGTACAACTTCTTTCCGCTGACCTTCGTGGTGCCGTCGGAGTACCGCATGTTTGTGGAGGAGTTCAAGCGCAGTGGTGGGGTGTGGATCATGAAGCCCATCGGCAAGGCGCAGGGACAGGGCATATTCCTGTTCAACAAACTCAGCCAGGTGAGCGGGTGGGGTCAGTTGGGGGGTCGGCTGGGGGATTGTCGGTTGGGCGGGGTCGGGGGGGTGGGGGCTGGGCGGGGTCGGGGGGGATCAGTTGGGGAGTCAGTTGGGAGTCAGTTGGGAGTCAGTTGGGGAGTCAGTTGGGCGGGGTTCAATGGGGTAAACCCGTGATGGCAAGGGCCGGCTGTGGCGGGAATAGGCGAGGGCGGTGGCGGCCGCAAGCGAGTGGGTGCCCCACGGATTTCCGGGAATGGAAATGGGGGGTAACGGGTTGCTGGTTATGGATGGATGACGCCAGGTGAATGGTTGGTAAAGGGAGTGGCTGCAGGTAATCCGAACGTGAAAGTGCGCAGCGGCTGTGGCGGCTGCGGTACACTGCTTAGGCATAAACTGACATACAGGCATCAAACAGACATTTCTGAACACCCCCCACCCCCCCATACACACACGCACACGCACATTCCCATACATTCGAACGCGCGATATGTCGTGCTGTGCGTGTACTGTGTACTGTGCCCGTGCGATGTTGTTTTGGGGGCGCGAATCGCGAATCGAAAATCTGCGCTAGTAGGTACTCACCACGCTGCACCTGTTCACACCCACCACAAAAGGCCCCTGTTTTGTGCTTCTGTCTGTTTGTGAGTGCGCATGTAAATGCGTATGTATGTATGTGTGTGTATGTATGTATGTATGTATGTATGTATGTATGTATGTATGTATGTATGTATGTATGTATGTATGTATGTATGTATGACGTTGATTACACTGTGGGCTGAAAAGCCGGGGGCCCAGGGCCGAAGCACAGCGCGGGGGGCGGGTGCATACGGCTGGTTAGTCTCATGCACTCCGCCCCCGGGTCAGGCCGCACGGGAAACGACGGCCGGCACGCAACAGCGCTTGTTTGGCGCTCCAACTAGACGGGATCTATGCCCGTTGGTCTCCTAACATAAACGAAGTCGCAACTGGGGGGCTCTTCCTGCCGACCGAACGAACCGAGCATCTCAGAGAGCTCGCTACCAGGACTTGGGCGACCGGGAGCCCGACGAGTCTTCCCGGGCTGGGGAGGTCACCAAGCTCAAAAATCCTCACGCAAAAAAGAGCGCAAAGAGCTCACACCACAAGACGCCAAACAGCCTCCTGAGACTACTACCCTCCTCCGCCTCT
Organism: Volvox carteri f. nagariensis; assembly: GCF_000143455.1. Lineage (NCBI taxonomy): Eukaryota > Viridiplantae > Chlorophyta > Chlorophyceae > Chlamydomonadales > Volvocaceae > Volvox > Volvox carteri. The sequence goes on from NW_003307558.1 coordinate 332,926, forward strand.
CCCTCCCTGGGCTAGTCCAGGGGAGATAGCCCCCGTCGAGGGGGTAACACCGCACAAGTCCGCGCCCTTCCACAGCACTGGGTCTAAATTGAAAAGTACTCAAACGGGAAGACCCTGCGGCAACGCAGGGCGATCAAGCCTCCGGAAACCACAGGGGGGGAGGGTAG
>NW_003307558.1:340957-342150 GCF_000143455.1 Volvox carteri f. nagariensis
TATGTATGTATGTATGTATGTATGTATGTATGTATGTATGTATGTATGTATGTATGTATGTATGTATGTATGTATGTATGTATGTATGTATGTATGTATGACTTAGATTACACTGTGGGCTGCGAGAGCCGGGGGCCGAAGCCGAAACACAGCGCAAGGGTCGGGAGCACACAGCACAAGTCGGTTAGTCTTGTGTGCTCCCGACCCCGACTCAGACTGCCAACACTCTACGCAGCCACTCCGCAGCCCCCCCATCCGGGGGTGGCGCTGCATTGAATACACCACGAAGGGCTCTCAGGTCCCGCTAGAGCGAGTCCACAAGTCTCAGCTAGGGCAAAGTCAAAGGCTCTCTGAAACAACCCCCCAAAACACCACCAACGGAAACGGGATTCGAAGGGAAAACAAACAAACAAACAAAAGTTCGGTTAGGGCAGTCCCGGCAGGGGAGGGCTCCTGATATACCTAACAGGCCAACAAAAAACCTCCAAGAGAGAAAGGCTAAGAGACCACAAGACGTCTTGCAATCACCTTAAAACAACTGACCTCCACCACCTGTCCCTTCCTGGGCTGGTCCAGGGGAGAAGTAGCCTTATAAAGAAAAGGGATCCCGCACAAGCCCGATCACCACTGCAGGGGCCCGGGATAGTCCGGCGAAACGACCAAAGCGTTAGCGTTGCCACGACACACAGCTCCTAGACCCTCCAGAAAACCGCAGGGGGAGGATTGTAGCCCGCGCGGCGCCTCCCCCTTACCGCCACTAACCTGAACGGTTGGTCCTCCAGAAACCTATTCACCCTGTCTCGTACTGCACCGCTCTCACCTTCGTCCCTCACCAAGCAACCCAGTCCCACAGAGAAGACGTGTCTAGATAGAATGGCCCTCCTCGGGCCACACCTCCCCCTCATCCGAGCCCCGCTACCACCACCAGACCTCAACCTCCCAAACACCAGAAAACCTACGTCCTTTTGGCGCTCTCACCGTGTATGTATGTATGTATGTATGTATGTATGTATGTATGTTGTAATATATGTATGTATGTATGTATGTATGTATGTATGTATGTATGTATGTATGTATGTATGTATGTATGTATGTATGTATGTATGTATGTATGTATGTATGTATGTATGTATGTATGTATGTATGTATGTTGTAATATATGTATGTACGCGTGTATATGTGTATGTGTGCGT
>NW_003307558.1:344006-392301 GCF_000143455.1 Volvox carteri f. nagariensis
TAAGTCCCATGATGGCCGCCCCGCCCCGCCCCGCCCCGCCCCGCCCCGCTCGTCTTGCAGCTCCGGTTTCGCCCGCTTCACCAACATGCGGTACAGCACCAAGAAGGAGGACATCACCAACACCTACGTGCACCTGACCAATGTGGCCATTCAGAAGCATGCGCCGAATTTCGACGCACAGAAGGGACTCAAGTGGTCCATTCGCAGCCTCAGGACCTACATCACCACGAAACATGGTGTGTATGTGCGTGTATGTACGTGCCTGTGTATGTGCGTGTGTATGTGCGTGTGTATGTGCGTGTGTACGTGCCTGTGTATGTGCGTGTGTGAAAGGTGGGATGGGGTGGAGTGGGAGCGCGGGTGGAGAGGAGGGGAGTCCGTCCGATAGGAGAAGACCGAAGAAGAAAAAACGGCTGATTGCCGCCCCACATCCAACCACTAGGTGAGGGCGGGCGGGGAGGTGGGGGCTCCGTCCGACAGGAGATGGGGCTGCCACCACATAGCCGTACACACGTAATACACACCACGATGACCATCACCGGACGGGCGCGGCGCCTCCCCCCACCCCCACCCCCACCCCCACCCCAGGTGCGGAGGCCGCCGCGGAGCTGTTTCACGCCATCCAGAACATCATCATTCGCGCGCTGCTTGCGGTGCAGCCCGCCATGATCAACGACAAGCACTGCTTCGAGCTGTACGGCTATGACGTCATGATAGACTCCAACCTAAAGCCCTGGCTCATCGAGGTGCGAGGTAGAGGGGGGAGCGACAGTATGCATATGCATTATTTCCAGGGGCCGTTGGGACATGGGGTCGATGGCGGGGTCACCCGGCGGGACGAAGGACGAGCCCTGGCCCCTACCAGCGGCAGGATACCCTGCACGTGCAGCCTAATCCTCATCCTCCACCTCCGCCTCCGCCCCGTGCTATATCACCACCCCCAAGGGCCCACCCCCACCTTCCCGGTATCCCCCACGCCTGTTCGTGGTGTGTTTCGTGGTGTGTTTGTGTCGACGCGCAGGTGAATGCCTCCCCCTCCCTCACCGCCAGTGACAAGACAGACTGGGTCCTTAAAACAGCCATGTTGGAGGTACGGCACAGGCGGGTGGTGGAGTAGGGAGTTGGGTTTGCGGGTAGTAGGGGGTGTGCCCGGGGGGGGTGGGAAGTGTTCCCGGGGCATGGGAGGGTTCCAGACGCAGTGAACAAGTGTGTCTTGACATCGTCTTTATCTTCCGTCCAGGATGACCGACGGGCCCCGTGGAGGAGTTGTGTGTGTATGTGGGGGGGGGGAGTTACATGGACGACCTGAGGCGCCCAGAGACCCCTCACCTCCCACCTGCTCTACTGCAATTGCTATGGCTACTGCTATGGCTGCTACTGCTGCTGCTGCTGCTGCTGCCCTTTCATCTTAGGATTTGCTTGACATTGTGGACTTGGAGGGTAAGCGGGAGCCCGGCAAGGTGGAGCTGCGGATGGGCGGGTTCGACCTTATCTGGGATGGAGGCCCCGTCCTGAGGTTTGACCGGCCCACATCGCTACCCAGGCGCGTAGTGGGGGTGGGTGGTAGGGGCTGGGTGCATGCGGCAATAGGGTGGGATGGAAGTCAGACACTGAAAATAAGGGGCCACACTAGTACATAGCAGTGCGCAAACTGTACATACCAGTACATTACCAGCGCACAACAGTACATACACAGTGCACACCAGCACACACGCACAAGCTCATCTTAAACAATACACATTCACCGCAAGTTTCGGACAACGGCTAGCAAACCCCTCTTTCCCTCTCTCACCCATACACACCGATACCCCTGCATGCCCCTCTTTCCTTCACACACCCCCATACCCTCCATCCCCATTTCCCCCCCTGTACCCCAACCTCCATGTAGCATGTTGGGCTGCTACAACGAGCGGGACCGCAACCAGCTGCGGATTTACAAGAGGACGGGACCTCCGGACAGCGGCCGGGAGCTGCGGGGGGCCAAGGGGGGCGCCAAGGAGGGGGGGGGAGCAGCGGCCGCCGGGGGGCCTGCAGCAGGGGGATGTGGGCCCGGCGGGGCGAGCCAGATACAGCAGCAAATGGGGCAGTGGGCGGTTAACAACAACAACAACAACATTAATAATATTACCAATATTACTACTAATAATAACGTTTATTAGGTGTATAGAAGGGTGGGGTTTGGGGTTGCAGAGCATGGCGACATGGCAGCGCCGGGGTGAATCAGTAATCGCATCATGACGTCACTTGAGCCCATCGTGATGAGGGTGATGATGATGAGGGTGATGATGATGATGATGATGATGACGATGATGATGATGATGATGATGATGATGATGATGATGATGATGATGGTGGTGGTGAGTCCACACGCGGGATGAGCTAGAGCTGAGCGGACCTGCGGCGTGATCTTTTCGTGGGGATGAGGTGATACAGTTGCATGGGTATGCACTTGTATACACATGTATGTATGTATGTATGTATGTATGTATGTATGTATGTATGTATGTATGTATGTATGTATGTATGTATGTATGTATGTATGTATGTATGCATGTATGTATGTATGTATGTATGTATGTATGTATACGTTGGGTGGTTTTTAGAGGGACGGGTTTAGTGGCTGCTTGTTGTGGCGTGTTGTGAGTCCCATGTCGCACCCCTTCGACACCTGGGTCGGGGGGCGCAGGCGCCTCCTCGCCTCGCCTCGCCTCGGCTGCACCTGCACCTGGACCTGCCCCCTTCCCTTCGGACTTTCCGGGGGCGTGTGGGTCGGCGGGGGGGGGGAGGGAGGTGTCGCGTGGTGATACTGGTTTTGGCGACTGTCTGGTCTTTCCTGGGCTTTTGGATGGTGGTGTAGTAGAGGTGGTTGTGGTGGTGTGTGTAGCATGAGGGCCGAGGGGGTCACCAGCATTTCGGCGACTTCCTGAGGGGCTGCTCTTCCTGCCGTGTGCAACGCTTGTGCATGTTCTCATATGCGATTGTGATTGTCGAGGGATGCATTATAGGTGATGGTGATGGTGGCAGCTGCGTAATGGCTGTGCTACAGCCTCCTTATTGGCGTCTTCTTCCTGGCATCGGTCGGTGTGATGGCACCGGCGATAGACACAACAACGCTGGATTGCGGGCTAACCCGAAAATATGTAATTATTGTTTTCCGCTGTTTTTTTGTTTTGGGGGTGGGTGGGAGAATTCGCCGGTCTGGCATTGGATGGGGCTGTGCTGGCTTTGGAAGCTGGTTCTATGCCGTCCTGTATGCGAGACGCAGTGTTGGCAACCAGACGCAGCAACGAGTTGTGTAGGGGTATAGCAGTAACAGGCAAGCTACCTCTCGCATGAAGGAGTGTTAGATACATTAGTCCATTAAAAATACTTTTGCCTTGGTGTAATTCAAGAGCGGCTGTGGAACGGTTCTATTATACTGGGGAGGCTGATTGGGAAGGTAGACGATGCTGGCAAGGCTCTCCTTAGCCATGAAAATAGAGCCCATGCCTGGAATAGTCTGCATATAACGGAAAAAAAGAAGTCATAAGCTGTGGCTGCAAGGTTCAGATCGACATGTTCACGGTTTTATTTGAAGCTGCTGTGCACTTACCAATTACGACATGAGCTCGCAGCGCTCGCCATCATTAAGCAGGCACATTGTCAGAAATTATCTAAAAGTGAGACCTTACACGTTTGTAGGTGGGAACATTGCTATGTAGGCTGCGGGTAGTGTTGGGGTAGCTGAGCAGCTACGCGGCTGGACAGGAATCTTCCATGTTCCCACTGCTTCTTGTCAAGATTTTTTGATAAGCATAACCTAGATTACATATCTATATTGTTTATTCATTCATACATCAACATGGCATTGAAAACGGCATGGACAGAAAGCGAGGACGCGCTCCTGCGGCAGCTCGTGGAAGAAAAAGGGCCTAAGAATTGGGGTCTAATAGCTGCGCAAATTAAGACGAAAAGCGGCAAGCAGGTTCGTGCTTCACACCCCGCGGCCTTCTGCCCGTTTGACGATACCGTAAGGAGGCATTTGTCGCGCGATGCAGTGTCGGCGCCGCTGGACAAACTTTTTAAATGCAGATTTGAAAACTGGAGGCTGGACTCCCCAGGTGCGCGTCGATTGCCAGTATGGATCCGAGGCAGGACCAACCTGCCATGGAAAACGTCGCTCGAAACGGCGCCTGTTTTTAATAATCAAAGACTAACTAATCTTTATTTTCGCTTCCAGGAGGATAATATCCTGATGGAGGGCCACAAAATGCATGGCAACAAGTGGACCGAAATTGCCAAAATGGTGGGCGGCAGGACGGATAATGCGGTAAAAAACAGGTGATCAAAGGAATCTAACCTCCTCATCCTGTCCAGTATAAAAGTATGAAAGTCAATAATGACGTGCCGCGTGCCTAGCGATGTATCATCTACCATCCGAAGAGTGGCTGCCGTCGCGAACCGTTCGGCAACTTGTCCAACGACCACCATCACCACCCGCCGAACAGCTCGCTTGTGAACACAAGCTGCCGCACACAACACCTCCTCCCATGGCTCCCCGCCCGCCTGTTTGGCAACTCATCGCTGTGTAATTTCACCGCCTCCCTCATCCCCACCAACCCCCAATCCCCACCGCGTCCAACCCCCAAACCACTGCCTATTGCCTCCCGCGTTCACAACCTGCGAAGATTCGCCGCAATCTCCAAGCGCTTCCGGGCGCAATCTTCCTTAAAGCCCGACCCGTCTACGTGCGGCGGCTCCCGGAAGCGCTGCCGCCCAGAAAACACCGGCGAAGACGCGGCTCCAGGTGCCCCAGCAGCGAGAGACGACCTCCACGACTTAGACTGCGGCGACAGAGCCGCACGCAGGGCCGCCGTGGTGGCCAGTAGCAGCGTCGTCGCGGCCGCCTTTGCAGCTGCCTTCCCCGGGAGCCCACAAACACCCCAACGACGGCATTCCGCCGCTGCTGGCGCAACCACCACTGGCGCTTCATTCTCACACTGCTTTAACGCCGCCAGCGGCGGCGGCGCCACCGCCGCCCATCTGGCCCGGCCTAGGAGTGTTAGCGAAACATATTTGCACATGCCGAGTTCACAGGTGTCGGCGGCGGCGGCGGCGGCGGCGACGACGACATGTGCGCAGGTGCACTCGCGGTGGCCTGCCCTGTTGCACACGCCTACGCGACACGTGTCTTGTGCAGAGGTGGGAGTTCACCGAAGTCCCACCCCGAGCTGCGGCCTCGACGGTCCCCAACAACTGCAGAGGCACCCCACGCCCCAAGTCGCGCCAAGAACGCTGTCACAACCACAGTTGCTGCAAAGCGCGAGCTTTGCTGTCGATTTAGGTGCTCAGGGCCGACTGGCACCGAGCCTTGCACAGACACCGTCGTGGCGCCAGCCGCAGCTGCAACACCACTACCAGCAACAATCACAGCCACAGCTGCCGCCGCCGCCACCGCAGCACCCGCTCCCCTGCTCATCTCCCACCTATTCGCACTCTTTTCCTCAACCGCATCCGCATCAACACACACACGCCAACCCGAACCCTAGGGCACACGCTCCGAATCAGTTCAGTCTGCCGCCATCAAGAATGCTGCCCCCGCCTGGATGTGCGCAGCAGCAGTTGCAGCTGCAGCCAACAACGGGGAACGGTGCGCCGTGGCCTAGTCCTGTGTTTTCGCCGCCACCCGGTGGCAGCGGGAGGGACGTCATCACTGCGAACGGTGGTGGCGGCGGCGGCGGTGGCCTGCGCGGCACCAGCGGCGCCAGCGCCGTCACCGGCAGGTTGGGCGTCTGGGAGGTCTGCAGCGGCGGCGGCGGCGGCAGCGGCGGTGTATCGCACAGTGAGGCAACGCCGCGTAGTGTACGACCTGGGTGGCCGTACACGCCATCGTCAGCATCGCCGCTGCCGACAGCGCCGGGTAGTCGTGCTGATGCGGCCCGGAACCAAGGGCTGCTGCCGCGGCTGCTTGCGGCAGACGCGACGCTTCCCATAACCCCCGGTCCTGCCACCGTGAGCAGCTGCAGCAGCTACGGGGGCTGCAGCGGCGGGGCTGCAATTGGACTCGCGCATCCGGAACTGCCGCTGCGCAGAAGCTTCCCGCCGCCGCCGCCGCCGCCGCCGCAGCAGCAGCAGCAGCAGGAGATTCAGCCGCCACAGCAGCATGTGCTGCAAATGCGAACAGCTGAATTGCGACCGGAACAGCAACCCCAGCAGCAACATCTAGTCATGCAAGGACCCGAGCAACAGCCGCAGCTGTCACACCGATTACAGCCGCCACGGCAGCTCGCTGCAGCAGCTGCTATGCAGGACTGGCCGATGGACGGCACCATGCCCCGCCAGGGCTCTGTCCTTCAGTACGGAAAGAAGAGCGAGAAGGTTCACGTTGGCGGAGGGGAGCCTGACGGCGGCGACACCAGCCGCAGCCTCACGTCCCGCTGGGCACCACCAAAGCGCCTGGCACTCAGCCTCTTCATTCCCAACGACCCCAGGGAGGTTGAGCCCAGCGATTTGCGGCATCCGCCGTTCGCGGCCGCGACGGTGCCCATGCAGCCGCCGTCGTCGTCGTCGCCCGCGCCCTTACGAAAGGCTGCTAACGGATCTCCATGCCACATGGACAGCCAAACGTACCACCCTCCCTTACAAGTAGTGGCGGAGGCCAACAAGCTGGCGGATATCGCAGCCGCGGAGGCGGCAGTGGTGACGACTGTTAGGGACCAGGGTTCGAGCCCCGGGACGGGAGCCGCTGGCGTTGCTGGCTCCAGCTCTAAGTGGCCGTGGGCGCCGCTGAAGTGGCTTTCCCTCAACACCGGCGTACCTGACGGCCGCGTGTCCACCGACTCCTGTTGTAACCAACCGCCGGCTTCGTCGACGGTGGCGGCAGCGGCGGCGGCGGCGGCAGCACCAGCGGCGGCGCCGTCGCTGCCATGGGGGTCCATGGCTACAACGCCACTGGGTCGGGAGCCAAGGCTGCCATCCCCATCAGGGGCGCGTGGATCCAAACAGACGGAAGGCGTCCTTAGCGGGGCCGCAGGGGGGCAGTCGGCTAGCCCTAGGGATGCGGCGGCAGCCGCCGTAAGCAGCCGCGTCAGCGTCCGCGGCGGCGGCGGAGCCGGCGGCGGCATGGGTAGCCCCCGTCACGCATGGCTGCCGCCAAAGCGGCTACCCCTCCGCATACACATCCCGGAGGATCCAGGTACGCAGGATCGAGGCAACGAGCGGCAGTCGCCGTCACGTCGTCAGCCGCCGCCGCCACAGACGGCGCCACAGTCGCCGTCGCGTTCACCGCCGCCGTCACCGCGGCCGTCGCCGTCACCGTCAGCTGCGCGGCGGCAAGCCCTGACTGAATCGCCGTTTGGCGTCATATGCCCAGAAGGTCGTTCGTTGTTAGAGGTGAGTGGAATGTTCCTCACCTTGGCGAGGGCCCTTTCGATACCTTGGAGCTGATACTGTTGCCGGTTTTCAGTTTTCAGTTGTGGGTTATCAGTTGTGTAGTTATCATCTCATTATAATCTTACCGAGTTCAGGTTTTGCGTACGCGCTATTCGGATATGCCGTCTGGTAGAAAGTCAGGCGCGTCACCACTGCCATCACCGGGGTTCGATATCCTACACGGGTCGTGCCGTGGTAGTGCTGGTGGTGCATCCTCATGCGGGTGGCAGATTTCCTTTTCCTCCCCGGTCAAGGAGGGACTGTTGGGGCTTATCGGTGTGTACGGACCCCGGACTCATAGTGTCGTTCAAATGTGAAACTCAAAAAAGATTAATCTAAAGTACACCCAGGAATTCGTTTATAGCACACGCGGGCGGCCATAGTGACACCAGGTGCTTTTTCCCAACGCCATATCGATTTTCAAACAGTAACAAAATGTGTGTGGAGAAGGTGTGACATTCCTTTATCCCACATGCACCGTACATCGTACACCGTACACCGTACATCGTACACCGTACATCGTACAGGACGTCTTCACTCCGTGTGAGCTGGCCTTCGCGCACGACCTGCACGACACGACGCTGCCGCCATGGCCGCGGCGGCGGCCGCCACCTCTGTGGGCCGGATCCCAACTCAAGTACGGCAGTCATACCGGTGCGGCTGCTGATAAACAGGCCGACGGCCACGAGGTCGACGTTGAGGAAAAGTACGGCATGAAAAGCAGTGGTTACGGCTCTGGTCAAGACCGCAAAGCCGACGAGATGAATTGGCGAGACGGGAGCGAGGTTGTTCTCGTCAGCTCCCCCTCGGGTGCTGGGCGGCATGTCCTCAGTCCGTCACACTTTTTCGAGCCACCGGGGTCCATAACCAGCGCCGCAACCGCAACAACCCTTCCTGCAACTACCAGCACACAAGCAGCCGCAGCCACTAAACATTCCGTGAGCGGGACTGCGGCTGCGGCTGCTGCTACAGCTGCTGCCACGGCCACGGCCGCCGCCACGGCTACTCGCCGCCATCGTAGCGGCGATGGCAGCAGCGGCCAGCAGCGGTGCGAGATCCGGAGCCCGTTGTTACCCCGGAGGCGGGAGGAACACTTCCCTCTGTCGCCAGAAAGCACGCCAGCGGAATACAGGGAGGTACTTCCTTGGTTCTCGTACGACGATGCTGGCGGCGGCGGCGTCAACGTCGATGATGATAGCGGGAACGGTCAGCGGGTTCCCACTCCTACCGGCACATCGGCGCGCAGCAGCACGGCGATGCCTCGCCGTGGCGGCGGCGGCGGCGGCGGCGCCGCCGCCGCCAAAGCCACTCCAACTCGGCCTACCGTTGACAGCATCGGCGACGGCGACAGCGGCGACGGCGGCGACGGCGGCGCTGGGCAAAGTATGTGCTACAGCGAGGCCCTGGGTGACCATCCATCCTCGTCGCCGGCTGGGGCCTTGCTTTGTATGTTTGCAACGGGCCTTACGCCCAAGGCCTTGGGTCGGAGCTCTCGAAGTCCCAGGCTTTGGGAGACCAGCTGTCTGGGCAGTACGTTTAGTTGCAGCCCTAGATGAAGCCATCTGGCTGCGGGGGTGAAGAGGGAAAATCCTGAAGTTACTTGGCGCTAATGAAGGGGGCACCAAATGGGAAAGACTGGCGGTGATAGGTTGCGTTCTAACGGAGCTGGGGGGGTTTGAGCAAATCAACTTTTCCTGGGCACATAAACCTACTAGCTGTGTATTCATATACGTATATTTGTATATCTATATTAATATGTATGCATGTATGCAAATATGTGTTTTAGGGATTTACGAGAAGTGAGAAGTGTCTCCAGCCAGTACGGCAGGCAAAGCGCAATTACGAGCAACTCAGGAAGAAGATTGGAAGTGCGCGCGCGCTTGTGCTTTGTAGGTTGTGGGAGGGGGAGAGAGCGGGAGGGAAAGGGGGATTCCGTGTTCCTACGGTTGCGAGGGGAGGCGCGAATTAGGAGGCTTTGTAGGCAGGTAGGTAGGGAGGTAGGGGGAGGAAGGCAGGTAGGGAGAGGTAGGCTTCCTGCAGATTCTCGGAATTATACTTGTGGAAAAGTGCTCTGGGTGCTCTGTGATGATCTTGTCCAGCCGATCATGAAGACCACCGAGGTAGTGACAGTCGATGGTGGGTGCAAGTGCACGGAGGGCTCGGGGGCCCCAGCGAGACGAGGAGCGCCCTGATGGTCGATTAGGGGCGACGTCAAAGACATAGCCTATTTAGGCCATGTATCCACTCAAGGCCTCGATGGCCTCTTATATTATTTATTATATAAAAAACACTACATTTAAATACTGAGCCATGTGTGAAAAGAACTCGGGCGATTAACATCGTTGGCTTCGCTGGTCGACGTGCTGGTCATTTCAAACTGTAGCTGGATGGAGATACATGTACGGCACGGATTGGTGAGCTTCACGTTAAATTCATGTGCCGCCGCGCAGTGCACGGAGGCTTGGGTAGTCTATCTGCGGGTTGGGCGTCTTGGTGCCAGGTGCTAGGTGACACGGGTGCTGTTGTAGCTAGCTGGCCGCCGCTGAAAAGGTGGACGCGCTTAGCGCGTATCTGTAGACGTAGATGTGTGCCGTACTACATACCAGCTACTACAGGTGCCGACGTAAGGGCCGCTCCCTTTGCGGCCTCTATCCGGCCCCCAACCTCACTTTGTGGGCCCTTCTGCCGGTCTCCTCTCAGAAGTGATTAGATGATAGGTGTGTTCCTTTATTTCTAAGAAGTTTGTTTAACAATTGTGAACTATCCGAGCAAGGAAGTGGCCTAGGGGTTTTCTCGGGGCCCCTGTCCGGGGCGCTGGCACTGGGTGGGGCTGGTGCTCTGCTACCTTTTCTGCTGCGGGCGCCGCCTTGGTCGCCACTACGGCTTGTTGCTGGTGTGCGAGTGGCCGCACTGCTCAGGTGGTTAGGTGGTTAGGTGGGTCGGTGGGTGGGGCCTCCCGTGTGTAAGGACCTTCATTAATTCATAGGTTTTTTTATGTATACATACATCATAATACATACATACAGATATTTATATGCGCAGCGTGAAGTCCGTTTTTGATTTGCACCAGAGCCGAGCCGCACTGCCTAAAGACGCGCCATATGTAGGCGCGGTGAGGATTGGGAGGCGGACACACGGTGAGTGTACCTGCGTGTGCACGCCGGCGTGGTGACCAGCGACTGGATAATTATCTAGATTGCGCGCCGGAGTTGCCTATCACTGCCATCACTTAGGATTGGCCGGCTTTGGTCGACGACGTCGAGGTGGAGGACGTGGTGAGCCGTACGTTCGATGTACGGACCGTACACGCGTCAATCGCATTCGCGTTTTTCCTGGGAACGACCTCCATCAACATATCTTATATACCTTTCTGCTGCTCACTTGGATTTGTGTCGAGGAGCAGAGGCGCTAGGTATGATGAGCGATTAGCAGCAGAGTGATCCTGGCGGCGGTGACGGTGACAGTGGTCCATCCGGGGTGGGGGGGTTTGGGGGTGGGGGTGGGAGAAGGGGGGAAAGAGGGATGTGGGGTGTGGGGGGGTGGGGGGCGGGGGGATGTAAACAGGTAGTAAAATCACCAAACAGGAGGCGGGGGTACAACTCTTACAGTGTACTTGTCGTGAATCCCGTGCGAGAGGGCTCACTTGGGGCTTGTATGTACTATGTATGTAGTAAACCAAGTATGTGTGGGTTTTAGGGTTTCGCCTACCGGGTCATTGGGGATACAGGCCAATCGTACACTCGACAGTGCCGTACTGATAAACCCACACGGAGTTGAGCTGGATTACAGTATATGAAACGTGCGTGCTCGTCCGCGTCGGTTTCATGGGAGTGGGAGGCCGAGGCGAGCTCAGTGGATTTACGCGGGACCGAAGGGTCGGTTCTAAGGGATGGAGGAAAAACCTTTTGTTCTGCTGGTTCGTGTGTATGATGTGTGAAACAGGGGGCCATATCTTCGCCCGTGGCAGCTACCCTGCGAAACCCTGCCTTCCCCGGTATTTCGGGGCACCCTCATCCAGTCACCCTAGTCAACTTCTCAGTGGACCGCCTAGGTTCCGCACCCACCACCAGCATCCAACAGAATCCGCCGGATCGACGGCGGCTCTACTCCATTCCTGGTCAGCTCGCAAGTCAACTTTATCCCAGGTCACCACCGTCCATCGACTAGGGACAATCTACCTTCCACCATCGGAAGGATGTTCGACCCTGACAGGTCTCGATCCCGGGATGTATGTATGTAGACATGTATGTATATACTACGTTAGGTGAAAAGAGGCGTGCTGTACGCGTTGTTGTTTCTATGTGTTCATAGCTTCTTGTGTGTGTGTGTGGCTGTGAATCTATGTATGTATGTATGTGTGTGTACACTGTTGTCTTGTACAGTTGCATCCCGGGTGTGCTGGTGTGTGTGCGCACGTGCAGGGGGCAACAAAGTGGCCCCAAGTGGCCGAAATGGCACAATCGAGAGTCCAAACAAAATGCTGCGCAGCGGTGGATAGGGGGTCTCACATGGCAATGGGCCGTATACATGCGTTTCATGCCAAAAACCACACACGGTTGTGTATGTGTAAGTAAGAGCGAGCTATCTGTGTAATCCCATTTACAACACCTGTCGCAGATGCGAGGTCCTGCTACGACCATGCCACTCTTTTATGAATCAATGCCCCAAGTATATCATCATTCGGCCCATCACTCAGATATTCCCGCCGAAATTGTTACTGGGAATGGTGCTGCTGTCGGTTCTGCTGCTGCCGCTGCTGCCCCAGCTGCTACTGCCAGTGGTGGTGGTGGTGATATTGGGGATGCTGCCATATTGCCCCGTAGAGTAGCTGACACATGTTTGGAGGTCAGTACGCCAGGGGGTTGGCTGGCGTTGGTCGATGCTAAGTGGCCCAGATCCCGATCACTCAAACCTCATTGGGTTACATTGGAATGTTCAGTATTGCTCGAGAGCTTCCAGCCAAGACTGGAATGCGGTCGTTTTGTTTTGCAAGGTCTGCTTGATCACATTCACTGCGAGGTGATGCGCTCCGCTGCGCTATCGCGGGTTAGAGTTAGCGTTAGGGTTATGATTTATTATTTGCTGACAGGTCTTATCAGCTGACCGCATTAAGAGGAACGTTAGGGAGGTGTTGCTTAGTTTTAGGTTTACAAGATGCCGCACTCTTGTGTCCTGTAAATCTGCCAACTGACCCCTGGACACACACAACATCCCATAAAATGATACAAACCAACTGTATATTTATAACTTTTACGACACAAAGCTCTTGGGCATCATCATGGTATCCGCGCAAGCCGATGTACTACTGGAGACACCAATAATTGCAAAGTCTGGATGGATAACCTTTGCAACACCGTGTAAAATTCCCTTAAAAGCACTTTATCTGACACGAGCCAGTAGACATATACCTGCAGCGGTCCAAGCGATGTTGTCCCGCGACGCTGTAGCACTGCCAAATCGCCTCTGCGCCGGTGACTGGGCCATGAAACAGCTTCAGTATGAGAACATGTATATTTTGTATCACTCTTCGTAAAGATCCCAGCAAATGCTGACAGGAACTTAACTTTGGGTCATCCGTTAAAGATGCCCCCATCCATCATTCGCAAGAGGCCTGTAGGCGCGCCACAAAAAAATGTACATTGAAATACTCATAATAATCAGGCATATGCCTGATCTGGTGGACGCACTAAGACTCGTGTGCCTGCCAAGTTACGGCCGAACCAGGAAACCCATTTTCCTTATGAACTCATTTCGTTATTTCTATCATCAGGTGCTTTTATAATTTTAGGCAGAACTATTGTACTCCATTGAACCTAGGCTGCAATTACCTCGACGGAAAGTCAGTCACCTTCACTCGAGCGCAACAGCCTCGAACTGAATCAACCGAATCCTTCCGGCAAAAGGGGCGTCCGATTCTATTTAAAAGACCCACTGCCGCATGTGCTCAGATCCAAGTAATCATATATCATATCAAATCATGGATTCCAAGCGTGCCCTTTGCCAAATCCAGCTGGCCTGCACTCTGGGTTTCCTAATTGCGCTGTCCTGCCAAACAGCGCACGCAGCCATCGCTGGCATACCCAATGTCGCAATTTACATGAGCTCAGCAAATGGGGTTCTAGACCTTACATGGGACGCGAGTCCGCACAGCCTTGAGCTTCAACTTCGCGGCCTTGGCTTTGTTGTCAAGGCCGCCGATGATGGACAGCCCAACCTGACCGGCAACGACGCCCCAGACGCGTATGTGATCCCATACCAGAACGGTAACACGTTTTATGTCTCCGCTGAGGATATGCGTGAGGTCGCATCTTACGTTGCCGCCGGTGGGCTCGTCATCCTGCTTGATGCCGCGAGCGGCGACGGGGCCGCGCTCCGCGATTTTGTATCTCAGGCTCTTAGTCTTCAAGGTAAATACTTATTACTGATAGCATAGTATCTGGGACCGACCCATTTAGGAAAAGAAAAGCATTGTTCCCGGGCAGCGCAACAATGTCCCGAATCTGCGCAAAACGCAACATACCTCCTTTCTCCTATGTCCCCAAACATGTTTCTAGCTGCAACGCAATAAACTAAGATTATTAAAGTTGTGGGACACCTCGCATCTCGGCGAGTTGGACAGAACCTTCAGGGACCTTCAGGACGGCTGCCAAGAGCCCTTAAAAACAAAATTCTGCATCGACCTTCCGCCGCGCACCGCAACCCAAATATATAACTGCACAATCAACAATATCTCGTCTCCTCTACAAACATTTGGTGTCGTCTAATTATTTACGTGGCCCCACGTCGCCAATCTATCCGCAGGCGACTGGTACCTTTGCAAACGGGCTGTCAAACCCAAATCGTCTACCAAGCGTTTCGTGTTGAGCCGCCTGGGGGACAGCCTCGCGCTCACCGACTGGGCCCCATCGTTCCTACCCGACGCTGGCCCCAACGCGGCGGCGGCGGCGATTGAGGGTGCTGCCAGTGCCGCCGTCGCTGCCGTTGCTGCGGCCCGGTGGCCTTCCCGTCTGGAGGACTCACGCGCCGTCGACACGCTGACGCCTTGCGTGCACGAGGACTATGCCATGATTACTCGGCCCTTGTACACGGTCAAAGGGGAGGAAATGCAGGTGGCTGCCCAAGTAAGATGTTGCCTCGCGTTCGCTATGCAAAATACTTCGATCATCATTCCATTAGTAGTAAATGAATGTTTAAATGAATGTTTAAATAATTCAAGTAATTTAAATGAAAAGTATATTTTGAATTTGGATGCCAGGTCATGGATGTTGGTAGCCAAGATGCACAACCTTCCGACGCTCTATACCTCTGCATTATCGAACCGCTACAGCTGCGATGCCGTTATGATATTCACAATCAGCGGAAAGGTCGTGACCCTTAAATGAAACCTAGTACAGTGATGCGCTTACGAATCGACAGCATGTTAAGAATATTATCGCGCGGCATTCGCACCAGGTGTGGTGTAGCCCCCGGCCCCTGGTGGAAAGACACACGACCGGTCTTCCGTACAGCGGATTGCGTACGAATCATAGCAATACACGTGCAACATGACATGATGTGCCCCGATCTTTCCCCATCCCTCACACCCGAGCACCAAGGGACACCAAACGGGGCACAAAGGGGCGAAGGAGGAAAAACGCAACAACGCATCCAAACAGGCATCTGTATGAGGACTTAGGGTTCTAGAGTTTCAGGATTCCAGGTTCTGGTGAACTCCTCCTTTGACCCGTGCCCTCAGTCTCTATTGTGCATTTGCTTAAACCGCCACCGTCGCCGTACACCATCTTCTGCACGCAGGCGTTCGGCAAGGTCGGCAGCCCTGGCGCCGTGGTGTGGCTCGGTTACAGCTGGAAGGACGGGCCCCAGCCGCAATGGGGCGCGCTGCTGAAGAAGCTCATCACCGACTTCGAATCAGGTGAGGCTCGGGTCCCGACGGGGCGCCTGGGGAGGTGAGGGCTGCAGGAGTCTGGAAGTACGGGCTTGTGTGCGGGAGTGGGGATGAGATGGGCTGAAAAGGGGGGAAAGCGGCGGGTGTGTGGGTGCGGGTGTGCGAATGGTCTTGCAAACGCGAGACCGGCAAATGCGGGCGAGGTGAAGTGAGATGTGACTCAAGAACTGAGGAAGCAGCCCGGGAAGCCAGAAGGGCCTTGTTCGGAGTGTTACAAGGTGGATGGTTTCGGGGCCATGCGTACATTTAAATTCTTGTCTAGAGGATTGGACGGCAAGGAACTAGTTGTGTCGCAGAGTCGCCGATTTTTAAGTGTTGCATGCAGCTGCCCACGAAGGGTTTAGCAAGGTTAATAAGTAGCGGCACAAGTATACACCGCCAGGACGGCATAGGCCTGACATGTCACCTGCGGCTTGCGCCCGAACCAACGAACCCCCAACTTGCAACTTTGGAAAAGTGACAAGCTGCATCGAGAGCTGCACCCCTTGGCTTTTCTTATCGCCGTACGTCCGCGTGGCCGCGGTACGACCCCCTCTCCAGCCAACCACGTGACCCGAACCCCCTGCCGGTGCAGGCGCCTACAAGACGCCGACTGAGGAGGATGCGGCCTGGGAGCCGGTGAACCAGGGCGACCGAATGGTGGAAGAGGCAGTGGAGCGAGTGGTGGAGCAGGCAGCCACGATCTCCGCAGGCCATGCCCTCGCGGACACGTTGCGCTTTCTGCTGGAGGGCCCTGGCGTCTATGGCAACGGCAATGGCAACGGCAACGGGAATGGTAACGGCAACGGTAATGGCAACGGTAATGGCAATGGTAACGGCAACGGCAACGGTAATGGGAATGGCAACGGCAATGGGAATGGCAACGGAAATGGCAACGGCAACGGTAACGGCAACGGGAATGGCAACGGCAACGGGAATGGGAATGGCAAGGGCAATGGTCAAAATGCTGCTGGCTTATCGCAGTTTGTCCGCCGCCTCCGTTCAGCTTTGTCAACCTAAGGTGGTTTGGGGGATGCCCGTGTTGATCAGCGATGGCACCTGGCGCCATCTATAGTCGTTCGTCATCGCGGCTAGGTACATAAAGGTACATAGTGATTACTGTTGATACCGGTTTGGGAATATACCGTTGCAACTGACAAGGCGTCAACAGGTTTAGCGGCGTCTTTTGTTTTACAAGCCCGTGTCAACTTAGTATTCGTAAAACAATAATCAACACTTAGGATGTTTCATAGCAGTTCTCGTAACGTTTAAGTATAGTTCCACTCCGGCTTCTACGTTGTTATGGCACTGCTTGCTAGTTCATGCATAAAGCGCGGATTCATCGTCCTCGGGCGTCTGGGCCCGTCCGCTGCAAGCGCATGTGCATCCCGAGTGGCAAGTTCATCCGTTAGTTGGTTTATGTTATAATAGTTGATAAGTTGAGGAGTTTCCGTGGAGAGGAGCGCGTTCAAACTGCATAAATGTAGTTGTTGTACGGTTAAAGCAGCGGTTAGCGCATTAAAACTGATCAGTATTTTTGCGGCGTTCGGTGCGCCGTTAGGTAGGCACATTTCACCATATTTGGGTGTACCGAATGAGGGGTTGGTCCATCCTGATGTCGACTTATGCCATAAACTTGTTCGCGAAGAAATAGCTTACATTTACAGCCCGGCGAGACACTCCGACTGAGCAGCCGCTGAAATGCATTGCACATGTGCCACTGGGGGTAAGCTCGCTCGTTCCGGAATAATTGCTGTTCTATCTTGCGTGCGTTTGGTCATGCCTACGTTCGTCAAATGTCTGGCTAGCTAGCCATGGTGAGAGCTATGGAACGCCATCAAAGGCGGTAATAGTAATGTTCGATGGCCTTTGCTTTGACTAAATATGTTTACAGCTGTCTGCGCGAGTGTTCGTGGAACCGGAAGGAGGAGAAGCTACGGTGCAGTGCAGGCACCTGTAGCCGGGCACAAGGTCCCCGTGCATTTGGTGGTACATGTTCGCGGGAAAGGTGATTGGCAAGAGATAGGTGTTGTGCACACTGCCTTAGAGGCGCAGATGACGCTTGATGTTGTTCCGCTGTCCTTGCACCAAGCCTCCCGGTAGAGTGGTTATTATAAAAAAAAGTAACGTACAGTGGTAGCATTATAGCAGAGTGGTAACTCTGAACTTATCGATTACCTGGCTCTTGCATATGTATGTATGTATATATGTATGTGTGTGTGCGCTTCCTTTGTTGGCTGCGATCTGCAGCGCTATTTGCCGTACATATGTATATATTTAGAGAGAGAGATATAACCGAAGGATGACGTGTCTGACCTTTAGATTATTGGACGGAAAGGGGGTGTCGAAGACAGGACGGAAGGCGCAATGAAAGCGGCCTAACGTGCCCGCTCTGTTTCACCTGGCTAATTAACTACACACCTGGCGCGAGCGAGCGGCCGCTTCGGTCCTTGGATGATCAGATGATATTTTTGTGGGCAAAACCCATAGCAAAACGCCAGGTGCTTTGGCTTAAAATGACTTGAAATGAGCTTTCCAAGACTCCTTACGTGCGTTATTGCTATATTATGTAACAGAGTTAATAATGGCCTCTCCTCGGCTGGCATATACAGCGCCGGCCGCCTAATTCCCTCCCTGGCGGGGGCGAGCACCCTCCTCCTCGCATGTGTGCGAGGCGGCAGCGTGTTTTTTCACATGCATCTCCCCGGATTGCCACCACAACACTGCGCCTCGCCTCCCCTCACGGACTCCTCCCCCGGAATGCTTCTTCCTCACCCAAAACCCCCCTGAAAGCGGCCACTGTTTTGATCTCCTCTTTCCGCCCTCCTTTCCTCCTCCCTCCTCATCATCATGCCATGCGCCGTTGGCCTTGAATGTTGATTTTCTGACAAACTCAGCCCTACGCTGAATCGCCCAGCAAGCCCCGCGATCGTTCTGCAAACTATCTGGTTCTCTGCACACACGGCCCTACAAGGCAAAATACAGCAAAACGAGGCCAACCCCCCAGCGCAGCGACCCCAACAGCTGCCCCAACAGCAGCTGGCGGCCCCCCCCCCCGCCCCCTTCCGCCACCAATTGCGTCGGCCAGGGTGTAGAGCCCGGGCAAAGAAGCTGAGTGGGCCGGGTGGTACAACCCTCCCTCGTGAAGCAGCAGAGCTAGGAAAACCCCCTCCAGGAAGACTTAAAGAACAAGAAACAAGAGAAAAAACCTCTCTCACTTTAAAGGATTGTGAATTTGCGATGGCCTCAGTGAGTTTCTCTTTCTCACACACACACACACACACACACACACACACACACACACACACACACACACACACACACACACACACACACACACACACACACACACGCAATCTCAATCTTTCCCCCGAGGCACAGGAGTGAATGAAGGAAGCTGCCCCCTGCGAAACGCCGTCTCGTCCGGCAGCGTGGGCCACTGCCCGCCATGTCAATATCACGGAGCGGGGCAAAGCGCTCCATCACCCCTCAAAAATAAAGCTGGGATCCCACGCCCAACCGCCCAACCGCCGTGCAACAAACCGACCAAACAACTGCCGCAAAGCAGATATAACGCAATCAACTCCAAGCAGTGTTGTTTGTAATTAGCAGTAGCAGTAGCAGCAGCAACAGTAGTAGCAGCAATAGCAGCAACAGTTAGCAGTAGCAACAGCAAAGAGCCGCTGCAATCGCCACCCTGCCGACGCACACCTTCAGTCACCCAAACACATTCCCCCTCTTGCCTCTTCCCTTGATTCCCCACTCCACTCAGTGAGTCCGTCTGTCAGCCTGTCTGTCAGTGAGTCCGTCTGTCAGTCTGTCTGTCAACCCCTCTGTCTGCGTGAAAGCCGCGTCCCGTCTGTTCACATATTGCCCTAACAGGCCGTACAGCGCAGTACAGTCGCTACCTCCCGTACACCAAAAAAACGAACCGAACAACAGGACATCACGGAAATTTTGATCGCTTTACTCCACCTCACCAAAAACCCTAAACCAATAGGAAAGCCAACAAACACTAATTGTACAAGAAAGTGCTCGTACACAATATGCAGTGGCGTGTATCGGTCTCGCCGCACGGTGCGCTCCGGATAAGATCCCCCCTTTTAAAAACCCGTACCACGCAAGTCCGACGGACCCACCCGTCGGACCCACCATCATCGCAAATTTCGCGTTGCAACTACTTGCAAGTAAAAGCAACATTGCCAGGTGCAGGACCTGTATTTCAAGTCCGTCTCCGTGTTGCCATATCCCAGGGATATCTCACTCGTGCGAGGGAAATACCTTTTCGGACTCTTACCCGATTCACCACCTTACACGGAACTGAGAGAAATGACAGCAGCAGCAGCAGTCATAGCGATAGCGGCAGTAGCGGCAGTAGCAGCAGTAGCAGTAGCAGGAGTAGCAGCAGTAGCAGTAGTAGCAGGAGGAAGAGAGCGCTGTCGAAGCAAACAGGTTCGGCAATTTTGTTGTTTCAGGAAAAAAAGCAAACCCGAAGTCTGTTTCCTCTCATGTCCACAGACCCCCTTCAAGGAGGTGATGTACACGCCCCATCACGCTTGCTCGTACATGCTGCCGTACTACTGTCCTCATTTAGCCTATTTTGCCTTTCTTATCCTAACCGCCAAGCCAACCGCCAACCACCAACCACCAAAGCCTCAACTGTTTCCGGTTGGCTTGGGACTGCTCGCCACCTTGTACACCCGTGGCTGAGACCTCGCAGCCGCGGCTGCTGCCGCCGCAGCTGGTGACAGACCGTACCCTGGCGGCGGCTGCTGTGGCGGCGGCGGCGGTGGTGACTGCTGCGCCGCCGCCGGTGGCGCCGCTGCGGCGGTCGACGGCGGCGCTGCCGTCACCGCTGGCGGCGCCGCTACCACTGCCGCCGTAGTCCCCCCCAGCGGCACAGCGTCGAGCAGTAGCGCGCTGTGGGGACCCATGGTGTACGACCCTTGCTCCGAAGCCTGCAGTACGGCACCCAGGCTGGCGGCGCCAGCGGCCTGTGCCGTCGGTACGGGCCGTGCCGTGTCCACAAGCAACCGCCAGACGGCGCCGCCAGGGGACCGAGGTAAAGCCAGCGTGACGGGCTCTCCGCCGGGGTTGAACGCCACCGTCAGCAAGTGCCCCGGTCGCGACGGACCGCCGCCAATGGTAAGTACGAGCACGTTGGCTGCGGCGTCTGGGTTGGCGCCCGCCCAGTCAGGCTCGCCGCCGCCACCGTACGGCGAATGCCACGTCAGAACACGGTCCGGCGATGCCAGCGACGGCGGGCACAGCAGTGCGCGGTAGCCTCGCCGTACCGCCGCCAGCGCCGCCACCAGTTGCGCTGTACCGGGCCGCGCCAGCGTCGCCGCCGCCACCAGCGGCTGCCCCGCCGNCACGAACTGCGCCACGAGCAGCGACCGAGCAATCGCTTCGCAATGCGCCGCGTCAGCGGCGAAGCCGCCGCCGCCGTCGCCGGACGCGGCGGCCGCCACCGTGACGGCGGCCTGCAGGGGCCGATGGCCGCCCAGCTGCGCCGCGGCGTTGATTCCGAAGGCCGGCCGCCGTCCCGCCGCCAGGCCCCCAGGCAGTCCGGCGTCCCAACACGCAGCGAAGAGATCTGCGGAACCGGTTAGCCGCGTTGCGACGGCGGATAACAAACCTCTCTGTCCCGCCACCATGTACGACCTCAGGTCGGTTGTGAAGCGGTCGTTCAGTTGCATCCATACGCCCCAGTGCGGAAAGCCCCGCCCGGCCGAGCGCGGAAGCAGGGAGGGGTTGGAGACGGCGGCGATGAGCTTGAGGTTGCGCAGGATGGGATCGGCCGCAATCTCCTCCGCTAAGGGGGGATTGTCCTGAACGGAGCCAAATTTGTCCTACGGAAGGGTTTTTCAGCGCAGTTTTAGGATGAGGGGATGGGGTGAAGGGAGGGGGGTTAGGATTTATACGGGGTTCGACGTCCGCGGTGCGAACTGTGTGTGTGTGTAACGGGTGGGTGAGAGAGCGCGGGAGAGAGGTGTGAGGGGCGGGGTGGTTGGGGTGGGGGTTTTTGGTAAAGGGGTAAGAGGACGCATGTAAGGGGGGCTATCTAGGGTTTCGATGCCGTACCTGTGCCAGGTTCTCTGCATTGACGAAACAAAAACCCTCCACTCGGTACTCCGTGGCCCAGTGGCGTAGCGCCGAAACCACCAGTGACCGCACTACCGGGTGTCCGCAGTTCAGTACGGGGGCCTCAAGACCATCCCTGGATCGGTGCGGGGGGGGGGTTGAACTCAGCAGCCGCGCGCAGTAGGGGTAAGAGAGGTCAAATGCTGCTGGGGAGAGTGCCGGCGTGGTGTGTTAATTTTAAGGGGGGTTGCGGCGGGTGCGGGATCGGGGGAATGGCCAGGGACGGGGACGGGGACGGGGACGGGGGAGATGATGGACAGAACATTGGCCAGAAAAGGTGGCCAGCAGCTGGGGGGGGAGGGGAGCAGGTTGGGGGCTGTAAGAGGGGGAAGCATCACGACGTGTGTTAATCAGTACGGCAGCAGGACCTCACTAATAGGTGCGGCCAAGGCAGACGAACCAGGCACGGCGCCTCCTCATCCCCATTTCCTCCCGCATCCCACGCAACCCACGCCGGACGCACCCTCGGTCCCCGGGGCAAGAAGCTTTCCCAACAACCGTGTATGATATTCACACGCCCGCCGTACACACACAAAAGTGCCGTACACGTACCTGTAGTACACTGCGTGGTCGAGGCCTCGCAGGCCCTGCAACCGGCCGCTCCCGGCGTCCCCGCCCTCCGCGGTCACGCAAAACTCGACCTGAGAGAACAGCCCCCATGCATGGCGTGTGCGTGTGTATGTATGTATGTGTGTATGTACATGTCTTAAATGCATGTGTTTGGGGGGGCCTCCAAAGTCGGTAATGTGTCTTCAGATGATAGCACACAAAAGAGCGGATTCGAAGAGCGGATTCGAATCCCAAATGGAGATTGGGA
The DNA here is from genome assembly GCF_000143455.1 of Volvox carteri f. nagariensis. Taxonomy (NCBI): domain Eukaryota; kingdom Viridiplantae; phylum Chlorophyta; class Chlorophyceae; order Chlamydomonadales; family Volvocaceae; genus Volvox; species Volvox carteri. Next base: position 366,302 of record NW_003307558.1, read on the forward strand.
CGGTGAATGGGCGGGGTCGAAGCGGGGGCCGAGGTTTGACACAGGTTTGATGTTTGCGGGTTTGTTTTCTCGCGCAAACACGCCGCTCCCCCGTCCCTTCCTCTCCCACCCCACCCCACCCCCAGAAGGTGGTGGTTGGATAACGAAACCGGGCGGCAACAGAACTCGCACGGATAGGTTGGTGTGATTGGCACCGGTGTGAGTGCAGCTATTGGTAGATCATCGCGAAGATGTAGAGCATGCGCCTTCGGTGGAATGGTGGTTACTTGGCATCTGAGCTGGTGTATGTAGCTGGTTAGAGGATTCGAACAGGTGACGGCGCCTTGTTGTTGTTGATAAGGGAGAACGGTTATAGGACTCTGACCGGTGTAATATAGCACCCCTCCAATGATGGAGAGTGCTGCGGCGGTGTCGTTCCCGTTGGGGTATATACGGTTAGGTGCCCCTGGCCAGTGTCAGGCCCGGATCGATATGTAACAAATACACACACGCACACACACACACACACACGCATACACACACGCATACACACACGCATACACACAAGCGTCCTTCCTTCCCTCCATTCCCACCCCCAGAAAACGAATAAAAACACATCCCCAAACACACACCCCAAACACACACCCCAAACACACACCCCAAACACACACCCCAAACACACACCCCAAACACACACCCCAAACACACACCCCAAACACACACCCCAAACACAAACCCAAACACAAACCCAAACACATTCGCACTTCCTACCTCCAGGATCACCTCAATGCCCGCCCGGTGCAGCCCCGCAATCACGGTCTTCAGCTCGGCTGCCGCTGCCAGGGGGCCCCCCACCGCGAAGGCCGGGTCGGGGGCGAACAACGCGAGGGGTCTCCGGGGGCCGCCCTCGGGTACGGATGCGCCCATACACACCGGCGACAGCAACACGGAGGTGGCTCCCACCGCCTTGAGCTGGTCCAGACGGTCTGTGTGAATGCATGTATGTATGTATGGGCGTTTGTTTGTTTATTTGTTTGTTTGATTGGTTGTATGGGAAATTTCGGCTGGGACTTATATCATTACCTAAATTATCATTACTTATTATTAATATTCACTCTGGCTGTATACATTAACATCTTCAAGGAGTGCAGCTGCTTCCTTACTGGGCTACTACTATACTTGTCTCGGTAAAATCATCTCGGCTAAATTTACGGCTCAGGTGAATTACACACATACATACAAACATACACACATATACATAGGCGCATACACTCACCGAGAATACCCAGGTACTTGCCCCTGTGCTGGGGGGCCACGGAGCCTTGAGCATCCGGGCCTTATGCGGGTACGGGATGGAGGTAATGACGGAGCGCCAGTGTGTGTGTGTGTGGGGGGGGGGGGTTGCGGGGGGGGAGTGTGAGTGTGTGTGTGTGTGTGTAGAGTTAAGTCCCGGTGCGGTGGCCGCGGAAACATGGACTTGCTGTGTGGACTTGCCTGTGTACGAATGTGTACGAATATCTACGATTATCCAGAGGTTAAGCTGTGCATGAGTGCATGTACGCTGATATCGGCCCCCTGCCCTCCCCTCTCCCTCCGGCCCCTCACCGCTTGTGAAGGCCGCCACATCCACCTCCACCACCATCCCCTCCTCCAGCGGCCGCACTCGGCTCTGACCCCCGCGAACCCCCGCCGGGCTGGCGGCGGCCCCCCAGTCGAAGGCTCCGTGTACGAACGCCGCCAGTGAGCCCAGCAGTACGGGCTCCGTGGGGGGCTGGTTGGGGGCCAGGCGAGGGGCGGCCTTGTGGGAGCCCTCCGGCAGCAGTACGGGTACGACACGTGTGGACCACGGATCCATCAGCATGAACCCCGGGTGGAAGCGATTGCCGTCTGGAGTTGCGGGAACGCGGGGGAATGCGGGGGGGGGAGGGGAGATGAGCCTGGGATAATAGATAGGGAAGGGGAGAAAGGCCGGGGGCGGGTTAGGAAAGCGGGGCGAAGCGGGGCGGGGGATGGGGAGAGCGAAGGGTGAGCGGAGGGGGGAGGCGGGGGAAGGAGAAGGACCATGTGTTTTTCCATTGCACATGTTCTACCCGTGTATAAGCACGCACGGCTAACCCACTGCCGTACAACCCGTCGTACATCGGCATCCCTTTTCCATCAATGGCCCTCTCTTTCCACCCTCCCCCTCTTTTTCTCCCCCCGGGAAACCAACTCCCCTCGCCGGTGAAGCTGTACGCGTGTTTTTTTTTTCTGGGTCTAGGGTTTTACTCACGTTGCCAGAGGATCTCCCCGTCAGCGCGCCAGGCCCAGCACAGGCTCTCCAAATCCTGAATGTACGGCATGGCATCTATCTTGGACGAGATACACAGGACTTGTACGGTGTACGGCACCAACAAAGCACGTGGATGCATGTACGACATTGGCTGCATGTGTGTCTGGCCCCGCGGGGTGTCTCTGTGCGTTCTTCGTCCTCCTGGCAACGCCTGACACGTCTAAACCCCAGCCGATGGAAGGCGAGGCCGCGCAACCCATCAGCGGTCCCCTCCACCCCTTCCCCCCTCCGCCCCCTTACCTGCAGCCCGTGCACACACACGTGCCAAACGTCCCCCGTGCGGTGAGTTAGCGAATCCAACACGACCTGAAAATTGGGGGGAAACCGCAGACGAGGGGTGGGGCGGGGGGCGGGGGGAGGGGGAAATGTATGTGAGAAAGGGTTGAGGGTTGAGGGGGGAAGGAAATGTCAAATACACAGGCAGGGCACGTGCAGGTGATTGTGTGACCCCACAGGGCCCGCCAACGGCTGTAACGGCCAGAATGCACTTAGACCCGTACTGCCGTATACACCCTCCGGGGGCAGTCTTGGGGCATTAGGACACCTACCCAGGTACCCGCATACGTGAACACACAATAACTAAGAATTTGCGTCGTACGCGTTCTTCCTCCAACACCTGAAATACATAAGGGGCGGCGAGTCAAACGAATACATACATACATACATACATACATACATACATACATACATACATACACACACACATACATACATACATACATACATACATACATACATACATACATACATACATACATACATACATACATACATACATACATACATACATACATACACACCTCCAGCACATTCTGCGCCACCAGCGGCTCACCGGGCCCGTCCGCCCCCTTGACTCGCACCAAACATAGCTGTATGGATGACGCGTGCCGGGAAAACACAGCAAAGTTGACAGCACAGGCGACGTCCCGTGGGTCGCCACCCTCCACCCCGGGGGACATGGACGCCACCACAGAGGCACCCAGCGGCTCCGGCCGCCCGGCGCTCATACCCACCGGCACGCAAAAGTGCGGGGCGCGCAGCGGGTTGTCGTACTTGTCCAAAGCTGTACGACGGTGCACGGGACGGGAGGAAACCGTTCCGGTGGGAGGCATAAGGGTTTCGGTGCTTTCTCCCACAGGGTTTAGGGGGTTTGGGGTTTTCCCCTCAAACCCCCTCCTCCTTTCCCCCCTTCTTAAGCCCCCTCCCCCTCTACTACTCCCTTCCCCACAAACGCCCTTACCTGGCTGATACAAGGCAAAGGCGAGGTGAAGCGGCGCTAACTTGGCAGGTACCTCAAAACGTACGGACCACACGCCCGTACGCTCGTCCCACGTCATTGCCGTACGCATGGCACCATTACCCCCTGGCTCCAGGGAGGAATCCGGAGGCACCGCCTCCCGGGGATGGTGCCATTTTGTACCGCTGGCGCGGTACATACCCCTGTGCCGTACAGTATCCAATTCAGGAACGCACACAAAAGTAAATAAGTATATGGTCAAAAAGACCCGAGACCCGACAAGGCCACACAGCGGTGTGTTGTCGTACGCGTATCCTGCCTGGTTGAGGGTCTTTGATGCGAACTCGAGGCCACCGGTTGCGTGTCGGTTCCCAAAGAAAAAGATGGCGCCACTCGTGCCGGCCTCCTACCTCCCCCCCCCCCCCCCCAGGCCACCCCGTTAACCCCCGGCCACCCTCGCGTCGCCCTTTTCCAGCCCCCCCTCCCCTTTACCAGTGTAGCTGAAGCTCCTTGGGTGCCAGATGGGGCACATTGTCGTACGAGGCGGTGACGCGGACCACAATGACCCGTGGGTCACGGGAATCCACCACTGCGTCCACCTTGTTTTTGTCCGGGCATTTGGAGGGAGAGGGGAGGGGAGGGGGGTGGGAAAGGGAAGGGAGAGGTGCTTGCGGGTATGGATTCTTGAATACAAAACCCCAAAGTACGAATGAAACACGTCGTACACGACCCACATGAAATCCACGCATGCGAAGGGCCTCCGCCCCCCAGGCACTAACCGCCGCGCCACCGCCAGCCCCAGTGCGACAGTGAGTGCTGCTGATGAGGCTGCGATTCTCTTGCCGTACTGCTGCCGCCCCTGGTCATGCTACTGCCGCTGCTACAACTGATGTGGCCAAGCCCACACGTTATCGATATGCTGCTGCGGTTGAAAAGCTAACTCACCAACGCCCCGTCCTTGCTGTGACTGCGGTAGCGGCCCAGACTGGTGTCGATTGAGCCCCGCTCCTGCAATGCAACCGCGGGCGCTGGTGCCGCGGCTGCGGAGCAGATCCAGGAAGGCTTCACCGACTTCCGTTGCGTACAGCTGGTTGGGGAGGTTGACGCGCCAGGAGATGTGCTGTTGGACTGCAGGGTTGTAGATGTGGAGGCTGGAGGCCAGCCCATGCCGCAAGCAGCATGGAGCGCCGATGTGTGTAGAGCGCCGGTTACGTAAAGCGACGAAATGGCAGATGGCGCGCTTGGGCATGCACGAGCAGGCTGCCGCGTTGCAGCCTGTGACGGAGCATAGAGGTAGCGGTGCGACGTGCAGGACGGGAGGTACATCCAGCTTGCGCGAAGCAGGTGCCACAGGGACGATGAGCAGCGCGATAGCGATATTGGTTATCATGTTTTGATACTGTAGTTTTTTGCCTAGGAGCGCGCTTCGCCGTGGCAAAGGCAGGATAAGTGTAGCGACTGAGATGGTCCTCAACAGTCCGTCGGACTCAACATGCCATGCATGCACGCGTGAATCGTACCTGCATCGTGCTTTTAAGTATCATCCTGCTGATCAGTCCCTGGGTGTCAGCGTCCTGGCAGTCAGTAACGAACTTCACGGAACCGGATAAGACGGGATGCTTTGCAAAAGATCGGTTGGCACTAACCTTGTAAAGTATCTACTTATTACTGTACCGCGCTATCTCCGTCGTCAGCGCCTGACGTCCTAAATCAGGCGACTATGGATCAAGGACAACTTCTCAGCAATCAGTGATGGGAATGCACGAGCACTACGTTTATTCAACTGCCATGATATGCTATGCTTGCTCTTCTACGCGAGTTCATGTGTAAATCCCACGTCAGCGCCCTTACCGTAAATCTTACGAGAACCCTGAAAGTTATCCCCACTTGCACGTAGCTGCTATATAATCGTCGGAAGTACCATTATTTTCCCGAGATTTTTAGCCTGCATAGGGTACACTTGGCGCGGCTTTCAAGTTGTCGATGCAAGCCATACTGCCTGTACTACGTGACATCGTTTGCAATCACATCAAAATATGACGTTACTGCGTGCTCATTGAGCTATTATTCGGTGATGCGCTGTGGGGCGGTTTCGGTTTAGGTCCAGTAATAAAGCAACATGCGAGCTTGACGATGGCTCCGCTGAACTACTGAGTTTCGTAACTACTTACGAGGATCCATTCTCGCAAGAGCGACAAAGGGGGGATGGAGTCAGCCGAAGACGGTGTTGCGCCGTTGGCTGTGCCCGCAGACGCCTGGCAGGTGGCAGCGGCCGCAGCTGCGCCCCAGGTCGAGGAGCTAAAGCGCAGGTCTGCCGTGCCGCCACTCTAGCAAACCCTGCAAGTGTTTCTGCCCTCCGAGCCAAACTGCTTGAATCATGGCTTCCCATGTGCCGCAACTCAATCCACTTGGACCGACAGTCGTAATTGCGCCTTCCCGGCCCCATCCCTAACTTGCATCACAAAAAGGCTGACAGCTCCACCTCCATTGACCGCAACTTGCCCTCGTTGACGCCGCCTACAATCTCCCCCCTTCCCCCAAATTCTCCCCCTTCTCCCCCCTCCCCCTTCTCCCCCCTCCTCCTTCTCCCCCCTCTCCCTTCTCCCCCCTCCCCCTTCTCCCCCCTCCCCCCGGCCCCCGCACCTTCACGCATTCCACACACACCCGCTCAAAAACCCCAAACCCCAAACCCCCAGCCTGGGTTCCCCGCCGCCCCTCCACGTCCTCCGGTCCTCCCAGCTGGATGCCCTCCGTCTCGACGCCGAGCTGGGCGCCATGCTGCAGGTGCTCAAGAGGGGGCAAGGGGGCGAAACGGGATCTGCTTTGTTGTGCCCCCACTGGAATATTCTACTAAAGGAAACTTACCATGACCACCACCCTCCACACACGGAAGAGGACAACACCAGTAACAACACCAATAACACCACCAACAACAATGATGACGACGACGCCCGGCCCCCAAACCTGCCATTACATGTACACATGCATACATACATACATACATACATACATACATACATACATACATGTACACATATGCTCGCCGGCTGTATTGCAAGTGCCGTGCTTGATGTTTTACGTCCTCGATGTGTTCTCTCTCCCTTAGGTCCTCTCATTGTCCTCTTTAGGCAGGCTTTAGGAATGCCGCGTTACCTCGCACGTCATGTCCCCATTGCCGTGTATTGTTGTTTGTGGTGCTGTGCTGCTGTGTATTGCTGTACGGTGCCGGTTACGTAAACGCAGGAGCAGCTGGGGAGGCTATTTGAACATTTCTCGCCGGTAGGTGTTGGAGGGTGCATGTCTGTGTGTGGTGTGTGTGTGCGTGTGTGTTTTGGGGCGGGGGGGGGGAGGGGAGGAAATATGAATCTATGAAGATATGCAAAGCCGTGGTGTGGGGCAAGATGGGAAATGGGGGACGAGGCGCCCGCGGGTTGTGTGTGTATAGGAGTTTGGTGCTATCGGTGAGATCGGGGGGAAAGACGAACCACGAACGAGTGAAGCTGCTGCCAGGGCAAGAGTCTACCAGACGTAGAACTGACCAAAAGGCGTTCTTGAAGGCGGCGACCTCGGGATGACGTAGATCGGGGGGAGATCGGAAGCTGAGAGGGGGGGTCCGGGGAGGAAGGTGTGGTCGATGAGTGTGTGTAAGGGGGGGAAGCCGCCAACTTAATGTTGGTAGGCAGGAAGCGTGGGGCTCTTGTCGGGTGGTTGGACAGCGGATGGGGGGGCCCAGGTCGCTACTGCTACTGCTACTGCTGTGTACTGCCACGCCGGGCTGCTGGCGGCTGGCGGCAAGCAGCCTGCAACAGAATATGCGTGCAAGTGTGCAGGCAGTGGCAAGGGCCTCTCACAGTACGGTAACCACGTGGCATGACGGGTGACGTCATTTCAACCCCAGGGTCAGGCGGCCAGCTGGGAGCCGGAGCTCCGAGCTGTGCTGTCACTGATGGTGGGTTATGAAGGAGGGAGGGAGGGGGGGAGGAAGGGGGGAAAGTTCTACTGGGAGACGGCATGGTGAGTGTACGACACTGGGGAGGGTGTATGGGCTGGCGGAGGGAGGGAGGGAAAAGACGAACCACGAACGCGTGAAGCTGCTGCCACGGAAAGAGGGAGGGAGGGAGGGGGGAAAGACGAACCATGGACAAGTGAAGCTGTTGCCAGGGCAAGAGTGTACCAGAAGTAGGACTGACCAAAAGGCGTTCTTGAAGACGGCACCTCGGGATGATGTAATGAAGATGAAGTCGGACAAGAGGGAGGGGGAAGGTGAAATGTGATGCTGTCTCTCTCTACGTGTGTGTGTGTATGTGTGTGTGTGTTGTCCTCTGATTCCATGCAGGTGTTCTGTTTGTCGGTGTGGGCGGGACGAGCGACCCCCGGGTCGGAGCTCCTCAATCTCAGGTACCGCGACGAGCGGGCGGTGGCGGCCGGGAAGCAGGTGCGCGAGTTACAGTGAGTTTTACACAGTTCGTTAATAAGCGTTTCAAACGACATTAGCGGTTGGTTTGTTTGGTTGTTTGGATCGTTAATTTGTCAGTTCGATGGGCCATAAGCCCCTTCACTCCATCCCCTTCATATTCTTCATCTTATTCACCCGCTGCCCCTCCTTCGCATTTCCCCCACCACCCGAAACCCCCTTTTACAAAACCCTGCCGTGTTTTCCACCACCTACCTCCACCTCCACCTCCACCACCACCATCACCACGACGTCGTTGTCGTTGTCGTACCGCAGCAACACCTCGTGGGCCCATCGGGAGTGGGTGGACCCGGCCTTTCCCTGCCCCAACGCGTCGTACTGGGGCTTGGCACCGCCGTACTGCCGTACACTTGGTCACGGCTGTGCCGTACGGCGCACGAGGGCGACTGGGCGGAATCGGAGGCGGGGTCTTGGCGGCGGATTGCCTGGCGGGGTATGCGGTGGTGCGAGGCGGCGGTGACGGCGGCGGCGGCGGTCAACTCCTGGGTCTTCCTCGTTGGGGGGAACTACCGGTACGGCCGGGGGGAGAAGGAGGAGACGGTCGAAGGTTCGCAATGTCGCAGTACGGCGTTGTACGGCAGTGCGGCAGTAGTGTACATACTGAGCTACGTAGTATGAGCGTGCCAGAACGGAGGGCTCGTTCGCTCTCCGCGCGTCTCCCTCCAAACGGCCTCGTGGCCGGCCGTTGCGCCTCCTGGCCCCCCCACGCCACCTGCATCCGGACACATCCCACCCCCCCAAAAACCCGCTACCCACTCATCAGGCCGAACGCATATATTCATTGCGCCTTCCTTCCAGTCTTCGACACCCCCCTTTCCATCCAATAATCTAAAGGTCAGACACGTCATCCTTCGATTATATCTCTCTCTATATCTATATACATATGTACGGCAAATAGCGCTGCAGATCGCAGCCAAAAAAAGAAGCGCACACACAGATAGACAGACAGACACGCACACACACGGCCCGTCGCCATCATTCCCCCCGCAGCTCCCTTATGGAGCGGCTGGTGGGCGCCCGCCTCGTGTGGCGGCAGGCCGCCATGGCCCGTATCATTTCCTTCGAGTACCTCAACCGCCAACTGGTGTGGCAGGAGCTCTCCGAGGCGCTACTGCTGCTGCTGCCACTCCTTGATATAAACCGACTGCGGAGGACAGCGCTGAGGGCGCTGCCCAGGCCGAGTAATGTGGCAGTGGCGCCCGCAGCCGCTGCCGACGGCGGTGTCGTTAGCGGCGGCTGCCCTCTCTGCGGCAGCGACGAGCCGCTGACGGCAGTTTTGGCGCTGCCTTGCCGTCACACGTACTGCTATTACTGTCTGCGGTCGCACACGCTTGCAGATCCTAGGTTTGTCTGTCCGGTGGATGGTGTGAGGGTGGCGGCGATGCGGCGGGCGAGAGGAGGAGTAGGGGGAAGGGGAGGGGCAGGAGGGCAAGGGAAGGGGGAGGAGTTCCGGGGCAACGGGCGTTAGAGTTATGCGGGTGGGTATTGAGAGATGGTTATGACCGGGGTGTGGCTGGCGGGTTGGATGTGTTTGCAAGGGGAGGGGGGAAAAAGCGGTCGCTGCTGAGGTGACGTGGCGTGATGCCCGAGTGTGCTGGCATGGCTGTGTCGACCTCGAGAGCGGAGCGGAGGGTGGGGGAGAGGGAAAAAGGGAGAGGGGAGAGACCACGAGGGAGGAGGTCGGGGTCGGGGGGGAAAGGGGAGGGGGAGGTCCGTAGGTAGGGCCCTGGATTCCGCGACACGCATGTGCTTTTGTATGATGGGCTCCTGAAGACCTGTGTTTCGTGCGTGTGTCGATATGTGGTGGTGCCGTGGCAATTACATCGTTTATGACGCATTTGAACATGCGCAGGCTGCACGGCACACGTTGATTACAACTGAGAGAGGGGACACCGAAAGTCTTCAAGAAACGAAATAGGCGAAGGGCACTTCCTCCAAAGCCATCAACTCTACATTCCATTATTTCAAAAGCAGGCAGTCTAGTCATCAGTCACATGGTCACAAGTTAAGCGCCGCTCAAGAACAGCACGATGCATTGCCTTGCCGAAAAAATAAGAGGAGAGTGGACAACAGTGCGCATCAAATTGAAAGCAGTTCCGTTACTTGTTTCCGTTACTATCATGAATTTCATTTCGGTGCATCCGCCACCCGCTCAAACCTAAATCGAAGACTGCCCTTCATTGTCATATGCATGCGGAGGATATGGTGCAAAAAGTACGACAGCGCCACAGGTACAAAGCCCGAATGACAGCAAATGAGATCGGGCACAACGTGACAGCAAAAATTCTTTCAATTCATAAAAGCTACATGGCATACGTTCAGGACACCCGTAGTGAGGAATGGGCGTTGCCAAAGCCCAACAGCTCTCACGTTGCCAAACCTCATCAACAAGGGTCAAGGTGCCAAATTAGTGCCACATTATTCCTACTTGCCAACCGAGCGGCACACCTGCTGAAAATTGGACAAGTTGGAGTGTGAGACCTTTATCCAGACTTTTAGCTCTCCGACCATTCTTCGCGCGCGCTGAGCCTTGATGGCAGGCTTGTGAGACTACCTCCGCACTCTTCCGCACCCCAACTCTTCCATATCGCAATCCGCCTGGCATTGCCCTGTTGGACCCCTCTCGGGCGGCCCCCCAACATACACCCACCACACACCACCACCACCACATATCACCACCACAATTGGAAACAACCGCTGTCTTTCCCCTTCTCCGACGCACCTGCGCCACGCCACTGCCGAGTAGCCCTTCCTTTTCAAAAGTGCTTCCCACCCCTCCCGTGCGACCTTCACTTGTCATGTCTCAACCGATATGCTGTTAGCTTCACCTCGACTTATCCCACCGTTCCCACTCCGTCACCTCTCGACGGCTGGCGGATGGCACGTGTACGACCACCCCTTCCCCTCTCCTCCCTTGTTTGTCCCCTCCCTTCCAAACTTCACGAGGAAGCCACAGCAGCACAATCAATTCACAGCAGCAGTACACACAAGCACACACATACATACACACACGCACGCGCGTCGCATGACTGAATGCGCTGCTGGACCTAAACCTACACCCGCACCTGCACCCGCATCCTTTCCGTGAGCTTCAAAAATGAGGAATGGGAAAGATAAAAGGGGTTCCCCTTTAGTTCTTCTTCTTGCGGTAAACCTGCTGCGGCATGCCCAATAAAAGCCAGACAGCCCGATAGTACGACATACTCGTACGGTACCTCAGGCAGAAGGATGGTTATCTTCTTATGCAGCTTCCTCGACGGCCCCGACAACCCCGTGACGTAGCACGGACAATGCAAGACACACACACACACATAGTTATGAATGTATACATGCGTGGCACCCAGGCTGTGCAACGCGCTCAGGAAAAAGAACCCTCGATGAGAAGCCCCCTGGGTGTTTGTACTGCCCCCCATCCGCCTTTCCCTAGCACCTCCGAAGGATGCGTACTTGTTACCGACGACACAATTACACTGACGATCCTTTTTCGGATCGTTTGGATCCGTTCACACAGGATTCATGCGCTCATAAATGGCTGCCACCATTACCACCACCTCGCCTCTCCTCCGCCTACTGGTCGTCCAATCATGGCAATGTGGGGATGGATAGGCTGCGGCCAAGGGGGAAACTGGATGCAGCTGCAACCCCATTTTTTTGGGCCCCGCAACACATACATACAGACATACAAACACACGTTCTCTTACACACACATACACATCCCCAGGTGGGGTCACCTGCTGCAAGTATACAACATAACAACATGACAACCGTATTGCAGCGTGTGTATCGCAACTAAACGGAAACAACTACCAAACCCTAAGTACAACACTGACCGCTGGACAAATTTTCATCCCTCAGGTTGAGAAAATGGAAAATCGAATCGGCAGCTAACATCAAGTGTACGGCATGGCCGTAGCAAAATGGTGGGACTGTAGCCGTAAATTGAACACGGCCGCTCAGTACGACACGTACGGCAACCGTACTAAGGGCGCTAGCGGACCAACGGAGGTGGCTAGAGTGTTGATATCCTTGATGATTCCCGTCCGACCGGTATCCATGCTCATTCCCTCGTCCTGCAGTACAGCGCACTGGGAAATTAAATTGACATAGAGGCTCTTTTTCAGTACATCAAACTGGAAAGAAGTGTTCGTTATTCAGTTCCCCCTAAAGAAAGGGGGAACGTTTGGGAGTTGTTAAACGCCCCGTCCCTCCCGTCCCTAAAACACGCACATGCACACATATACGGGCAGCAGCCCCTGTGGCCAGTGTCAGGCCCGATCAGATACTTGTAACCTACACACACACACATACATCCTCAAAACCGCTCTCTCTCTCGCTCGCTCGCTGCTGCTCACCCATGCATACATTCGCGCAGCTCATATTTGAACATCTACGATGTACAACGAACGAAGGTGGTTTAACTCAACGGTCACCAACCAACCAGCGAATACGGTCAATGACAAGTGTCGAACTTGACTGGCTCTCTTCCGTCTCCGCAGCCCTTCCGCCCACCCCATCCCTTAGCCAGCCTCCTCGTAAACAACAGAGCCAGACTCTTTCCGTCAGCACATCAGCACCAATAACCGGAGCAACGGCAGGTGTACGGAAGTACATTGATGGGAGATGACGTGGCGGCGTCACCACCACCCTAAAGCCCTGCAACGTCCCAACAGACAGACAATGGGAGCAGCACATGGGGCCGCGGACTGACGCAAACGCCTACCTACAAGAGCCCTCGGTAACATCCTCCACGCATACAGGAGCTTAAAAACACCGACAAACAGCAGAATCACCGCACACGAGCAATCGCATATGCACATACGCACGGATGTACGAATGGAAGCACAAGACAATCCTGATACAAAAGGCTGTCGTACTCATCCCCAGATGGAACCGACAAAGAGAGAAACAGAATCTTCAGGCGTTACGAAGGGCCCTAGAGAGGATCCACGATTAAGCTGCTGATAATAATGTGTGTTGGTCTGAGTTCTGCTTGGTTTACGAAACGCCGTCGCCCATGTGTGTATGTATGTGCGTGTGTATTTATGTATATGTGTGTACGGACGGTACGGAAAGACGGACTCGGAACGGGAAATTGTATTTTGTTTGGCGCCATCAGAACGCCCGCCGTACGGTGCTGCTTCCGTTGCGCAGGGTTTCGTACCCCCCCACACACCTTCACCACCTTCACCATTGCAAACCACAACATCATCTCCGTCTTCAGCACAGTGCGCGTGTGCGTGTTGTGTGTGTGATGGGATGTACTTGATAGTGCACGTATGGGGAGGCATGTATGTATGTATGTATATACGTCTTTATATACGCACGTATGTCCGTCTGCGCTGCATGTTAGAAGGCAGACCGCAAGGGCAGCGTTGCAAGTACGGCAATATCGTCAATTCATCGGCGCACAGCCAGCAACCAGTCCTCAGAGCTCTCTCTGCTCAGCGCTCTCCTTTTGAGAACCCCCTGTGTCAATGCGCTGCTTCGTCCCCAAAGCATTCCCCATCGCCCCACACCTCTCCGCCGTATCCTCTCACCGTCTGCCGCACACTCTCCTTTTTTCCAACTCCGCATCCGGAGCTCTCCTCGCCTCTCAACACATATCGCCTTACAAAGTCCCTCCCCCCTTGTCGGCACCCTTCACACCCTCTCCAGACTCTCGCATTCCTTTCTCCGCTTTATGCGAACACGTTGCCGTACATACATGGACGACGCCGTACTTCTCCATCCCCTCACCTTGCGCTAAAAGAAAGAAATAGGAACCACAACGTCATATCAACGGGCGTCGTATACGTCGCAGTACACGTGTTAATGTCCTAATGTTTCCTCATTGCCTGCAGAGTAGTTCTCCTTCCTTTTAAGGGAGAAAAGAAAGGAAGAAGCGGCTGATTGTCCCTTTTTCCCCCTCCCGCACTGCGTTCTAGCATATGACGTTCCGAATGCTCTTCTTGATGCCGATGATGTTGCTATTCGCGAAGTAGAAGATGCTGTTACGTCGCTGCTGCTGTTGCTGCTAACCTGCTTCTTTTATTAATATGCTGTTGCCGCGGGTGGTGCCAATCGAGTTCACATCCACGCGGCTCGGCCCTTGACCTTGCGCCCCTGCTGGTAGCCGCCGCCGCCGCCCCCGCTGCCGTCGCCGTCGCCGTTGCTGGTGCCCAGGGTGTCCGAAGTCAAGCTGGGCCCCTTCAGACTTCTCCCCATACTGCCAAGCGTGCGCCGCTGGCCGCCGCCACCGCCGCCGCCGCCGCTAGCGCTGCCTCCGCCGCCGCTGTCCACAGTGGACAAACCGCTGACCGTACGCCCTTCGCCGCCAAACCCATGACCACCACCACCGCCGCCGCCGCTGCCGTACTTCGACGGTGACATCGGCGGCGGCGAGTACAATCCCAAGGCGCTCCCGCGTCGGCCGTGGTCCATCATACCGTACATCCCGCCGCCGCCGTCAGCGCCACCGCCGCTGACGCCATCAGCGCCGCTGCCGTACGCAGCGTCAGCGCTCATGTCTACGCGGGATTTGGAGCTAGAGAACATGGAGGAGCGGTGGAGCGGCTGCGGAAAGCCAGCTTCCTCGAGCTTCTCCGCCTGGGCCTCCGCCTGCGCCATCTTGGCCGCCAACACAGGGTCCTCCGCCACGAGCGACGACACGCTCGCACGCCGGTTTCGCCTGCGAGGATTTTATTGGGTTTGCGGGTTTGTGCGTGCGTATGTACGTACGCATATAATTCAAACATTGTATGCATGGATTGTATGTACGAATATTGTGTGAATAATAATAATAATATGTATTTATGCGAGGGAGTGGGGGGTTGGTAGATGTCGCGGAGAGGGTAAGGGGGTGGAGAGGACGATGTGAAAGGGCTTTCTCGCCAGTCTCACCAGTTGACAATTCAACAGGAGGGTGGCCTACTGGGACGCGGACAGCGTGTGTGCGTGTGTGTGTATGAACCGTGTGTGCATTCTTCCCTACTCCCTTCAACCCTCGTTCCCTTTCCCTGAGTACTTTTCTCTACGCCATATTCCTATCACCCACCCGAAACTCCACCCCCACAAACCCCAAACCAACCCCATATGCCATCACCCCAACTCTGTAACAGCAGCCCCCACCCCACCCCACCCCCACCCTCTTTCCCCCCCTCCCCCCCCTCCACACACACACACACACACACACACACACACACACACACACACACACACACACACACACACACACACACACACACACACACACACACACACACGCACCTGCGCATGGCCGGAGCCCCCAGCAGAAGTCGGAACACCAGCCCCTCGATGTCCACCTCCGCGGGCAGCTGCGACAACATCTTGGCGATGCGGTTGGTCTCACCCCGGTTGCGGTGCAGGAAGGGACGCAGCATGCAGAACAGGAAGCAAACCGCGAGCACCCAGGACAGCACCATGGCGGCGATGTGGAGCTTGTCGACAACCTTCGGGGACACAGGGAGGAGGGGGAGGGGCGTGCGTGCGTGCGTGTGTGTGTGTGTGTGTGTGTGTGCGTGTGTGTGTGTGTGTGTGTGTGTGCGTGTTTCGGAAGGGGGGCGGAGCGCTGGGGGGAAAGAGTGGGGGAGAGGGGAGGGAAGGGGGCGCGTGTGTGTGTATGTGTGTTACGGACAGTGTGTGTTGTGTGGGGGTATGTGTGGGGAAGGGGGGGCGTCGTTGTAGACTTTTAAAAATGGCTTTGTGTATCGTATCTGGGGAGGTGGAATGCACGTACATACGTACATACGTGGGACAAGGACCATCGGGTACACCACCTGACGCCCTGACATCTGATGGAGAGGCATACCGCCGTACGGCGAAACATCCTCTCCGAAACCAGAACAGCCGTGATGCGCGTGACGGGAACTTTCCCCCTGTTCCCTCCGGCCAGTGCACTCCCTGAGCAGCGCACTTGAAGGATCCGCTCCCTGTTGTCGTACCCCGCATACTAGTTTCATGGTGTAAAGATGTGGTGGTTGTGGTGGTTGTATCCATAGGGAGTTATTGGTTGCTGCTGCCGTACACGTACCTTGTAGTAGTTATCCACAATGGTAACGGTCTCCGCGTGAACGACGTGAAAAGCGTCCTGAAGAGGACCCTGCGAGATTCGTTAAATGATTGGTTGGTCGGGTGGCGGTTAAAAAGGTTTTCGGTTAAGAAATTTGTCTGTACAGTTAATTCAGTTGGCAGTTAATCCGGTTTTGCAGGCAGTTGGTTAGCAGTTGGGAATTTAAGGGGCAGGTATAAGTTGGTTCGAGAGTGAGGATAAAACTGAGTGGAAGAGGGAAACGGGAACTTAGCAGGTTGGTTTGGATCTTGGGAAAGACGGTTAAGTCGCTAAGTCGGTTAGGTGAGTTGGTTGAGGGAGTTTGTTGGTAAGCCGTGCAAGACGAGGTAACTTATTAGCGTTTTATTACGGCACGTGTGTTGCGGAACTTGCAAGTGCGTGGCACATCGTTAGACGGCACGCGCACTAACACGGATCAGCGCTTGCCGTCGGAAAAAGGTCGGGAGCGGTGGGGTGGAGGGGTGGGATGAAAAGGGATAGCTCCGAGATGGCGCAAAAACAAAACACACACGCCGGCACAACAGCTGCCAGTCGGCCCCAGCTCCTCGCACATCTGCTCGCGGACATCGGGCCCACCTGGCCCACAGTCATGATGTACGCCAGCCTGGTGCTGTTGATGTCGGCGAACTCCAAGGACTCAGCAAGCAGCCCCTCTACGTCCTCCACCAACCGCTCCACCATGTACGACAATCCGTGCTCCGTGGCCTGTGTGCCGTACATATCAGATGTATGGACTTAAGTTGATGGGCTTGGGAGGAGTCGCAGGCGAATGGGGGGGCTGTAGAGCAGGCAGATATATCTGCCGGTGTGGTGCTGCTGCCTCGAGGCATCCCTAGCCCCGTCGGTGAGCTGGTCGGTAGCTGCTAGCCGAGTCCGTCCCCCGCCCCCGTCACGTGCGCTCGAGAGGCGGTTAGCGTGGGTTAACGGTTAACCCTGCCCCCGCTCCCCCGCAACGGAGAATCGGGTGAGAGGCCGGGTGAGCTTTCTAATCGGACCTCGTGCCTTAGAAGAGAGGGGTGGGGTCTGTGCAGGGTTTCCGGGTTTCCTCTGTCTTAGAAGTGAACCCTCACCCCAAGAGCCGGATCAGGCCGGGGAGGGAGGGGAGTCGTGTGGCGTGTTTCAGGCTCGGTGAACGCAAACTCGCGTGACGGAGCCTCTTGACTCGGGAGAGCGTGCGCGGGTGCGACGGCCCCCACCCCCACCCCCGGGGGGGGGGGGGGAGGAGAGCGAAGCTAGCGGACCTGCGGCTCTCGGCTGCTTAGGAGGGGGCAGAGGCCCCCCTCACGCCCCTCTCCCGTCCGCGGGAGAGCGCTTAGGCGGTCTTTCCGTCTTTCTGGGCAGCAGCCTCTGGCCAGTGTCGTCAGGCCCGGTCAGATACTTGTAACCTTCACACACATACATACATGCAATCACCTGTGGGCGGGCTTACTGCCCCTTGTTTCAACCCTAAGCCCAACCTCCCCATATTCCGAAACACACACGCACACACACGGCGCGCCCACCCCAACCCTGAAAAGAGAACGAAGGACGGCTGTCGTACATCCGTACCGCATAAAAAGGACTGCTTATATTCGGACACCAGCCTTCCGTATCGAAGACTCTGCAGCTCTCCGCCCGGTACAGGATCCGCGCCAGGTCGTCCTGCGTTGTCGTACAACAACAATAATCGGTTTACATCCAGTCAGCATCTCCACAACCATCATGTCGTACGTCGGCAGGTGTGTGTTAAATCTTTGTTCTGTTCTGGTTGACATCGAAATATTGTTTAAAAAATAGCTTGTGGTGAACGACCTCCAAGATGAAAGATCTCTGGCTATGCATGCGCTATTCGCTTTTTACAGCAATCGAGCCAACAGCGATGGGACCTAGCCGACCAAGCAGCAGCAGCAACCGTGCCGGATAACAAAACCTATTAAAACCCTAAAACCCTAAAACCCTAAAACCCTTGTCAACAGCAGGTACAAAACTAAACTGGAAACATAAAACCCTCTTACCGCTATAAACGATACGCCCTCCTGAATCCGACCGAACCGCCGGTCCACCGACGACGTCGTACCGTTGGCGCCGTACAACATCACATCCCATTGCAGCTGCGGCGTAGGGAGGGATAAGGTGCTTCGTGGCAGGTTGTACGGCACCCATCGATTTGTAAGGTTGTACCTTATCCTCTCTGTGCATGCGTGCATGTGTGATGCATACGCGTGCATGTACGTGCGTCTGTATGTGTGTGTGTGTGCATTTTCGGGGTTTGAGTTTGCGGGTGTATTCCCAGGTATGGTGGGAAGTAAACCCATAAACGGAACACGCCGGTCATGGGGGTGGGTGGGTGGGGGGCGAGCGGGGGGGGGTGGGGGGGGCCGGGCGCCCCACTTCCTGTCGTGTGGAGGAAAGGCCGTTCTAGAGCTCGTACCCTCCCTTACCACTGCTGGAGGCTCTTAGTGGCTGCTGTGGTGGGAGGTGGTGGGAGGTGGTCACCGTAAAGAAGGGACAACAAGAATCAATGTGCACACCTATTGTTTATGCATAGGCACATACACAGACATACAGACAGTGTGGAGATTGCACCGTACATACAATACGGAAGTCCTTAGAAAGATCAACCCGGGATTCCTAGAGCTTCTCTTGGTCCGTACACACATACATATATATACATACATACACGTACACACATACAGAGAAACGCATGCATAAATGCACAACCATAGTTACAGCAGGAGAAGTTATCCTCAAAAAGTGATGCTGCTGTCGATGATGACGATAATCATGATGGGATATGTGTAACGAATGTACGGATTATAGCAAAATGCCGTACGCGTGCACGTCAGTACGACGTCGCTGTCGTACCTTGAAGGTTCGCAGTTCACTGGCCAGCAGCTCACGTAGCATCACTCGTGCGTGAGCCGCCAACTCCGAGCACGTTAGCAAAGAGTACAGCATCAGGCGGTGTACGGAAATGATGGCCGAGTCGATGACGGAGAGCAAATTCACGGGAGCCTGAACCTGCTGCAGGTAGTAGTAGCCTAAACAGGACGGGGGGGGAAACATGGATTGAAGGGGGTCGGAGGGTATTGAAACGCAGCGTGAGACGCGTCGTGCTGGGAGTGTGGGAGTGTGGGAGTGTGGGAGTATGGGAGGGATGGAGGGAAGGAAGCACCAAACGCGTGCATGGAAACAAATGTTAGGAAGCATACTCGGCAAGGGTCGGGAAGAAAACGCCGGAAATAGCGAGTACTTTTACTCCCCGCGACCCACCCAACCCCATACGCCCCCAAAGGTAAGGCTAAACCCTACCGAGCCGCGGTGCCCTGCCGCCATCTCGCCCCCTGCCGGCGAGTTCATCTCCCCCCGCTCCTTAACCCTCGTCAGGCAATATTTCCTTTTTAACTTATGCACATCAGGTTTTCCCGCCTTCCTCCTCCTTCCCTCTCGCCCCTTTCCCCCGCAGAAGCCTCACGGCACACGCACCCGTCGCGTAGATGATGCAGATGGCGACGCCCCACACCACGAAGGGGATGAGCAGCTTCAGCGAGTCCCGGCTGTTGCGGATCATGCGCCGCCGGTGCAGCCTGTTTAGGACACCGGGAGGTGGGGACGAGGGCGAGGAGCGGAGGGAAAGGAGAGCAGCAGCAGCAGCAGCAGCATTGTGCCAGGGTCCAAACAGCCGATGGGAAGGGTGTGGACGTGGAGGCGCGGGTTTAGCGGTGACATGCCAGACAGGTGGGCAGGCAAGCGTGCGCGCGGACAGGAACTCGTTATGTGCTTCTTATCCTCAGGTTGTCTAGAGGGGGGGATGGCTGGACGACCTGGAGAGGTCCCACACTGACATCCCACACTGACATCCCACACTGGCATCCCACACTGGCATCCCACACTGACATCCCACACTGGCATCCCACACTGGCATCCCACACTGGCATCCCACACTGGCATCCCACACTGACATCCCAAACTCCGAGACGAGCTCCTGCATTAATACGTCACAATTGTTGCTCCCTGCAAACAAACACATCCCCCCAGCCATCCCCGCACATACATGTACGACACCTATGCGGGGCAACATACACATACACACAGAAACCTCCAAACCCACTCTGTGCCTCTCTTACACACCTTCCCCTCCCTTCCCTCCCCTCCCCATTCCCCCCAACCCCTAAACCCAACCCGACCCGCAGTCCACAGCGCTCACTTGCGACTCGCCCGAGAGGTCCGCCCGGCCCCCCCGGGGTTGAGGCTACTAGAGTTACGGCGGCTGAGAACTCGCCACTGGGACAGAAACCCTAGGAAACCGCCGGCGCTCTGAAACGAACTGGAAGAGTTTGCAGCGCTGAACTGCGGGGGGACGGGGTGGGGGGAGGTAGGACAGGGTGGGGGCGCGTGCGTATGTGTGTGGGATTGAGGGTGTGTGTGGTGGTGGGGGGGAAAGATGCGAAGAGTTGCGAAGATGGTTGCGGACAACGTTTACAAAAGGGGTCGTGGGTGATCTGCCATACATTGCTGGGACATTTTCATGACTTTTTTCAACAACGTCAATAACGTATGGTCCAAGGCCTTGAGATGGGCGTCGGTTCATGGCATCGGAGATTACGGCATTTCCGTACGAAGTAGTTTGGCAATGCTGTACAGCATGCACATATTGTGCAAACGCGTTCAAATGCTCGGGTGGGGCAGGGTTAGCACAGCTTAGGTGGAGGAAATGGGTGAGGAAGGAGGGTGCGCGGTAATGTCACAACGGATCGTACAAACACCGCCGTACGAGGTGCGTCGTACATTCGAAATGACCTCCCCTGAAATTCGAGACTCTCCATGCATACAGCATGGCGCGATCATGGACGTGTATTTCCATACGTCATGCCGTACAGTTCCGTACCTGTCGTGTGATGACTTGCGTCGCGGCTGACAGTTGTTGCTGCTGTTGCTGCTGGTACTCGTCGTCGTCCGAGTCCTCCTGCAACCCGTGTGGGTGAGGGTTTAAATGTGAATCGCCTACGTCAATACCAAGCGTGTGTGTGTTTGGCGCATACCCCTTGCCCCCTCCCCCCAAACCCTATCAAAACCCTAGGCGCTTTCCTCTCCCCCTCTCCCCTCTCTCCCCTCTCTCCCCCCTCTCCCCCAACCCGCACCTCGGAATCTGATCCCTGGCTAATCGTGATGGTTCGGGACGCAAGCGCCCGGATCATACCCACTGGTACGGCCATAAAGACGCCGTACACTCGGTACCGCTGCTGCGTCACCCGGTGCTGCAGCCACCACATGTACGTGACGAGCAGGGTGGCGACCGCACAGCCCTCCACCAACATCAACACCAGCTGGACGCGGTTAATGTTGTTGGAAGCGGTTACGGCCCGATCGGTTAGGGCTAGCTGTTGAAGGGGAGGTAGTGGTTGTTAAAAGGGATAAAAAGGGAGGCAAAGGTGAAAAAGGGTGAGGGAGGTAGTACGGAAGGCACAGATGCCGTATAGTTGTACGCTGAATTTAGTCGCACGCCAGCTAAATCTAGTAGCACGCCAGGGCGAACCGCAATGTACAGATATATGTATTCATATGTACAGATGCTGCAGGGCTGCAGGGCTGCGGTTTCCGAGCCCCCCTAAGAGGACCCTCCCTCCCCTTCAGATACGGTACCGTGTCTGAGCCGCGTCTGAGGAAGGGGCTTCCCTCGCTGTGCTGTAAGAGCTGCCGTCATCACGTCTCAGCGCCTGTTTTTCCCCTGCCTCCCCCCGCCTTGGTTTCGGAGGACGGGATTTGCCCGGCGAGAGGTGGTGTGTTCCGCTAAGGACAGCAGCGTATTCGCCTCTGGTCAGGCGGTAGTACCCACCGGGCTCGGTCATAAATGTATCACATACATGTCTCTCCATGCCTAGATACATGGCGACATGCCTACATACATACATGCCTACATACATACATGCCTACATACATGCCTACATACATACATACATACATGCCTACATACATGCCTACATACATACATACATACGGATCCAACTGCCATCAAAGCCAGAGGTACGTACCAGCGTATGGTGGTAGCCTTGATACAGCTGCGTGGGTCCAGCCGACAGGACGAACCGCCAGGCATCGCTCCAAGAGAGACCCGGGTTCAGCAGGGGCACCGTCCAATTCACCACCGCGGTGCTGCTGCTGCTGCCGCTGCCGCCGCCGCCGCCATGCCCATCCTCTCCCGGCACCGTCCAGATCCCCGTCACCCAGCTGATGTTGCTGCTACTGCTGCCATTGCTGCTACTGCTGCTGTTGTCTGTGGTGTCGCGGGTATACGCGCCGGCTAAGTGTCGCGCCACAATGATGTCCGTGAAGGGGTCGTTGTTGGTCGGGGCGGAGAGGTTTCGGAGCGGGGCGTCCAGGAAGGCGGTACGGTTTCGGAGCTTCGCCGCCGCCAGGCTCGTCTGTATAATCCAGCACGTGCGCCGGGAATACTTTTTCAAAGCACCAACAGGACAATGACTTTTAGAGCCCTAAGAAAACTTGCTGACTGCAGATGGTACAACACCGGCCCTGGCCACTAGCTGTGCCAGGAAACACTCCTTAGGACCAATCCTCCGGACCAATCGTGATATCACACCGAAGATTTGTTTGTTAACACATTGAAGCTGTCCTTGTGCTGTCTCCTTCCTGAAGACAAGCAGCACAAGTCGCACCGCGCCCTGGCAATACATGTTCGTACAGCCGTACACCGTCGCAAATCCAAAAGTACGCCGGTCACAAGACTCAGGACTAGCCGATCTAAATGCACCTTGCCGTACATTTCTGTACGGCATCGCCGTACGATACTCCTTTTACCTGCATGTGGTGCACATCCAATGCCTGCACCCATATGCTCGTACCCAGCTCCCAAAGCGACTTGTTGACCATGTCGACTCGGGGAGGATCCACACTGCAGTACAGTACGGCATTGTGCGAGTGAGTCCTGCTAAATTGCCACGCACGTTGCGTTCCGTTATGGTTATATATTTCCAAGCCAGCACTTCCCACCTGTAATAGTCAATGACAGGCCAAGCCGGGTAGTTCCAGTTATGGATTAGATCCGATGGATTGTACGGCACGGCGTCCGTGATACGTGCCGTACCCGAGTCGAGGTACGATGACGAGTGGTGCTGCTCGAACCTCACCAGAGATGCCTCAACCGAAGACGAAAACTTTGCCAAGGAATTTGAGTCATACCTGAAAATGACACAAGACATACATAATTTACATGCATGAACGTTTGTATGTATGTATGTGAACATGCATGTGTGTATGTGTAGCGACCCTCGCCAACACGTGCACTTACCTTTCCCAAATCCGACAACAACAGTTACTCCCACTCCCGCACCCGCACTCGCATACCCGCACCCGCACCCGCACCCGCACACCCGCACCCGCACCCGCAGCAGCACCCGCACCCGCACCCGCACCCGCACCCGCACCCGCACCCACTCCCACACCCGCACCCACACCCACACCCACTCCCACACCCGCACCCACACCCGCACCCACACCCGCACCCGCACCCGCACCCGCACCCGCACCCACTCCCACACCCGCACCCACTCCCACACCCGCACCCACACCCGCACCCGCACCCGCACCCCCCCACCCACACCCGCACCCCCGCACCCACCAGGATGTGTTCGGAATCAGACCGCGGTGCAAATTGTCCAGAAGCACAAGGTCAATAAACAGCTCATGCGCCAACAGCAACCCGTTGGCGGTGTACGTCAGTCGCCCCACGCTCTTTATCTGAACATCAGGACGATATCAGGAAGACTTTCTTAGACGAGAAACCAAGAGGACAAGAGAGGATGCGAAGGGAGCGAACGTGGCAGGAGAGAAAAGCATCCGGGTGCTTCCGCCAGCCAGGACCATTAGTCTTCTCGCCGCGGATGTTCACAACGCAGGACAAGACAAAACACACGTATTCCGGGTCGTACACACACATGCTCGCTCGCTCGTACACGCACCCGATCTCATGCCATCTCACCTGTGTGTGCAGCAGCAACGTAAGTAGTACAAATGATATGAGGTTGGAAACCACTTGCGCCACATTCGCCAACAGAGCCTGCCACCGGAAGTCACGAGCTGCTCTCTGAACCAGCGGACTGCCCAACATGGCCGCCAACTTCTTAAACCGTTTACCACGCCTAAGCCACGCCATGTCACGTTTTTGATGTGATATGACGAGACATGGCGCCACGTGCAACACGGGGGGAGGGGGTGAACAGGGGAAAGCACGGGGAGGGGAGCCAAGGGGTTAAGAAGGGGATGTGGGGGGGGGGAAAAACACACCAAGAGATGTCTTACACACCAGCTGCAATATCGCTGTAGTAATTCCGCCACGAAATCGTGATTCCAACCATATGACCTGCCGTATATAAGTCGTACGAACGTGTTATGAAACCGTACAGATGTCGTACCGGTAATCGGCTTGGTGAGCGGCGCCGCCCACTTCCTCATCCATGCCCGACACCGCACTGCCCTGGCTGCCTACTTCGTCCGGGTCGTCCGGGGCGCCCGGGGCTCCGGCGGCGACCCCGCTGGCGGCCATGCCGCCGAGGGTAATGGAGCTACGGGTATGGTCGCTGGCGGCGACGCCGGCGTCCACGGCCAGCAGCGCGGTCTGTAGCTCGCCAAACAGGCCACCCTGCGCGTCTCCGCCGCCACCTCCGCTGCCGCCGTTGCCGCCGTCATCGCCGCCGCCGCCGCCAACCTTGCTAGATTCCGGATGCGGCTGCATTGCCGAGTCGACATGCCGTACGGACGTGCGACGGCCCAACGGCGCTGTGCCTCCGCCTCCGCCTCCACCGCCACCTTTACCCGCCGTTGTGACCGCGGCAACGCCTCCGCCTCCGCTGCCGCTGAACTGGAGCGAGGGCTGGTTGTCGAGCATAGCGCTAGGACGTCCAGCTCGTCGGCTTGACCACGTTGGCAGTGGGGATGGCGGACGTCCGCCGCCATTGTAGCCGCCGGAACCGCCGCCGCCGCCGCCGCCGCTGCCGCCACCGCCGCCACCGCCGCCGCCGCTGTCGACCTTCTTCATTGATGGCGTATTCAGGATGACGCGCCGAGTGCCGCTTGCTGACGGTGCAACTTCCGAGCCCTGACGGCCCTTCCGCCGCCGCGCAACACCGCTGGCGGAAGGGCCGGTGGAGCCGGTGGCGGCAGGGCCGCTGTCAACGTTGACCCGCAGGTTGCTGCTGTTGCCGCGCCGGATGTCGCCGCCGCTGCGGCTACTGCTGCTGCTGCTGGAAGCGCTGTCGACGCTGCGGCATTCGCCGTCGCCGCTTTCCTGAGCGCGAGACCTCCCCGTGACGCTTCCGCCACGGCCGTCGCCGTCGCCGTCAGCGTCATCAGACTCGTCATACTCGTCATCCTCGTCCAGACCGGTGGCGGCAGCAGAGGAGGAAAACGGGGTGCCAGCGGCGGCGGCGGCGTCTGCCGTCGCCGTCCCAGAGGCCGCCCCAAAAGGGCTGCCGCCAGCGGCGGCGGCGGCGGCGGCATCGGTGGCAACGGCAGCACCAACGGCGGTGCCGCCGCCGGCATCGTACTTCACGATGCCAGCCAGCATCAAGTCATCTGAGTCCTTGGAGCCCACCAGCTCACTCAAAGGCGGCGCTGAGCCGATGGCCCCTCCACCCACCCTTGTTTGCGGAGACCCTGTCCTTTGTACGGCATTACCAGGTTGCGCCCCGCCGTCGCTGCCGACCCCGCGACGCGCAGCGCTCCCATCGAGTTCCTCGCCGTCACAGACGAGGACAGCAGGACCGCGAAGTGACCGCGCCGCCGCCGTCGCCGCCAGGGAAGCTGCCGCGGCATCCACGCTGCCAGTAGCGGCGGCGGCGGCGGCGCTGGCGTCGCCGTTACCCATCCCGGTTCCCACTGCGCCGCCGGCCTCTAGTCCGGCAACTAGCTCGTTCCA
>NW_003307558.1:392395-396271 GCF_000143455.1 Volvox carteri f. nagariensis
GACGCCGGCGCCGCCGGCGCCCTTGCCCGCCGTCTGGCTGGCCGCGCCGCCGGCGCCGCCGGCACCACTGGCGCTGCTGCCGCCGGCGCCGCCCGCGGGCGGATTGAAGAGGGCGGCTGTTACGGAGCCCTGCGATTCAGCTCCCGTCGTGTCCCCGACCGGCATATTCAGCAGGCGACTCAACCTCATGCGGGGAAGTTGGTTGGTGTTGAGTCCGAAAAGTAAGCCTGCGTCGGCCGCGACGAGGGCCGGGCCAAGGCCGGGCGGGAGAGGGAGCGAGGAGAGGGACGTAAAGGTAAGGTAAGCTCGAAATGCGGGCCGCAGCAGTAGCTCGCATGACCGTTTCGTTCATCGGGGATCCGTCTGCCGCAAATCGTCGGGTGTCGATGCTGAGTCCCCAACTACTGAGTCCCCTCTATCCCTATCAAGCTTGCCTTCGTTTACGCCTTCTCCCTTTTCCTTCACCTTCATCTTCACCTTCGCCGCATCCAATTCCCTGGCGTTCACTGCTATACTTCATACGCGGGTATCTGATCACGCCGCCGCTCCATCCCCCAGATCCCCAGCTCCCCCCAAACCTGTCTGGTGCAACTTGGCATGGGCCACGTTGACGACCTCGCCCTGCCCGTCAACCTCAAGCACACCGCCAAGAACCTCAGCCCGCCACAGGTTAACTCGAAGCCGCAGCGTTGCTGCCTTAGAGGCCATATCCCCAGCGGGCCACGCCTGCGCCGGCCCCCAGCTGCGGCCGCCGCCGCCGCCGCCCGTCAGTGCCGTCAACCCCGCCTCAATCGTCGCCGCCGCCTCGACCGACAACAAACCCCGCTCATGCATCTCCTTAAATGTTGGGCCGTACAGCATGGACTTGGTTGCCGTACGATTGGCGTCGGCGACGCCGGGGCTGGAGGCGAGGCCGCCGCCGCCGCCGTTGGTTTCGGCTACCGCTGCCGCTGCCGCCGCCGCCAGGGACACGGCTCCGCCAGGCTCAACGATGGGCGCGCTTTCGTGGCGCTGAAATCCGGGGTCGTCGGCTTCGCCGCCGGGTACGAGCACATCCACCTCCATCACGGCGGGCCGGGTTTGACGGCTGATGAAGGCACCCCGTAGGAGACCCAACACCTCCAAGTTGCGCTCGTCCATGGGCGGCGTAACGCCCACTCGCCTGGGAGTACAGTACGACAAGGTACGGCACAGTACAGTACGACAGCTTATGCATTATGGTTGATAGGAAATCAGCTGCATGGCCTTTTTCAAGAGCGTATGATAAGGGATACATTTTGACTGCAGCTGAAAAAGGGGACACTGTTTTCTACTGGCATGGAAAAAGCAATCGAATGCGTTATGGCGGAGTGGAAATGTAAGTGGAATAATGATGATGATGATAATAATAATAATAATAATAATAATAATAACAATAACAATAATAATAATAATAATAATAATAACAATAATAATAATAATAATGGTATCCTTAATATTGGTGTATCATGTGTGTGAACGACTCCACAAGTTACCATTTGAGCTAAGTCACATTAAAAAATACATACCGACGGACAGACAGACAGACACGTGGCAAACATACCAACTCGTTCCGCCAACCGCCATGGATGCAACCGCCAACTGACAAAGCAGTTGCGTGGTAGTCATTGGCCCCAGGGAAGAAGTGGGCGCCAACGGCGGTGTCGCACAGTCAACGCCGACGCCGACGCCGACGCCGGCCGCTCCGGCGGGCTGGGCTCCGCCGTCGGCAGCGGGACCGCCGCCGCCGTCGACGTTGCCATCGCCGGTTGCTGCGCCGCCACACCCTTCTCTCGTGCTCTGCTCCATTGCCTGGGATCGACTGTTCCTACTCGCTACTGCTGCTGCTCCTGCTGCTGCTGCTGCCGCTGCCGCTACTGCTGACGATGATGAATTTGCCGATGATGACGGTGAAACGGTTGGAGGCCGCAACGCTGAAACCACATCCGCGATGTTTCTGCCCACGAGGGCTGCGGGCTTGAAACCAAACAACGACTGCATGGAGCAGTTGGAAATCGGGGGTTGGCGGTTATTAGTTAACCAACTTTCAACCACCTGCGGTAAACATTTCGGTGGTTTGGGCCGTCATCCTTCCCACCATTCCCCCTTCT
This sequence comes from Volvox carteri f. nagariensis, assembly GCF_000143455.1. Classification (NCBI taxonomy): domain Eukaryota; kingdom Viridiplantae; phylum Chlorophyta; class Chlorophyceae; order Chlamydomonadales; family Volvocaceae; genus Volvox; species Volvox carteri. The sequence continues at coordinate 394,525 of NW_003307558.1, forward strand.
TGCCTCCATCTCCCCCCAGCCACTCACCCCACCGGTACATGCCGTACGCGCTTTCTACACTCTCTTGGGTTCACGTGGAGGCCTCCACTCCCCTATCTCATAACCCAAAGCTATTCCCCGGAAACCCGGCCCTCCTCATATACACACACACACACACACACACACACACAAGCTCCGCAACTACCCCACTCACCGCCGGCGAGTCTCCCGCCTCCAACACCGTTCCCGTGGCCGCATCCACCACCACCGCCAGCCGCCGCTCACTCAGCGCCGCTGCCAGAGAGCTCTTCCGGACCATGACCACGCGCATGGGCTGCCCGGTAACCGTCTCACCCCGCCGACTGACCTACGAGGCAGGTGGGGAAGGGGGGCCATTGAGAATTCGGGGGGTGGAAAGAGAGGAAAGATGGGGGAGAGGTGGACGAGAGGAGGAACTAGGTTAAGCATCCGTGCACGGGGTTTGGACCTGCGAGGGTCGTGTGTGCATGTGTGTACGTGTGTGTATGTGCGAGTCTGTGTGTGTATGTGTGTCTGTGCGAGTCTGTGCGAGTCTGTGTGTGTGTATGTGTGTCTGTGTGTGCGTTTGAGCCACGAGGAAGGAGGAGCAAGGGAAAGGGTGTTTTAGAGGGGAGTGGGGGGAAATAAGTGGGGATGATGTACACAGCTTCTCCCTACCATATTCAGCGCACAAACAAACTTACATACGTACACACGTACAACTCCTTACCTCGACTCTATAATAATCCTGCACCTTGGAACTGGATCCAAGGACAACTGTAGCACCCGCCAGGCAGCTACCCGGCGGAGCCGTCGTCACACTGCCGTACCCCCCGGCGCCGTTGCTGCCGGTGCCGTTGCCACCTCCCCCCCGGCCACCTCCGCCGCTGGCCCTACCGCCGCCCGGCCTGCCGCCGCCGCCGCCGCCGCCGCTCGTGCTCCCGCTAGCTTGCATGACCTGCAACTGGCTCACCCGATGGTGCTGCGACGGCGCCGCTGACGACGAGTCGCCGCCGCCGCCAAAGCCGCTGGCGTGCATCAGGTGGTGCATGCCCAACACGCCCTCGAGCCCCGGCGGCGGATGCGTCTGATGATCGCCTTGGATTTCGGATCCAAGGCCGCCCATCGACGCCTCGGCTTCACGCAGCCAGCCGCCGCCGCCGTTGGCGTGGAGGGCGTTCCAGGGCTGAGGTAGCAAGTCGGCTATGGGCTGACGTGCAAGGCCCTCCGGCGTCGCACCCAGCGCCTCCGCCAGCTCTGATGTGATGAAGCCGATGCGGCCGCGTCCGTCGACAAGTACGAGACTATCCGGCGGGTCGGTCCGCGTGAGTGTCGCACACAGCAGGACTTCGGAGCCGACGCCGACGTGTTGGAGCCGTACAGAGACCCGTACGGGACGCGCGTACTTGTGGCGAAGGAGGATGATGGGTGGCGGTTCATGCGAGGCGGCGGCGGCAGCAGCGCGTGCGGCGGCTGCGGCTGCGGCTGCGGCGTCAAACACGGAGGCGGAGGCGCGGGGGTTGGCTGTGGCGCCGCCGGTGGCAGCGGCGGCGGCGGCCTTGGAGGCGGCGGCGATGCGCTCGACGGCGTCGCGGATGGCGATGGCGGAGGCCTCGTCTGCGGTGAGGTCCGCCAGGTGCTGAGCAATGCAGTCCTGTGGCGAGGATTGGGGGTTTGTGCGGTTGGGAGTGGAGGATGGGGAAGAGAGGGGAAGAGAGGGGAAGAGAGGGGAAGAGAGGGGAAGAGAGGG
>NW_003307558.1:396321-397109 GCF_000143455.1 Volvox carteri f. nagariensis
TGCCATACTCAGCCACCAAGCGCTCCGAGCATTGGTGTGTGTCCCAGGACCATTGTACGTGCACACAGGCTCCGGCCATACAGACTCATCAGTGAGATAGTGTCCCCGGACATCGCTGAATACTGTGCTCTCACTAGAGCCTTGTAAGAGTCTCATTATCTTGTAATTGTAATTTGTAATGTTACAGAGTGGGAGGCTTCTGGGCCGCTTTATCACATTGTCAGTTCTACGATCATTTATCACCTTATAGCACCATCCACCACTACCACACTGTACTTTGCCTTACGAACTGTAAGTCCAAGGCAGCGGATCCAGCCTTCAGGGACCCCTCCTCATCCATTCACCCGAACACCCGAAGAGACGGAGGGTTCGGCAATCGCCACCAATCCAGCGTGCGAATCTGGTCCATCAACTGCGACCTCAACTCCACATTTCCCGACTAATGTGAAGGAGGGGCCGCCCCTCCCTGCTCAGCAGCAGCAGCCTCACCCAGGACTGAAACCCATCACTGAGCAGCACGAGCAGGAGCAGGAGCAGGAGGTGCAGTGGTGTGAGAATCCTGAGTACTCCGGTACTGCATCAGGATTGTGCAACAGCCTCGCATCAGAAGCACGCATCGAGAATGCAGGCAGCAGCGGTGATCTGGAGCACTTGGATGCAGCCAACGTAGCAGAGGGTGAACATGCTACCAGCCACTCGCCGGATTCACAGCTAGGACCGACTTTTCGGCTACACAGCCGAGCTTCTTCAGCAGTCACTTCGGTACCTCAGCAGTTCCACTCCCAAGC
>NW_003307558.1:397159-417140 GCF_000143455.1 Volvox carteri f. nagariensis
GGGGAAGAGAGGGGAAGAGAGGGGAAGAAAGGGGAAGAGAGGGGAAGAGAGGGGAAGAGAGGGGAAGAAAGGGGAAGAGAGGGGAAGAGAGGGGAAGAGAGGGGAAGAGAGGGGAAGAGAGGGGAAGAGAGGGGAAGAAAGGGGAAGAGAGGGGAAGAGAGGGGAAGAGAGGGGAAGAGACACACTGGCAACAGAGACATGTGTGGTTGCTAGCAACGCTTCTACCTCTTTCCCTCTTTCTTTCCCCTCTCTCATCCGTACAAACCCAAATCCAAACCCCTAAAACCCTGTAAGCTTTGAACCCCCTCCATCACCTCCCTTTCTCCCCCCTCCCTCATCTCCTCCCTGGACTCACGTCAAGCTCCTTGGCAAACCAGTCCACGAAGGCTCGGTCCACTGCGGCCACAGTCCCCCCCGGTAGGAGATAAACGTTGGCCTCGTTGCGCTCCTGGGCTATAGGCTGTGTGCGTGTATGCACGTATGTGTATATGTAACACCATATATAGAAAAAATGTACGTGTACATTGACGTGCGCGGGCAGAATGTGTGGTTTGGGGCAGGGGGGCCGGGGAGGGGGGAGGGAGGAAGGCGTTAAGGAGGCTGTTTAAAGGGCTACTTTATAAGGCTCATTTGATGGTGGGTCCAAGACCACCCGAGAGCGCATTTATGTCGACTCTTCACACGCAAGGCGATGCCAAGATGCCGTTGTGTGTAGTGTTATGTTGATGCGTTTTGGGTTAGGTGGGTTACTGACCGTTGACCGTTAGCCGCGTTAGCCGCCACGGTATATGGCGATAACCGTACCAACCCCGGCGGGAAGGCCAGGCACCACGAACTGAATGTGCGGGATACGGTAGAGGAAGGGATGTATTTTGTATACATTCGTCGTACATTACGTGATCCTCACTTGCTTATTAGATTCTCACTCAGTGCGGCATTGCCCCTCCGACGAGTTACGACAGACAAACAGACGCACATGCACACAGGACATCATCACCAGACGAAGCACTTTATAAGTTTCGTACCTCATCCGCTTACGTGTCCATGTACATAGCCGTACATAGCCGTCCGGACACTGCACTACAGATGCTCTTGAATATATGCCTTTCTTTTCCTTATAACCTTTCTGTTGCCATGCTAGCTAGCCAGCGGGTAGCTTGCTAGGTCTGCTACGTTTCTTCGGCTCCGAACACATTTATAATATATGTCCCTTATCTAAGTTGTCTGGCTCCTAGGCTCTTGAGCCTCTGACTGGCTCGTGTATGGGCACTCGTAACACCTCTCTACCTGGGTAACGCAACCGAGGTGTAACACACACACACACACATACGGACACACACACACACATCTCTAGACTTTGGTTGGCTGGCCTGGTGTTGTTGCTGGTCCCTTCGCAGCTGAGTCATCACGCAGACAGGTTCGCAACCACTGGCATGTGATAACTTAAACACAAATGCTCTCCCGGAAAGCCCAGATGCAAATTAAAACCCGCCAAAAACCCTAAACCCGATATACTGAAACCCACCTCCAGCACGCCCATGAAGGTGCTGCTGTCCGCAGCGCCCGACACCTTCGTAACGCCCACCCGGACAGGGATCACGTAACGGTCTTTGTGCAGAGCCGGAAGCGATACCACCGTATTTAAAACCGTTTCTCGTCCAGTGTGGGCGTATTGTCGTACGTATTTGTTGTGACGCTGACTAAAGGGCGGCGGCATGATGACGTTAATGTTCTTGCCGTCCAGCTCGCCCTTACCGTAGCCCAGCAGCGAACAGGCGTTCTTATTTGCCATCTGAATAATCCCGTTGGCATTAATGATGAATACGGCATTCACTCGCTCGTCCACTCTGTGAAGCAGGCGGTTCTCAACGGCGGCCTCGCCGCCACCGCCGCCGCCGCTGGCCGCCATCTCCGCCCCCGCCGCCTCGTCCGCCTCTTGCATCTCCGTCAAACGTTCAGCCAACCTGACAGGAGGGTCGTACACAGGTGTGTGGCGCATGTGGCGCATGTGGCTCACGATGAATTAATTACAAATTAAGGTGTGTGTAAGTGTAGGTGAAGGTGTAAAGCCATGGGATGTTGAAGAATGTGTTTTGTTTTCAGGAAGATCGCCGGGAACGCAAAAACGAAGCCGCGGGGCCCCGGGGGATGAAAAACACACACGCCGTGTGCCGTGTGCGTGTCCGTGTTCTTCCTTTAGTGGGCTTGCGGGCTGGGCCCGGGGACCCGGCGCCCGCGCTCCAGCGATCCATTGGGGCTGTTCCCCCCAACTCCCCAACCCCCAAAACACATCGTCGCAACCCCCAACTCACACATAGTACTTGGCGGCCTTCCAGGGGTTATTGACCACATTTTCCAGGAACCTGCCGTACGTACGAGCAAGCTTTGCGTTTGTAGGGTAGCGGCTAAGGACCATCTTGTAGGCTGATTCCGCCTGCGTGTGTGTGTGTGTGTGGTTGAGGGAGGGGGAGGGAGGGAAAGGGAGGGAGGGGGAGGGAGGGAGAGGGAGGGAGAGGGAGAGGGAGGGAGAGGGAGGGGGAGGGAGGGGGAGGGAGAGGGTGCTCATTTTTAGGTTTGCATGGGAGCTGGCCGGGGTCCCCTGCCGCGCCAATCCTTAGTAGCCACACAGATGCTAATGGGTTGCGGTGGCAGTGGCGGCGGGGATGTTGGCAGGGGTGGTGGCTTCAGTTTTACCAACTACACAACATACAGACGCACATAAGCACAAACACACACACACACATATTACAGACACGCAGACACGCATACGAGACACATGTACACATGTACGAGCGCTGACCTTAAGTACCGTTCGCTCGATCTCATTCAGCGCCGCCGCGAGTGCAGTGAAACGAACGTGGTTGTGAAGGAGCACCTGTACACACATACATACATACGTACATACACAGGGGGGTGGAGGAAGTTCCGAAGGGAGGGGGTTGAAGGCGGGACGGGAAAGGGAGGCGGCTGGCTTGGTAGCTAGAGGAGTAGAGGAGGATTCGAACAGGTGACGGCGCCTTGCGATGACTTGGGATGTCAGTCAGGGCTTGACTGGGCACTGACCGATGGAACGCCCCTCCAACGACGGAGTGCTTCGGCGGTCTCACCCAGGGGGATGGGTAGCATCCCCCGGCCTTAGGGTCCAGTGGGATATGTAAACAATTCTACACACACACACACACACACACCGTACCTCCTTTCGCCCTCCCTCCTAAACCCCGCCCCACCCCACCCCACCCCACCCCACCCCACCCCACCTGCCAAAACGTCCTCGTGGCAATGAGCGCATCTTTATGTGCCCGAATCACCAGTCGGTGGTTTTTCTGGTACTCCACATAACTGACAAGATCCACACCGCTCTCCCCCCCTCGAGCGCTGCTCAGCCGCTGCAGCTGCTCTTGCTCCCGGGCGAATATGGCGAAGCGCTGCATCCAGTCGGGCCCCGCCTGCTTGGCTGCGGCCATCTGGCTGTAGCCGGTTTGGCTGTTGTCCAGTACGTCAATCAGGTAGTTGGAGTACAGAATGAGCATATAGCAACGGCCGGGGAAGAGCTGGAGGGGGGTACGTTTGCGCGTGTGTGTGTGTGTGTGTCGGCGGGGGAAAGGGGGGAAAGGGGGGGGGGCAGCCCGGGCGGAATGGAAGGGAAGGGGGCATTGGGGGGGGATTTACGATTTTGAGCGGTCACGAGGAGGGGGGGAAGCGACTGCGACACAGAATGTTGCTCACACATGCATGCATACACTTACAGACGCACGCGCGCGTATGTACACGTACATACATACAGACGTACACGGCTACGTTTCATTATCCTTCTTTCCCCCATTTCTCTCCCCCCATAGAGCAGCCGCGAAGTAGATTTAAGGACTTCTTCACAATGAGCACATCCCTTGTGGCTGCTCCAAGCGTCGTCCAACTTCCGATAAACATACGGACAATGCCCCTCCCACAAAACTCCCGAAACCCCCCAATCCTCCTTCCACCCTACCCCAAAACACACACATACACACATGCATGCATACACACATACACCCGCCACGCCCCACCTGCAGCCCAGCCTTAATAATGATCTCCCCTTCCTTGACCGCTCTCTTGTCCAAGATCTCCCGGTGCTGGTCCACCCACTTGCGACATACACGGCTAACAATTTCAACCTGGGTGGTTAGGCGGTTGTTTCATTGGGCACGTGAGCAGTTAGTTAGTTGATCAGTTACACAGTTGGTCGCCTGACACTGTCCAAGGGGGAAGTTGTTGCAGGGGGGCGGTTTTTTGGCTGGTCGGGGGCCCACCGGCATGACACCGGAATGACCCGCGTCACAACCCTAAAACCCTAAGTAAAACCTCACTCCCCAACCCTAAAACCCTAAGTAAAACCTCACTCCCCAACCCAAAAACCCTAAGTAAAACCTCACCTCCCGTGGATCCCCAAATTTATAAATCCTCCTGGCCTTCTCTCCAGGGGGCCCTTCCCTAAACCGCTTCAACACGTAGGCGCTCCACACATTGAGACGGCAGTAGCTGGCAGCGGCACCGAGCAGCGCCGCAGGCCCTATCAGCGCCCACAGCAGTGTCGTGATGCGCCGCCGGTGCGCCTCAAGCGCCTCCGGCGGCCCCGCTGGGCCGTGCACTAGTACGACAGCCAGTACGGCGGACAGCAGTACGGATGTGTACAGCCCGACACGAAGGTGGTTGACCCAGGAGACGAGGTGGGGGCTCCAGCGAAGGTAGAGGTACGTCAACGCGGCAGCGAGTACGAGCAGCAGTACGAGCCGTACTTTCTCCCAGCCGATTGCGTAGCTTACGAATGTCATGGCGAACTTGACAACGAAGGCCTTGTAGACGGGGAGGGCCGATGGAGGGCCGATGATGGCGAGAAAAGAGGGGCGGGTTGGCATTGGTGGGCGTGTCAACACACATACACACATACAGACACACACGCGCGCGTGTGATGGGCGTCATCCCATGCATCCATCCTTTTCCCACAAACCCCTACTCGCGTATGTAGTCTTCTCCTACCTCTACTTCCCGTTTATACCGGCATGCCACGTTCCCCCCAACTCCCCCCACCACCACCAACTCCCCCCCATAAACCCCGTGGTGGTGGCCATACCCAGCCCTAACACCGACATACACACATACACAGATACAGACATACACACATACGGACATACATACACATACGCACTCACCTGCACCTCCACCTGCCCATTCGCCACCGTCAGCAGCCCCTTCTCCAGCGGGGACAGCTCAAAGTCCGCGCCAAGGTTGAGCAGCGCAAACACCACAAACACAAGAAGGGCACAGCCGCTGGTGACCATGTGCACGACATGGGGGAAGGCGGAGCACTCTGGATAGGGTAGGGGTGAAGGGGGGACAGTGCGGGTCGGTGGTGGTGGTGGTGTTGCGGGTGAGCTGGGTTGTGGAGGTGTAGGGTTGGAGATACTGATAACCCCTGCTGACTCAGCGCCAGGGCGATGCGAGGGAATCCCCCATTACCCCTCTTCCCCCCACTTCTCCCCCCCCCTGTTCCCCCCCTCCCGTTGTACGGCACTTACTGACGTCAGGGTAGTTGGCCATGTAGTCAACCTCCTTTGGATCGTATCCGATGTAACTGCGTTACAACGATTAAGACGGTTGGGAGTTATTTAACATGAGTTGTGTGTTTGTATAAGTTGGTTGGCTGTTTAGTTAGTTGGCCAAACGGTGCTGGGGCTGGCTGTATTGTGGGATAGCTCTGGGGGGGAGAGGTGGACTCGTCATCATGATGATGGTGGACCCAGGAGAAACGAATGCAGCTGGAGGCGGTAGTTAGGGGAAGGGAAGGGGTGAAGGGGGTTGGCGAAGGGCTCGCAATGCTCTACGGCACCTTAGGCCCCAGGGGAGGAGGCGACAGGATGCCACAGGCAGCCCAACATCATCACCACAACAGCCGAAACCCAAAAGAAGTGGAAGAGAGGCCGGAGGGGAGAAAGCCGAAGGAACCCTCTCCCCTCCCTCTCCCCTCCCTCTCCCCTCCCTCTCCCTCTCCCCCTCTCCCTCTCCCTCTCCCCCTCGTCCCAACCACTCACCGGCAGTTAAAAGGCACTTGGAACAGCGACAAAGTGAGCACATCCAGAATCTAGCAGTGGAACGCAGGATCGGGGGAACGAAAGTGGGAGGGACGGATAAGCACAAACAGACAGACGGACAACACGCATAACAGACCGTCGGGACCCTTCTTTGACCTCTCCTCGCTCTCTGACCTGGTCAGCATACCTCCACTTCTACCCACACTGTACGCAATACATACAAACAGACAGAGACACATACATACATACATGCATACATACATACATGCATGCATACATGCATACATACATACATACATACATACATACATACATACATGCATACATACATACATACACATGCGCACAGAGAGACCGACGGACAGACAGACCTGGAAGAAGAGATACGCATACACCCGGAGAACTTTGATGGGCCTGGGGGAATGGATTGGGGGCGGGGTTGGAGTGGGCGGGGTGTGGAGTGGGGGGATCCCGAAACCCTGGGATAGGACGAGATGCTCCTCTCCCACATCATCCCAGATCCCTCCCACTAGATCCCATCCAACCTAACAAAATTTATGAATACCAATTTGCATCTAATGATCAGCTGCACATCAACCAACCGTCGTCAGTGCAACCGTACCATCCACAACTCGTATGCATAGTTGCATTAACGCAGCTGTATTAATACATTAATGCATGAAAACTGCCCTCCAAGCTACCCCCCAATTTGACCCACCCCAAGCCGCACTAACGAGTCTTCCCCCAGCATTCCCCAGCAACCCCCGCTATCTCAATGCTCCCCTCCCCTCCCCTGCCCTCCCCTCCGCGCATCAAACGGAGTAATCATCGAGGACCACTTTTCCCCTCCCGCCTTTCTGGCCCCCCTTTCTAAAACACAACCCTTTGCCGTACCACACAGATGGAAAGCTCCGGTTTTTGAAGCACCACGCCACCCACAGCGACAGCCCCATCATCAACATCAGCAAGCCGACCATGATGTACAGCAAACCAATAAAGAAGTTGTAGCCCTGTGTGTGTGTATTTCGGTGGGATGGGATGGTGGGGCGGTTTGAGGGGCGGGATGAGTGCAAGGGTAAGGGTGGGGCGCTGCCAATGGTTTGTTGAGTTCGATGCGGACCCTACATGCCCCCAAAACACACACAGGCCTGTTCCCGGGGCCCCCTCCCCCCCCCCCCTCTCTTACCAGCGGTGCAACGACCTGGTCGATATTGACCGTCTGGGCCACCTTCCATAGACTGAGAGGGGAAAACACACACGTACATACAGACACACAAGTATTGTCAACCGCACCGGTGTCGGTGTAGGAAGTCGTGTCAGGGCAAACACACATACAAACACACGCACACACACGTATACGAGGGCGGAAGCACTTTACATTGGGCAGGGCAGGACAGGACAGTACGGCAGCATGGGCCCGTGGATGGAATGGGGGAATGAAACCGTTCATTATTCCGGAGGGGGGACTGAAAGGGATTTTACGGGGGGGGCCCGAAACCAACCACGGCTCCATGCACAGCCCCTCACACGGCCCAGGAAATGAGGGTTCCCCTCCTCCTGCTCCTGAGCTGCCAGCCCATCCAACCCCTTTTTCATCATTCGCCTTTTTGTTTCGTAACCCCCACTCCAATCCCCCCAACCAACCAATCAACACACATACACATACACACATACACATACACACACGCATACACACACGCATACACACACGCATGTGTGGCCCTGTCGCCTCGGTCATTTACCCTCGCACATCTTCCCAACAACACCTAACTTAACTCCCGCTGCTGCTGCTGCTGCTGCTGCTGCTCCGCCGACATCCTTTGCCTTTCCTTCGCTTTCCCATGCTTTACCAACTTACACAGGAAGGAAGAGTTCGTTGTGCCCCCCTCGGGAGGGGGGGGAGGAGGGGCCACCTACCATGTGCTCTTGTCGTCGCATCACGCGCTGTGGCACAAGTATGACCCTCTGCTTTTTGGGCAAGCTAATAGGGTCTTAGGCTCTATATACTTCTCTAGACCTCAGGTGCCCTCGTTATCTATAGAAGTTAGCAGTCCTAGCCGCCTAACACCTCGTCGGCCACTTCGCCACAACAGCGCCACAACAGCGCTTATTTATTTCTACGGGCTCATCATAACACTCTTCTGTTCAATGCGCACTTTTGATAAACCCAAGCAGCAGCTACGTCCGTCTACAGCTTCATTGGAAAAGTCCGTCACACGTCGCTGGCAATTACGGAGCTCGCTTTGGTATATGAAGTTTTATATCACTGTATGCCGCCACCATCGGCATTTCCCTCATCACGGCTCCGAAGGTCACTAAAACACAGACACACACACATACGCGTGCGCGCACACATACAAACACATACACACGCATACACACACCACACGCAAACCCCTGCCAGCCACGTTGCCCAAACACGCAAACCCAGCCACCAAACCCAAGCCCGCCCCCGGCGCCCAACACTTTCCCCACCCTTACGGAGGGCACTTACATGTTCTTGTCGTCAAACACCCAGGGCTCGGTGTCGGTGAATGTCAACGTAAAGAGCTGCAAATAGTCCAGCACCAATTTGAGTGTCAGAAAGCGCCATCCTGTTGGCCGCGGGAGTGGGGAGGGGGGTATTTGGGCGTTTGGAGGGCCGGAGGGGTTTCGGAGCGGGTTTGGGTTGAGGGGATGTCATGGAGAATACGACAAGGAGGGAGAGGTTAAGAACACGACAAGCATTCCCCCCTCCCCCCTCCCCCCTACCCCCGAGATCCGGCCATGAGACAATAGCGGAGGCCCATCCCCCTCCTCCCCTCCCCTCCTTCTGTTCATCCATAAATGCGAGGAGCTGCGCCCGCTCCCCTCGCCTCCTGAGGCTCCTTGGCCTGCAGATGCGATTGAGCTGGGGGGTGCAGGTGCGGGTTACTGGCTCGGCTGCACCGCACCTGCCATTGAGACCCAAGGTCGCAGTTCTCACCACCGCCTCCACCGCCCGAACACCCCCTTAACACGGACAGCTCCCTCGGAGCGGCCCCACACACACGGGGGACGGGCGGAAGGGGGAAGGGGCCCACTGAAGAGGGGTTCGGGGCCGTCTCCCCCCCCCCTCCAGATGCGCTGCACGCAGTTGGGCTTGGACCAGTCCGCAAGTTGCTAGGGTGGTGTATCTAATGTCAAGCCTTAACCCCCCGCCCCCTCGTCCCACCCCGACCTCCCACTGCCGCACCCGGTTTAGCTACTGCTATTGCTGCTACGGCTGCCATTGCGGCTGTTTCCAGTGCTGTCATCGCCAGCTGCTGCATCAGCACTTTTTACGCACGCTTTTTTACTGCAGGGCGGCATGTGCTGCAGGTCGCCATTCGTGCAGCCAACCCCAACCCCACTGCTACAGCCACCCCGCCTGAACCCCTTTTGACTCAACCCGCATGATGAAGCACCCTTGCAATGGAAGCCCCCCCTCATCTGCATGTGTATGTATGTATGTATGTATGTATATATGTATGTATGTATGTATGTATGTATGTATGTATGTATGTATGTATGTATGTATGTATGTTTTGTATGCTTTTGCCATACACCCACTCTTTCAAACTATCTTCGACTGCAGCGCCAGAAGGCCCTTCCTCCTCCTCCTCCTCTTCCTCCTCCTCCACACGACCACCACCCACACAAGAGCACTCCGGAGGCAACCCCACCCACCCACCCACCCAGCCAGCCATTTGTCCGTTTCGTTTTCCTGTTATTGCTGCTGCTGTTGTTATTGGCATTACCTGTGTTGTACTTTTCCTTGGTAACGGTGAATAGCACTCCGAAGATACCGGCTTGGAGCGCCGAGCTGTTGTCTAGGATGTCTGCTCCGCTGGCCTCTGCCTCCAATCTAGGGCGCGCGTGGGTAGATGGGTGGTGGGGAAGGCCGCGGGTTGTGCGTGTGTGTATGTGGGGCGCGCGTGTATAGAGGGTGTGGGGGAGGGCAAAGAGGCCTGAAGTGGTGTTGTTGGCGGGTAGCGAGGAAACCTCCCACGAACGAAAGAACGAACGAAATACATAGATGTATACGTACATGTGCACGTACGCACATATGCACGTCGGCGGCCAGCCGCCGCCTTACAGGCGTCAGCGTGGAGGAGCCAGAGGTCAAAAAGGGTTATGAACATTTCTCCTACATTTAGTTATAGTGGGCTTGTAGACGAGCTTTCTTTTTCGGAGCTGAGGATGTTAAGGGGTAGTTGGGGACATGGCTCAACGGTAATTGATAGAATTGGCGGCCCGTCAGACTTTTAAGATTAGGGGCATGCATGCGGCGTCGACGGCGAGTTGATGCTTTCAGGCTGAGCTGCTGGCCTCAAGCATTTGCTTCGGAAAGCGAAGTACTTATCCCAGGCAGGGCCGCGTAATGGCAAACAGGCTGCGCAGTGAATGTCGCTCGCTTTGGCTAATACAACTACAGTAGAAGTATGAGCACAGGCGCGGTCTGCGAAATGGTTCCTTGCGACATTCGTGATGGACACTCCTGCGTTTCTTGGACATAAGCTTCAACTTTCAATAAGAGTTCTAAATGTTGTGACGAGATAATTGTCTGATGGCGCATTCGCAAAGGTGGAAATCCGTGCAGCTTGCTATGTGCAAGCAACTTACTTGTCCAAGAATGCAGACGAAGCAGATCCTACACTGCTGCTGCTCCGCTGACTACGAGAAACTGAATGAGGCATAGCGTTGGTTGCTCCTCCGCGAGGCGCTTCGTTGTAGTCTTACTCCCGGCAGGCCATTGGAGCCTCACGGTTACGCCGACGGCAGAGGCCCCACTCAGGCTTGCCGTCCGCTGTTGGCGTCCTGCCCTTGCCAGCCCTTGCGTATGCCCACAAAATAGCTAATGCAGTTTGGCAACCGCGAAGTCGTCACCTTTCCAACGCATCGCTGTGTCGAAAGAATTTTCATAGGCTTCAAATAGAAACATCCGAAGGGTAATATCGCTTTTATGGCGGTGGTTCATGGCCAAGTGGGCGGCGTCTATTGTGTGTAGAAGAGTGAAGCAAGCTAGTCCACCAGCACCCCAAACAGTATTTTTCTCTAAACCACTACTCCGGCTGTTTTAATTGCATGAGGTAATTTGGAATATGAGTGGGCACTAGGCAGGAAGGCGGATGCAAACCTCTTCGATGTGGATGAAGCCGAACGTCAGTACTGCGCAGGACTTCTTGTAGCTAGTGCAACACCTGCTGTTATCGGCTAAGCTTTGGTATTGGAGCACAATAATCAAGGATTTGAGGACTTCCGTCGTACATGCCAAGAATGCTGCAAAATACCCCCTGAACAGCCTGTTGACGTTTAAGTTATGGCGTAACTCTTTCTTTGGATGCTTCGACTGGCCAAAAACGCATTTCTGGGTGAATGCCGTAGTGTAGTGTTAAAAAGGCTGGCACGTTTATGAGTACATTGCCCATCATGTATAGTATGTACAGACGGCAATATATGGGCAACAAGTTGCCCTTGTTGGCCTTTGCTTCAAGTTGATTGCAGTACCTGGGGCCTGAGGCCAACGGTTGAGGCTGCTATAGCACCGACCTGCAAATCCTCCTAACGAGCATCAACTGCCTGCTCTAAGTACAACTCGTCCCGGCTGCAACTCGTCGTTATGCAAGACTGCTACGACGTCGCTCCACACGTCGCAGGACGAGCACGCAAAGGCGAAAAGTTTTCTACCAGCCCGATATGCCGGTCAAAGGTTTCTTATAGGCCAGCTTGGCAGTCAAGACTCTCAACCGTACAGCTACCATTATTACTATTAGCCGCGGCAAATATTGGCTTCTGGCCAGGGGTTGTGTTTGTTAGCTCCGAATGGTGGGCGTCGTTGGGCCGGCCCTCGAGGAGATGCGTGGCGCGCACGCAAGACACGTAACCTCGCCCAACTCTGTAAAACGTCCAATTTTTCAGCATTACTGTACTACAAGCTCTGATCCTCCTCGGAGCTCCAGGGACCGCAGAACTACCGCTGCTGCTGCTGAGCTTCCGTTCCGGAGGATAAACGATATCAGCAGTGTCGGCCGCAGCGGCTCCAAGCATCCATCCTTTAAAATCTGTGCAGCAAGAGCTTGCGTAAGGAGTGATAATGACCATATGTTATCTGAGGGTAACGTATGTTAAGGCAGGGCACACGTGCCACGAGAAGTAAGACCGGACCTTCTGCCAAAGTAGCGTTTTCTCGTTTCGTGAGACATATTGCGGAGCGCCCGCGGCATCGTTATGCAATGGGACTTAAGCGAAACGTGGTCAGCGAAACAAAAACAGGATACACCGGGACATGCTTTGCTGCCAAGACGTCCTTAAAATTCACCTCCACCTGTATGTGGATATAATCATGCGTAATGCATTATTACAGAACTCACGCTAGCAAGCTTTTATTTTTACAGGAAAAAAATGTCCTAAAGATCAAGCACTTCGCGTTCTTGCGCGAAGTTCTCATCCCATCTGGGCTAAAAGGATGCTGTTGTCTCTAACGAGCAACCAGGCGCGCGCGGCCTCCTACCTAATCCACTTTTTTACAAATATTGTTATATAGATCGATAAAGTACTTGGTGTAATCGTCCGGAAGAGGAGCGGGCGTGCGAAGCGCTAACGTTGACTGTTAAGCGATGGCCATTCCGCAGCAGACATCTTGCTGCCTTGCTTGACGCTTTACATACCATTCAATCCTAATACCAAACGGACAAAACGATCCTCACCGGCGAGCGGCTAAACGCCACCGCCTACATGCTTCACCGACTGACGAACAGGCCGGCGCGGCCCAGCCCCTCACCTCCCCACCCCCCCGCAGTCTTCCGCGTGCCCCTCCAACTTCCCTCCCACGCGAAAAGCAGAGCACCAAAACTGCACTCCGTTGCGATCAAACACACACACACGCACACATTGCGCCCCCACCCCATCCTGCCGGCAGCTCCAGCTCACCTCCCGCCATACCACGAGAGTCTACGGCAAAAACGACCTCTGCAATAGATAGCATCATATCACGTCATGACAGGAATGACGGGAATCACAAACCCATGGGTTGGTCAGGCTCAGGCACGCCCCGCTCTCGGGTTCCTCCTGACTTCCTCATCACATCACGTTCTAAGGATCAACGGCATATGATACTACTCAACCGGCAGTGCTCTACAGAGCCTCTCTCGCTTTTCCCGTCATGCATCATTCAAGACCCCTACTTTGCAGTGCAGGTTACTCCCGTACGCATCCAACCGCATCCAACCGCTAGACTCCTAAAAGAAACGGCCACGAGAACGTCTTTTTAAATAAGCCTCGCTCAATCAACACACTACTCGGCGGTTCTCAGATCCCAACGTGCAAAGGAGGCAACGGCCTCCCCACGTTTTCTCGTCTTGTTCGTGTTGTTGTTTGTTTCCTCGAGAATGAATAATAACTATTTTGTGTACTCGAAAAGGGTTCACACACACACAAAAAAAACACAAACATACAAACACACGCGACGCGAATCCAGAATGCTTCCAACACGTTTCACTTGGCCCCCCTCTTCACTCTCCTCCTGTGCCAGCGTCCTCGCATTTACGTCCTCGCCCATATTCCGGTGCCGTCCATGCAAGCTGTCTGACAGACTAAGCGAAGACCTGGCCGTACGGTATCCATCGCCCATCGCCAATCAGCCATCGTCAAGAAACGAGCTGCACAAGCAGCCGCCGCAGTATTCTCCCCCCGGGTGTTGTACGGCATTCAGCGGGGAAGGAAAACACCCTTCACCCGCGCCTCCCCAGGTAACACCCGCTTTCCAGTGCCCTCGCCGAGCCGCCACAGGGGCTCACGGACACGGTGGCGTTACGTATCGCGGTATGTACGACAGGAAGGCACGCCGCAAAACCGTTACGTACCGTTGCTTGGCGATGCGGCCGCCCTTGCATTCCACGAAGCCCGATTGCTGCCAGCAACACCAGCGACACCATTTGAGCACGTGCCCAACCACCAACTGCCCCAGGTAGCAAATCGTCAACGCAGGTGCTTGAATAGGAAACACAACGAAACACTCGACCAGCCTAGCGGCCCGTAATGGCCACATGGCCAGTGCAGGCGAAGGAAGGCGAGGGACTCTTTCGCCCTTCTAGTCAGGATGCATGCAACAGTGACGTTCAAGGAGGTACAAATGTATGTATGTATGTATGTATGTGTGGGTATGAGGGGAGGGGAGGGAGGGGAAACACCGGGCATCGCAGCTGTCATCGATCATCTTCTTATTCTTCCACACGTCACACGGGCATGCCTGAATATTTATGTACATACACACATACATACAAACAAACATACATGTGCAACCAGCTCCTGGTGAACATCATAAAAATGGCAGACGGGCGGCGGACGGTCCGCACTTCCACACGTTTCCTCCTACATATACACACATACACACATACACACGTACACACGCGCCTCTCCGCCCCCGTCGCTTCCATTTCCAAGCCGCTATGCAACCATGTACTCGCTTTCTAGCGAGCCGCTGAGCCGCTCTTCACCTGGCGAAGGAAATAACACCCTAAACCGCACAGTCCTATGGCGCCAATTCATCAAACATCAGCCTACACGATCCGCTTTACATGTAGTTCCTCATCCGCTCTCACTTCTCCCTCCTCCCACCAGAAAGGTCTGCCCCCATCTTCGTCCCTCCAGAACCTTCACACACACAGCAGCTCTGCCCTTGTGGTGTCCCCCCGAGGCCGCAACCACGTCGGGGAGGGGGCTCACATTGCAGCGGACGCATTCGGCTTGCCACCTGTGGCAGCAGAAGACGCCCCCGACGCCGACGCCGCCGCCGCTGCGGCGCTCTTCTTGAACTGCATGGCTTGGATGGAGGTGACACACACGGTGTTGAGTATGTCCGGTACGGTGCACCCGCGGGAGAGGTCATTCACCGGCTTCAACAGCCCCTGTGCACACACGCACGGTAAGAGAGGACGGAAATTGAAAAACGTTTAGGAGGGTTTGGGAGGGGTTAGGAGGGGTTAGGGGGGGGTTAGGGGGGGGTAGGGAAGGTATGAGTCCAAGACAACAAAGAACACACACACACACACACACACACACAAACGCCACATACCAGACGCCTCTGCCAGGATTTCGACGTCATGGATCATCAGGAACAGCATATAAAAAAGCTGAATTAATTGAACACAGGTAGCATTGAAGGCGTATGCCGTACCTGCATGACAGGCCCCATGGCAATAGCTCCGGTACTCTGCTGCACCGCCTTGTACGTGTTGTTACCTGATCATCTCAAGCAGCACACAGGGCAGCGGCGGCGGCAGCGGCGGCGGCGGGGGCGGCGGCGGCGGGGGCGGCGGCGGGGGGGGGGCGGAAATGAGCGGCAGCGGGCAGCGGGGGAGAGGTCACGACCGGAGGAAGAGCGGGGAGATTAACAGCGCCCTCCCCCCGGCACAACAACCCACCACCACAACAACACCCCCCTCCACACACACACACACACACACGACCATCCCTTAACCATCCCTCCTCCCACCCTCTCCCCCCCCCCTCCACCCCTGCACCCTCCCTCCCCTCTGCGCCCCGACTCCCCTCGAAGACCCACCGGTGTTTAGATCCGGAAACACAAACACCGTGGCCTTGCCCGCCACTTCACTCCCTCCCTTGACCTTGACCGCCGCCACCGCCGGGTCAATGGCGGCGTCGTACTGGATGGGTCCCTCCACCAGGATATCAGGCCGCCGGGACTTGACCAGCGCCACAGCCTCCGTCACCTTCTCAACCTGCGTCGGTGTCGACGTTAAAGCGTCGACGTGTAAGTGTCCATGCGTCGGTATGTGCGTCGGTATGTGCGTCGGCAAACTGATAACCCGGCTACTAGTGGGTCAGGTCAGGCAAGCCAAGTGGGGCGAGAGGGCGAGAGGGTGGCACGGGCTTCTAGACGGCTTCGTCGGCTAAACGGGCGCTGGTCTACAAACACAGCGTATACAGATAGCCCCCAGGCCACCCAGGCCACCTCTTTTGGGCCGACGGTGGCGAGATTCGGGTAACCACCACAACTACCACTACCACCGTAAGAAGCGACGGCGGCGGCGGATTCGTTCGGGGCTCACGTCGGGGCCGGATCCGGAGCCCAGAGTCGAGTACGACAGCATGGCGACACGCGGCTCGATGCCAAAGGCGGCGGCGGTGTCGGCCGAGGTGATGGCGATGCTTGCCAGGTCGCTGGCGGAGGGGTTCACGTTGACGGCGCAGTCGCCGTACACCAGGACCTGGAAAACAGAGTAAGCAACCGCAGCACCAGCAACAGTGGCGACGGCGGTGGCGGCACTTACTACGTAGCTACTAGCAGCAGGGCCATACATACATACATACATACATACATACATACATACATACATACATACATACATACATACATACGTGTAATCAACAATACATACATACATACATACATACATACATACAATACATACATACATACATACATACGTGTAATCAACGTCATACATACATGCGTACATGTATAATAATATATTTACATGATGTTTAAACATCATTCACTGTATAACATAAGCACACTGTATAAATACTGCACGCCATAGAACACAACTTCGGGTGTCCGTCACGTGTGGGTAGTTTGGGGATGAGCGGATGACACACACACACACATGTCGTACACAACTGACATCCACGTACGATAATATCAATAGATGCATGGATTTGGTTTAGAAAAAATCTGATGGATAGTGCCGTGCTTGCCGTACTCACCCGGTCCGGCAAACACATGAAGAACACTGAAGACACGAGGGGCATGTCGGGGGTCTTGAGCACCTGAGGACATGACGGGTATGCGTGTATGTGTGTAGGTATGTCCATGTATTTGTGTATGTAGGTATGCATGTATGTGTGTATGAGTTGGGCGTGAGGAAGGTTTGCTCGGAACTTAGGGACGCGCGTACGCCTGGCGCGCGTGTGTATGCGCGTGTATGTGTGTGTATGTGTGTGTATGCGCGTGTATGTGTGTGTATGCGCGTGTATGTGATTGTATGTGATTGTATGTGTGCATATGTTTCATCATCAAGCATCTACCTTAGCTTCTCATGCACCGGACGCAATACGCTCCGCTAGAATACATGCACAAGGAAACACCGGCGCTTTCCCTGGCCGTGCGTATTGCTGCGGCGCCCTTATCCCCGGGAAGCCGCCTCAACTTACGTACGACACGGACCCCCACGCTTGGGGTGCCTGCCCGAGATACGAGGTGGGCACACCGGCCGGGGACCCAACACCGCTACCCTTCCCCCCTTCAACATTCCAAACAAACATACATACATACTTACTTCCGCTCACTCCCTCCCTCCCCTTAAAAACCTACTAAGCTTACTTACCTGAAGTGCGGGGCGGATGGTGGAGGCGGTGGTGTGTATGGCTCCCGAAACCATGCCGTCCGCGTCACCCGCCGCGACCATCATGGTGGCAAAGAAATTAATATCACCTGTACGACAAGACATATGTAAGTACGGCAACCAGAAAAGTACGGACACCAAACCGAGAGCCACCGCCACAGCGGTCCCCCTCCCAAAGGCTCGTGTGTTCCCGCTGTCCCAGCCCAGCTCGTGAGCCTCGGACCGACACGCCACCCACTACCACCCACCCACCCACTACCACCCACCCACCCAGCAGCAGGTCCGCCGCCCGCTCGGCCGTCATGCCCTTCTGCCTCCGCGCCTCCACCAGCATAGAGATGTAGGTGTCCAAACGGTCCGAGGACTGGGGGGGGAAGGCGGGGGGACGGGGGGGGCAGTAGCCAGGAGTGTGCAGCAACGCAGGGCCAGCAGCGAGCAACCTTTCCACGGTCACACACTCACACACACACACACACACACACTCACACACACACACACACACACACAGGGTCAACCGCGCCGCGGCGGCCCATCGGATGGCGACGGGTGTTACGACGGGGTAACGAGGAGCGAGGCGCACGGGCAGCGGAACGTCTAGCAAATTACTGATAGTTAGGTAAGAAGGGGTTCAGTTGTTCAGTTGATAATTAGGTAGGAAGGGGTTCAAATTTGGGACGGGGGGGGCGGAAGTGGAGGGCAGCTCAGGGCTTCAATTACGGGGTTGAAACCCAAACCACAAAACAGCTCCTCCAGCTGCTTTCCATGGCCACCATCATCACCACCCACCATTTCCCTTAAGGCGGCCGTCCTCTGCCCCTCTGTACGGCACCACACAAACGTCCAACCCGCTCCTGCACCCCGCCACTACACCCTCCCCCCAACAGACGTCCCCCCGGCCCCCCTCCCGCCCCGCGCTTCACCCGTTCATGGTTCGTCTCCCCCCCTCTCTCACTCCCTCTCCCCTTCTCCTACCGCTGGGTGTACCACCCTGCACCCGCCAAGGTCCAGTCCGAGCTTCTTCCCCTCCGAGGCGACGGTGGCGGGGTCACCCAGCAGCGTGATGCGGGCCAGGCCTCGGGCGGTGGCCTCCGCGGCGGCAGCCAATACACGCTTGTCCACGGATTCAGGGAGTACGACATGCTGTGGGTTGGACCTGGACACCAATAACCCCCAGTGAGGAGGGGGTGGGGGGACATTGTGTGTATGAGTGTGTGTGTGTGTGTGAGTGTGTGTGAGTGTGTGTGAATGTGTGTGTGAATGTGTGTATGAGTGTGTGTGAGAGTGTGTGTGTGTGTGAGACAGTGTGTGAGTGTGTGTGAGAGTGTGTGAAGGGCGGAGGAAAATGATGGTAGTAATCAGGAGGTTGAACGACGAACCGTGAATTTAAGGAGTGAAAGGAGTGGGGAGGTGGTGAAAGGGATGTGTGTGTTTGTATTTGTACCGTTCTGCCAACAAAGGAAGACAAGGAAGCAATCACCACACGCACGCACACCGTGTTTTGTTCCCCATCGCAAGGGGCCCTCCCCTCCCACCACCTCAACAACACCCCCACCCTCTACTATACCTGCACATGCTCTGCAGGCTGTGGGCGAACATTTTTGGTGTCATGCGGTTGGGTCGCTTCTTCTGCAGACCTGACACGATGGCGTTCACGTCCAGATGCCGCTCAAACAGCAGCTATGTACATACATACACACATACATACATACATACAAACACACACGCGTGTGTGTGCAGAGGGGGGGGAGAAAGGATGGAAGGACAAACGGGGAAGGCGGGGGGGAGAAACGGGTGAAAAAGAAGTGATAAGGGACAAGGCGCAAGAGGGGGGTGGGGTGACACGGGGTGTGTGGCAGCGGCGAGGACGGGAGACAAGGGTTATGGGAGAACGTGTCGACTCCCCCACGTGTATCGAGAACCCGCACAAACCATTCATTCCTCAGCCACCTCTCCCCTCTCACCTTCCTCCCCTCTCCCCCGGTGTTCTCCCTCCACCCCATACCATCACCTTCCCTCACCCCTCCCTAGACACCTCCCCACCTCCCACTAATCTCCCTCCCTCCCACTCCCACTCCCACCCCACTCCCATTCCCACTCCCACCCACCACCCGCCCTCAGCACCGCCCCTCCTTGCTCCGCCCCACCGCCCCTCCGTACCTTGCTCCTCTCAACCTTGCGTGTGGAGTCCGGCAGTATGGCGGCGTCCAGTCGGTCCATGATGGCCAGCGCCTCCCGCAGCGGCCGGTCCGTGGACAGCACCGGCAGCAGGGTGCCCTGGTACAGCCCGCTGTGGGCCAGACCCGCGAAGATGGTGTCGACCGTGGACCTGAGGCGGGGGGAGGCACGAAGGGGGGTTGCTGCTGCTGCTGCTGTTCTTGTGTGCGTGTGCTTGTGTGTGGAGGGGTGAAGGGAGGGAAAGACGAACCACGAACGAGTGAAGGTGCTGCCAGGGCAAGAGTGTACCAGACCAGACCAGGGGGGAAGGGGGCAGGTGCACGAAGTTAAGAAGGGTCAACTGCTAAAGAGAGATGGAACTCTCAAAGAGAGAGA
>NW_003307558.1:417369-431103 GCF_000143455.1 Volvox carteri f. nagariensis
AGAGAACTGTCAGCTACCGGGGTGACAGACGAGCCGGGCCCCCAGCGGGAGGTGGGGAGTCAGTCACGTGCAGAGAGCACTGGATCAATTAGGGGGCTCTGGCTGGGGTGGGGTTGGGTGGGGTGGGGGTTGGGGTTGGGTGGGGTTGGGGGAAGGATGGGTAGAGTGGAGTACAGAAAGAAGAGGGGAAGAGAGAGAGAGCAAAGACAGACATTGCGGGAAGGGAGAGCGAAGGAGAGCGGGAGGGGGCAATAAATGGCCGAGGGAAATGACGATCGCGGCACATCCAACCAACCAACCAACCAACCAACCAACCATACACACTCACTCGCCCACACGCACGTGGGTCCCCCCTGCTACTGCTACTGCTAATTCCACCACCCGCCGGTGCGGAAAGTGTGTGTGTGTGTATGTATGTACGTCTGCCAAGGCGCGGCGGAATCCCCCCTCTTGACCGACCGAGACCGACCCACTTTGCATAGTTCCTGCCCGCCCGCTGTGTCCCCGCTTGCGTGAGCAGCACCCCCGCCACCCCCGGGCCCTTCACGGACAGCTGCGCCGCCAACAACCCCAACACGATGTCCAGTCGGTCAGCGGAGGTCACCACGAGCGGCCTGGAGGGGGGGGAGGAAGGGATGGAGTGGGGTGGAGGAAGAGGGGGGGAAGGAAGGGGGGATGCGGATGGGGAAGGGGGACGGTAGGTAGGGTAGGGTAGGTAGGGAAATCACATGCTGAAAGGAAACCAGGTAAATGAGCTGCTGCCGGAAGGCTCCAGATCTCGACACTGCCCCTAGGGAGCTCTAGGGGGGGAGGGAGGGACGGAGGACAGGCGGGTAGGCGGGTGTGGATACGTTAGGACGAAGAGTGGGAGGGGCCGGGGCGGGGTTTAGCGGACAGCTGGCGGCAGGTTTGGTGGAAGAGGGAGAGAAGGGCGGGGAGGGGAGGGGAGAGGGGTGTATGCACACCCATCACACCCAGCCACCCGTGTGTGCCACACCACCACCACCCCGGTGGCATTTCAATCCAGTCCAGTCCTCATTTTGCATCACTCTCCGCTCCTTATCCCTCCCCTCCCCGCCCCCCTCTCCCCCTCTTCCATAAAACCTGCAAGCCAGCTGTCCCCTAAACCCCGCCCCGGCCACCGGTCGAACCCAACCCCACAAAAACCCGCAATACCCAGGCTCTCTCGCTTTGTACCCACACATGTGTACCCACACGCTATGCACCCACACATACCGCCCACTCGGCCTCGGTGGCCGCTATTCCTCTCCCTCCCCACACGCCCCCCCCGACACAACCCCTCCCCCCCGTCAGGCTTCCATCCGCTCATCCACCCAGGCCCCCCTCCCCATGTTGTTGGCCCCCCCCACAACCCCCCACCTGCCTCCCGGCCTCTCCCCCAGCACCTCCAACAGCTCCTCCAGCCGCTGACTGGCAACCACAACATCATCAAACTCCACGTCAGTGAGCAAGGAGTCGCCGTACAACTGTTCAGCGGACAGCGCCAGACGTACGTCATCCAGCCTGAACGGAAGGGAGTGGGGGGAGGCAGGGGCCGGGGCCGGGGCGGGTGTGCGTGGGGTTTCCCCTCGGGTTATGGGTTTAGATAATGATTCGAGCAACAACAACAAGGGTTAAAAACAAACAGTGCTGCTGGCGGAGGCGGCGGAGGGTGTGGAGGCGGTAAACACACACACACACACACACACACACACACACACACACACGCGGCGCCACACCTGACACTAGACAGCAGGGGGTCATCCGGCAGGGCGCCGGCAAAGGGCAGCCCCACTCGCTCCAATTTGGTTTGCAGCTGGGAGGTCAGAATGGCATGATGGCCGCGGGGGAGCTGCGGAGGGGGGCCGGGGGCGGGGGAGGGTGTGAGGGAGTCTGTGTGTGTGGGTGCAGGGGGGTGGGGGAAAGGAAGAATTGTGTACGTTGTTTGCGTACTTGCGTTCCTGCCCGTTGGACTGGCGACGACGTGGGTAGGGAGAAGCGGGGGGGAGGTGGTTCATGAAACACATAGTGTGGAGGATCAGATTTACAGTGTCGTACAGCCAAGTTGCAGGAGAAATGAATTCTTGGTTTTGAAGGTAGGGATGGGCGTTTGGAATAGGAACGTGTGTGTGTGTGTGTGTGTGTGAGTGTGTGTGTGTGTAACGGTGCGCGGCACCGGCGGTCAAAATGATGTAAAATGACCATCCTTGGCCCCCGCGCCTTTCACGCGAGGTCCTTCCACCCCTGTCAAGAACAAAAACACTCAAAGAAATCCGACATTCGACAATCGTCCTTCCCAAATTCAATCCCAGGCCCTCTTACATTGTGAAGCACCAGTCCGAGCACCTCCACCTTGCAGTCCTTGAACACCTGCGACCCACGGGTCACCGAGGGGAAGGGGCATTCCAAAGGGGGGAGAAAAGAAGACACACGGAATGTCAAACCATGGAGCTACGAATGCGGTGTGAATGGTGTGAGGCAAGGACAGGAACAGCACGCGACGGGCAGGAACGTAAGTACCCCAAAATACACGTAAACATCTATCTATCTATCTATCTATCTATCTATCTATCTATCTATCTATCTATCTATCTATCTATCTATCTATCTATCTATCTATCTAGATATCACAGAAACGCAGATACGTACGTGATTACACGGGGGGTTTCAGGGTTTTATTGTTCGCGGAGGAGCAGGAAAGCAATGCCCCGATAAAGCTCCCGACCATGTGAGAATATCCCGTGATAAGAAGTGCACCTGACAACAACAGAGTACCCCCGGTGGCAGGCCTCCGTCCCCCCCCTCACGCCGGCTACCTATCCCCAAATCCCCCCATTTCCCGGCAGTGCCTTTACATCCGCAAACCCTCTTTTCTCCTCCCCTCCCCTTCCTCGAACCTCTTGAAGAACACCGGCAGCAGTTCACTTCCCTTCCCGCTTTCTCGCCTGTAATTCACCCCCGTTGCCTTACCTGCCGCTTCACCATCTGTATGCCATCGCTCCGAGGGGAAGGAGCGGGAGCAGGAACAGGCGCAGGAGCGGGGGCAGGAAGAAGATGAAGGCCAAGAAAAATAAAGACGATGAAGAAGAGGAGGAGGAGGAGGAGCAGGGTATGGTTGTCGCGCGCGCGAATGCCGCTCATTCACGGTGTACCACAACAGTTAGTTTGTTTTGTGGCGCAACGCGATGAGGGAGAAGAAAGAAAGGACGAAAGGAAGGAAAGCGGAGCTGATGGAGGTTGGGCCCAACCGATGTCACAACTGACTTCTTCAGGAGTTAGATCCCGCCGGAGCAGTGTGAACCATTTCTTCCATGGTATGTGTGTAAAGAACCGTGATTGGAACCGTAAACGTCAACCAGGGCTTCCACTGCTTGAGCATTTTGCAAAAGCAGTCCGCGGATACATCCCGCTCTGCACACCCGCCCGATGCGGAACCCCTGCGTCACTCGCGCTCAGCAAACAACCGTGCCAACCGGTCCGATTTACTCAACCACTGAACCCCACGGCAAGATGAAACACCTAATACTCCCCCACCCCACCCCACCCCACCCAGCCCGGGGGCGGGGGCGGGGCCGCCCTTCTCCCACCATCCCCCCTATCCCGGGCCCCAACCTCGGCACTACCCCACGGTGGGTGGGTTAACAAGGTCGCTCCGAAACCGCACCGCACGTCCCATCTTACCGCGGCCTGGTAGTAGTCATCCGCCACAAAGCTGTGGTTGCCCATCATGGCCATCAGAACTGGACTGCCCAGCGCCGAGGCGATCTGGATCGGACGGGTTGGGGGGGGGGAAAGACGAACCACAAACGAGTGAAGCTGCTGCCAGGGCAAGAGTGGTGGTGGGGGTGACGAGGAGGGAAAGCGAGAGGGGCGTGGGATGTATGCAGATAGGGGATACAGATAGGGCGCTTTGATCCCAAACAAGAAAACTTAAGTTTTTCCCCGGCAAGCCAGCCAGCCAGGCAGGTAGATGGCAGGCCGCCGCAATGGGGAACTGATCACCAATGTGAAGAACGGAGAGGTACTTAGGCAGGTAGGTATGTAAGTGATCCGGAAGCTGGACAGCGCCACGCATGCAAAAGTACGAAGTACGACATGCATAAGTTTTACACAAATGTGATCGTTAATTGCACTTGTAAACTTAGGACAACGTATACATTTAATGTGGAATTGCGGTGCCAGAAAGAACGCGGGGATATGTGCATGGATGCGTGCGGCTGTACTTGTGGGGATGTACGCAGGGCGGGGTGGGGTGGGGTGGGATGGGGTGGAGAGGGTGGGGGGAGGGACGGGGCAGGCGGCCTTGAACAATCCCGGCGCATGTCACGTGTAGGAGTGCAATTATTGTTAGTAGTTATTAGCTGCACCTGCGCGTCCAGCTCCGTGTCACCCATCATCTGCCCCGGACCGTCCACCAGTACGACATCATGGCCTTCCTTGTACGACACGTACGCAGCATAAATGCGGTCAAGAAGCTCCGCCTGCTTGCCAGCCGCAATGAGCTGCGCAAGACAAAAAACGGGGAAACGGGGGGTTGGAGAGCGCTCAAATGTGCCTATTATCGGCGTTGCTGCGCGCACAGGTATGAGGGTTTCGGAGCCCCATGGTTGGATGATTGCGGAAGCAAGGATGTGGGGGCGGTGGTGTGATGCTGAAAGGTACGGGGGCGCGAGACGCGTTGGCAATAGCAACAGAAGCAGTGGCGGGGGCGGGGCGGGGACGCTGTGCGCGACGCAGCGGGATGGGGTAAAGCTCGTGCCACGGCTGATGGAAAGCCCGCGGTTCTGGTGACCTCCGGGGACGCGGGAGCATGGACGTGTGTGTGCGTGTGTGTTTTCGGTGGTGGGCCTTGTGGCGTTTCTTTTTGGGTTTTTCGGACATCTTGGGATATCAATGTTGTGGGCGGGGGGGGGGGGCTATTGCCTGCGAAAACGTTTTCCAAGTTCTCAAGTTGTCAAATGTCAAATGTGTTTTGGCCGCGCGACTCGCTCCACGACAATTTTAACGAAACGCACACAACGTGAAAGTGAACAGAAGGGATTGATCGCAGCCGCGGAAAGCGCCTCCCCCAGCTTAACAGCAGCGCCAGCCTCGTAGCCAGGAGCTTACCCGCGCAGCCTCCGCTTCCTGAACGCCAACCATGTGATCTGGTTCACAAGTCATCTTGAACACACTATGCATACTGTGGGAATAGGAATGGGAGGACATGGGAGACATGGGAGAGGATGACGTTGCAGAGTTTATAATTTTCTGGGTACCGGTCAGCTGCTTCCTCTCTAGCACGATGAGTAGGGTGCTGGGGGCGCATGGGGGCGTCGTTACTCCTAACGTGCCTCTTTCGCGCACTCATCCTCCTGAAGGGGCATCCGGATTATGTGTGGTTTCGGAGCCGACATCATTTTCCAGACGCCGTTCGTCGTGGAAGCTGGGTTGCTGCCGTACAGCGACTGTACTGCAATGAGTTAGGAGTCCCCTGGACATTAACGTGTGTACGGCAATTGATGTGGATGTACGGGAGGAATTGACCGTTATTCAAGATCCGCGGTTCTCAGAGTATTGGTTGCCAACTCACAGTTCGAGGGTTCGATCCGCTTTCAGCTTTGAGTCTGGAGATGGTCTTCCTGTAATGGGCTGGAAGTAACCCACTTTGGGCAGGTGCTTCTCGAAGTAGTTCATTAATCCAAGCAGAAGCGGAGTGCGGTGCCCTGAAAGGTTGATATCGGAGATGAACAAGCTGTCTGCGCCACCGTTACCGTTGCCTGTCGTGAAGCTTCGGCTATGCGCGGACATGGCATCGCCCAGAGTGGACAGGCTGCCATGGAGCAGCCTCGCAATCCTGCAGTTAAACAAATGGATTGGAAAACCGATTAGCGCGATGGACATTAAGGCATACAGTTGCAACGGAGTAAGCGGCGCCGGACGTGTTGCTTGGGTGACGAGCGGTGGCGACGATCGGGCGCAGCAGGCAAACAGGCGTTCAGCATCGTCCAGATGTGCGATAAATGTCCTTACGTGGATTCAATTAATTCTCCCAGAGGAAGCAAGCCCCGCTCGTCGCTAGACATGCTACATCGCCACGTTCCCGTAATAACGACTAAAAAAGGTGCCTGCCCCAAGCTCTGCGCAAGCAGCTAAAGTAATATTATCTTGCAGTGCGACTTACTGCACTTCAAGATTTACGCTAGCCCCAAAACGGCTGCAAGACCTCGAACTTACCCCTCACGTAGCGCGGGCGCCAGCAAGCTCCTGGCCATGATTAAGTGCTTGCCCATGAGCAGGGTGTTGTTGGCCGCGCGGGCCATGGTGATGACCCGTTTCGAAGTACAGCTCAGTCAACTGCAAGACAAATATCTTTGGATTGTTCACAATATCGCTCACAACAGACGCTCAACGTGCAAAAGACTTTACATAAACCAATTTGCCCGCAACGTGGATTCCATGTGAAATGTTCAAAAGGCGAATAATTACGTACAGTTGTACACTTCTGTCAACTCGGCCTCCCGTTTCGGCCAGGCCCATCAAGTCTGCTCTCCGATCCTATGATATCATAGCCTTATGCATTACCCGCTTAACATTTTCTCGTCCCCAGTAGCAAGTCAGGACTTGAAACCGCTGCGAAAACGAGACCGCTACGTGGCACACAAACTCACAAAGCGTCGAGTCAACACCACTTAATTCCCGGAATATATCAGCATGCCGCGCCCAAAGGAGCGCAGCGGGCACCACCGCCCCCGAGCCGCTGGCGGCGGCGGTCGCCGCGGCCACTCCCGAGGAGACAAAGCCGGGGCCCCGTGGTCTACGGAAGACGACGATGGCGATGCCACCGCTGCAGGAGAGTCCACCAGCGTCGCTGCCCACGCGGCTTATGTACGGGCACGGTCCCGGCAGGACCGCCTGCCGACACAGAACGCCCAACAACGCCTACAACAGGACGGCACCACCGCCGCCGCAGCCGCCGCCGGCGCCACCGACGACGACGGTGACTCTGGCGGAACAAGCGATGACGGCACTGCGCCGCCGGACCTGGCCCCGCCAGCCGACAGCGGCCACCCCTCCTCCTCCAGCTCCGCCGCCGCCGCAGCCGCCGCCGCCAAGTTCCCCGTCCATCTGGCGATGTGGGACCTGGGGCAGTGCGACCGCAGGCGCTGCACCGGCACCCGGCTGGCACGTCAGGGGCTGGTTCGGGAGCTGCGACTGGGTCAGACCTTCCCTGGAGTCATCCTCAGCCCTGCAGGTGCTGTCAGGGCGCGCAGGGGCAGTGCCGTCGGCCTAAGCTGCCGTACGAGAGCGCAAACCCACAAGTCCCGCAAGTCCCGTTTTTCCCCTCCCTCCCCCCTTCCCTCCCTCCCTCCCTCCCTCTCTCCATGTCTCCCTACTTCACCAGATTGTTTCCACCGTCCAAAAGTTGTCTAGCCCCTGGGCATGTGGGGAGCCCCAGCAGTAGCAGCAGTAGCAGCTCTGATGTAGAGGCATGTGGGAGGGCGCGGGTGGGGTGGGGGCTGCTGCGGTGGAGAGGCAGAGTGAGAAACAGAGGGTTCCTTGGTTATGGTGGCGATGTCTCGCCGACAGGTGGGCCCCCTGTATGTCTGTATGTATGTCTATCTGTGTGTATATTAAAAATCCTCCCCTCTCCCCCTCCCGCTCACTTGCTCGCTGGCCGAAGGTGTACGTGTCTGTATGTATGTCTGTCTGCACGCGTGTTGTACTGCAGGTCAGCGCAGCGTGTCCCCGGAGGACGCTGCCCTGATTCGCTCCCGGGGCCTGGCAGTGGTGGACTGCTCGTGGAACCGACTAGACGATGTACCCTTCGGTGAGATACGGATACGGCTGCTAGGGGGGTGGGGGTAGTGGGTGGTAGTGGGTGGGGGTAGTGAGTGGGGGTAGTGGGTGGGTTGGTTGGGGGGGGCCCGCAGGGGCCGGCTGGGTTTGGGCGGGTGTGGGTGAGTGAGCGGGGGTCCGGGTGCGAAGCAGTAGACCGCCGCCGCTGGCTTTCACCGCACCAGGATGGCGGCTGAGTGGAGGGTGAATAGTGGGGGGGGAGCAAGAGGAGGAGGAGGAGGGGGAGGAGGGGGGGGGTTGTACTGCACCCACACACACCGGTGTGCACACCCACCACCTCCGGCCTCCACGTAGCCCCCCAGTAGCCAGATGACCGCCTCCCAACACGTTGCTGCCGCCGCTGCTACGGCTGCTGCTGCTGCTGCCGCCGTATTTCTCCCCTCGTACAGGCCGCATCAAGGGCGCTGCTCCCCGGCTACTGCCCTTCCTGGTGGCCGCGAACCCCGTCAACTACGGTATGTATGTACGTGTGTGGGGTGGGAGTGCTGTGGGGGAGAGGGGAGGGGCAAGAGGGGGGGCGACTGGAGCAATACGCCTGCTATGATGGGGTGTCTGCTCACCTCACGTGTGTGTGTGTATGTGTGTATGTCTCCCCCGCCAGGGCCGTGTATCCATCCGTGTTAGCCCAATGAATGACATCTCCCATCCAACAGTTTATCCTCCTAGTGGATTCGCTCATCTCCCATCTCCCTCTGCTTTTGTTTCCCGCGCTCAGGGAAAATACACATACACATACATACACATATATACACACAGTTATTTTCAAAAAAAAATTCTCTCCCTCTTCACGAACTCTCCAACCCATTACCCGTGTTCCTGGCTCCCCAGCCCAAGCCAGTTTTTATCGTGTATTGCCGTACGGGGGTTGTACATTGGGGTGGCTGCTGCGTTGGCGGGTGCATGGGAACGGCGATAGATAGCTACAGGGGGCGGCAGCGGCGGCCGGGGGGGGGGAAAGTAGCTCCAACCCACCCCGTACAGACACACACGCATGCATCCATGCCACCCCCCTTGCGTCGGATTCCCAACCCAACTTCACCCCGCCTCCGTTTCCGATTCCGTTGTTTCGAAAAATTCCGTTGTTCGTTGGTTGGTTCGTTGTAATGTAACGAGGTCGGCCCTGCAAGCTCTCTTGCGCGGAGGCCTTTGCGGCGGCGCTGTTCATTTGCGGTCTCCGGGAGGAGGCGGTCGCGGTGCTGTCCAGATTCAAATGGTGGGTGGGTGGGGAGTAGTGGGTGGGCGGGTGGGTGCATGGGTGAGGCTGTTCGCGCGCTCCTGCCCTTTCCTCCCCCTCCCTTTCCCCAGCACCCACAGCAACACCAGCACCAGCACAGTTCCCCCTCCACACCACCCCACCGTACTGGGCTGATGCGGCCATGGAGCTCCAGGGTGGGAGGCGGCCGCAACCCGCGGGGCCCCTGCAAGCTGTCCTTCCCCCTCTTGTTACTCTCTTGCCCCCCTGGCAGCACCTTCACTCGTTCGTGGCTCGTCACTCGTTCCCCCGCTTGCCCCCCTTCTCTGCCGCCCTCTCGTGTGGGGAGCCCCGGGGGGTGGGGCGGGGTGGGGAGGAGGAGGAGGAAGGGGAGGAGGAGGGGACGTCACCGGGTCTCCTCCGGTCCCCCCCCGGGCCATGTTGCCGTGTGTCAACCCCTCCCCTTTCGACAATCAGACAGTAGGGGCTGGGGTACCTCCCCCCCCCAACCCCCCATCTGTGGCTCGTCATCACCCATCTGTGGCTCGTCATCCCCCCAACCCCTATCATGGACTCCTTGGTTTGAATCTGGAGCAATCTCGTCAATCTCGTCTCTGCTTCGTCCTACCCCTCCCCTTACCCCCACCCCACCCCCCCACACACACGCCCCCGTGGGTTTGTGTATAGCATCGGGACCGTGCCGTACCGCTGGGCTAAGGATATGAGGACATTGACAGTCGCGCTGCTGTCCTGCGTTCCGTTTATCCCGCTTCCCTCCTCCCCCATTACAGGGGGCACTCGTTCTTCTCCACGAATGCGGAGCTGCTGGCGCGGTACGGCACCTGCGCCACGGCGGCGGCGGTCATTGCCGCCCAGAACGACTACCTGGCGGGCAGGCCGCCGGCGGAGCGGCCTGGCGGCGGTGCCGCCCTGGCGCAGGATGTTCTGGCGGTGGCGTCGGCGGGCCGGTGGGCCGCTGCAGCGGATGATGATGATGATGATGATGCTGATGACGGGGGTGGTGGGGAGGACGAGGAAGGCAGAGGGGCGGGAGAAGGCGCGGAGGAGGAGGAGGAGGAAGACGAGGCGGCGATTGAGGATTTAAGACGGCGCATGAATCGTGAGCTTCCGCCAACGGATTCGGAAGAGGAAGAGGAGGAGGAGGGGGAGGAGGAGGAGGAGGAACGAGGGCAAGAAGAGGGCAAGGCGGGGGGGATGTAGGGGTAGGAGGACCGGGACGTGTTTGTGTATGTGCATTACGCGAGGTTTCGGCCCCCTAGTAGTAGTGCTGCGTGTGCGGGGTGAGGGGGCCCGGGGGGGGGACGGATAAGGGCGGATGATTTTCGTGTCTTGCGGCGGGTTGTGATGGTGGGGTAGGCGGGCGAAACGTCGTGTCGTCTTCAGTTCGCCTGACAGGAGCCGGTGAGTGGTGCGTGCGCTGTCGTGCTCCCGCGGGTGTCGCCCCTGCTGACGCCATCTTGTATCCTAAAACACACACAGACACAGACACACACAGACACACACACACACACAGACACACACACACACACACACACACACACACACACACACACACAGACAGACACGTTCGCACGCACGGTTCGCTCCCTCGAGGTTTGTTGTTAACCGTACGGGGCCCTGCATATGTTGATGAGCTCACAGCGTCTCGGTTGCACCTTGGCCTGCCATAGACAGGAGCCCCTTTCCAGCCGTCTCGTGGATCTGCTGCACTCAAAGACGCGGCTGTAGACCGCATCCCATTTGTATGTATGTATATGTTGTGTACATACCTATGTACGTACGTATGTATGTACGTATGCGTGCTGATTCAGGGTTAATGAAATTTTAGTCGTCAACAATTGCTTTTTAAGTTCTAGCAAATTATATGTAAGCGAGGCGGATGCTTCCGGTAGATGATGATTCCCCGGGGGGCTCGTGCTTTAGGAAGGCCAAGAGCACCTAAGCGCACCCTTTGGTGGGCCCGGGCTTGTTACTCAAGACGGGTGGAAAGCGTTTTTTGTCCCCTAACGGTCGCCTTGCCGCGGCTGTTTGGTTGTTGATGTGCGCCAGGTTGGCTTGTAAACCAATTTTAGGGTATTTTTAGGGAAAATCTCCATAAGTAAAATAGGGATGCGTTCTGCAAGCAATTGGATGTCCAGCCAGTGAGCAATGAACACGTTCATATCTGCTGACAGTATCTCGATGCGCGAGAGGAAAGGCCTGAACAAAAACAAAATACAACAAAAACAAATGAGAATAGCTGCGAATAGCGCTAAGATTTAAGGTCATAATTGCCATGACGTGTGTGCAGATATGGTAATGAGAAACAGAGAGTTTAGATATGAGCTGGACTTTATAAAGGTTAGCGCACGTGTATTTCGAAGCCGTTGCTTTTATACGGCAGGCCGTTGCTGCCGAAGTGTAAATAAAGGTTTTGCCACTGCAAATGAAGCTGATACCAAGCGTACAGGATTAAGAATGCGAGAACCTGTGAAGGCACGTGATGTCCTGCGTTGTGAAGATGGGTCGAAGGGGAGTAAAAAATTTGTAGATCCGTACACCAGCACGTCGTGGGTGATGGACGCGTCCGGGAGTCTCCACGCTCACGACAGGCAACCCACGTGCTGACACGCGTATAGACCGAAGTTGGGTTAACGTCTATGCTCTGGACAAGCTTATCGTGCGCTTACCTTTACTCCTGCGACAATGCTCATTTGCAGCAATAACTCGTTATAACATAACCCTGTATATTATTTGTACATGATCTTTAAATTAAAAACTTAAAAACATAGGACTCGACGAAATAAATCTTATGAGGAGTGCATGTGCCTAGCAGGTCGGCCACAGAAGTTAACTTGCACTCGACAACAAGTTAGGGTGCATGCGTCGGAGCTCAATCTTGTAGCCTGACAGAGTGATGCCATCAAACGTAGCGGTGAGCTGCCTTGGGGTTGTGCCAGTATCGCAGAATGTCGGCACACCAGAGGTTATCGTGAGCCAACAGCCAAACCCTTGGATGTTATCATTCCCTTTGGTGTCGGTGCAGGCAACTAACGTGATTGGGGATTTTGAGGAGGTGAGTATCGTTGCCAGTTACTTTTCAATGGCGCCGCGCGCGCCGCGAACAGCACCAGGGCTAAGGGTCTACTTAGCCAAAATCCCCAAAGATGCAAAATCGTTTCCATCTAAACTTTAAACTATAGATCAGCAAACGGGTACTTTTCGCGGAACCGGGCTTTTGGGCGTCGTAACGGCGGACGCCGTCACCCCACGACGCGACCGTTTATCAGATGGGAACAAATGGTATACCTGCTCTCAACTGGCTCGGGTCAAGCTTTAACGAATGAACATTTTAAACTGACATGGGATGGTGACCTGGAGAAAACGGACGAGCGAAGCCGACATACATCTAATGTAGACCAGGTGTAACCCCTCTCATCCCAACCCCGGCGATAGGACCATCCGAACCACCGACATGAAGTCCCGAACATGTTTAGTCTTCCAACATCCTTCCGAGCACGTCGTCTGTAGACCTCTCGAGAAGAATGACCCAGGGGATGTGTAGGCCGGGTCCCAAACCTGCGCCCGACGCCTTTCCCACTGCGGCAGAGCGCCGTACAAAGCGCCTACACCACTACTCCCCACGCCACGTAGCTGCTCCATAGAGCTTGAAGCTCTCCGGGAACTCTCCCTTCTCCCCCGCCGCGTCCCGCTTCACTCGTTCGTGGTTCGTCCCTTTCCCTCTTTCCGCGCCCCTCTTATCTCTTCCTCCCGGGGCGGCTGACGCGCGTGACGTTGCCTGAACAGGACGTGCGGCCGCAGTACGGCGGCCTCTCCTGGGGCCAACGTACGAACGATGGGGACCCGCAGATGGTGGTCGGACTACCGAGGGCGGTTAAGGCGCAGGTGAGTGAGTGAGTGAGTGGGTGAGTGAGTGCGTGCGTGAGTGGGTGAGTGAGTGAGTGAGTGAGTGAGTGGGTGAGTGCGTGAGTGGGTGGGTGAGTGAGTGAGTGAGTGCGTGAGTGAGTGCGTGCGTGCGTGGGTGAGTGAGTGCGTGAGTGGGTGAGTGAGTGCGTGAGTGGGTGCGTGAGTGGGTGAGTGAGTGAGTGGGTGCGTGCGTGAGTGGGTGAGTGAGTGCGTGAGTGGGTGAGTGAGTGAGTGCGTGCGTGAGTGGGTGAGTGAGTGCGTGCGTGAGTGAGTGAGTGCGTGAGTGAGTGAGTGCGTGCGTGCGTGAGTGAGTGAGTGAGTGCGTGAGTGGGTGAGTGAGTGAGTGCGTGAGTGAGTGCGTGAGTGGGTGAGTGCGTGCGTGAGTGGGTGAGTGAGTGCGTGCGTGAGTGGGTGAGTGCGTGCGTGAGTGGGTGAGTGCGTGAGTGGGTGGGTGAGTGAGTGCGTGCGTGCGTGCGTGAGTGCGTGCGTGAGTGGGTGAGTGAGTGCGTGCGTGAGTGGGTGAGTGCGTGCGTGAGTGGGTGAGTGCGTGAGTGCGTGAGTGAGTGGGTGAGCCTCCTCCTTCCCAGCCTCCGTCCCGCTACACGTCCAACTCGGAGCTCCTCCCCCGTAGACGGTGGACCTCGCCCGTGCAACGTCCAAATATCCAAATGCACTTCTCATCTACCCCCCATCTAAAAAAACCAATCTACCCCTTTCTATTCCCCATCTACCCCCCATCTATCCCCCTTCTATCCCCCTTCCTACCCCCCTTCCNC
>NW_003307558.1:431153-439782 GCF_000143455.1 Volvox carteri f. nagariensis
GGCACTGCCCCCGAAACGGCCGAACAAGGCGAAGCTGCAGCAGCAACAGCCGCAGCTGCAGCAGCAGCAACAGCAGCAGCAGCAGCAGCAACAGCAGCAGCTGCAGCGGCGGCGGCCCAAGCTCGCGGATGCGATCGAGGTGAATGGCGTTGGGGCTTGGAGGGCGGCTGTACGGATGTACGTGATTAGGCGGACTGCGGGGTTTTGCGGTTGGGGTTGGGGCGGCGGTGTGGTGTGCAGTATGGGTGTGTATTGTGAAATGACGGCTGACTGCCCGTCGTGCATCCCGTCGCCGCGCCAGATTCCGCCACACGCAAGCACTGCTGGGAAGCGTAGGCGCACCGCCGTTGCCACTGACACAACCGTTGCCAACATTACTACCGCGCCTGTCGCCACAACGATTGTTACCCCCCTCCCCCCGATTGAGGAACAACAGCACCAGCGATTTCCCGAGCTATGAATTGCAGACGTTCCGTCGTACACCCGTCGTACACCCATCTGAAGAATCCCTACACGCCCATACACATACACAATCACGCAATCACACAAAGGCACCGCAGCGGTGCTGCCCCGATAGATACATACTGTGCTGCAGTGCAGTGCACTGCACTGCACTGCATGCACCGAAACCAAGCGGCCTTACCGGCTTTTGAAGCTAGTGGCCGGGTGTCGGTTGTTGAGTTCAATTCAGATGCTACTGCCGTAGCAGCACTTGCAGTAGCAGCACCAGCAGTAGCAGTAGCAGGACCAGCAGTAGCAGGGTATGGCGCAGGAGGAGATGTTGCAGCGTAGGCGGGTTGGGGGTTGGGGGTTGGGGGTCAACCGAAAGGGAACAGCGGTGGGCCCACCAGGAGGGAGTTTTGCTTCCGGGCGGCGACCCCCCCTTTTCCCCCCCGTTCACTCGTGGTTCGTCTTTCCCCCCATTTCCCCCCATTTCCCCCCGTTTCCCCCCGCTACCTTACCTTTACGCCTCCCCCTTTCTCTTGCACATTGCAGGAGAAGCCCGCTCCTAGCTGCTGCTTTGTGCTGTCTTTCTTTAGCGGCGGCGGCGGCGGTGGCGGCAGCAGCGCTAGCGGCGGCGGCGGCGGTGGTATGAATGGTTCTGGTCTCGATTCGGGGCAAGCGCCAGTTCCGGCTATCCGCCCCCTCACGGCTTCGAACTCGGGTGCGCTGGTTTACTGGAAACTCTTTTTCTTTCCTCCCTCCTCCACCTCCTCTTCGTCCTCCTGTTCGCCGTCGTGTGTGTATTGTTGCTACTGCTGCTGCTACTGCTGCTGCTACTGTTGCTGCTACTGCTGCTGCTACGATTGTAACTGCTACCGCTAAAGGAAAAAATGCTTCTGCTGGCAATGGAGCTGGTAATGGTGCTGATAATGTTGCCGCTGCCGCTTTCCCCCCTTCCCCCCTCCCCCCTTCCACGCGCTTCTCTTCCTAGCAACTGCCTCTCCTCCCATTTTGCCTTTCTTTGCACCTGAGTTTTCCATTTCTAGCTTCTTTCCGTTCCTGCCGGCGTACACGTTGTCAATTCCGTCATCTAGTACGACACGTTTTGCGTCGTCCTGTGCCGCCTTTGCATTCCTGTTTTTTTTAGTCCCTGGGTTATCTTCCGCTTTGACAGGGGTTTTTCAGCGCTTCTTCTTCCCGGGTTTCTCAGTCAGCCAGCTTTATATTCCCTTTCAGCGGCACTCGCATGCGTTCGCTCTTTCATCGCTCGCTGCTCACAAACCCCTTGCAACCTCTCTGCCTCGCATGTGCCCTCCTTGCCCGCCGCTTCTGCTGCCTGGCCAGGTGAGTCCAAAGGGAGGTTCTCGAGCTTTATCGGTATATCGCGTTGCGTTGGTCGCGGCTGGCCGGACTAGGATAGTTGGGTCGGTCGGGTCGGGCGCGTGTTGAGGGGTTAGGAGGAGCACTTGCATGTCACCAGCAGCTTATTACCAGCAGCTTATCAGCCAGTTTTTTGTCCAGGTTCCTCAATTCCGCCGCCAGGCGGGTGAGCAAATTTATTCCAGCTCGCATCATCAGTTTTTTACTACTTTTTCGCCGCCTCTACACCAGCCTTTATTGCTTTGCGGCTTTGCTCTACTGCTTTCCTTCCGCTCGTATTTTAGTCTAGGCGGCCAGGTAGGTAGGTAGGTAGGTTTCCGCGGTCGTCATCATAACATCATCCCAAGGTCGCCGCCTTCAAAACTGCCTACTGCCTACTGGTCAGTTCTGCTTCTTGTACACTCTTTCCTTGGCATCACCTTCACTCGCTCGTGGTTCGCCTTTCCCCTCCCCCCTTCCGTTGATTCCCCCCGGGGTTTGGGGTTTGTGCGACCAAATCCATCCAGGGCGGGGAGCCCCTAGTGTAATGAACACCTCCTTTCGTCAGGTGAGTTACATACATACATATGTACATAGGCAGGTGGCTGGCATAAGTTAAGGCCGGACTCCTGCTCCCGGAGGTTCCGGGTTCAAATCCGCCTGCCGCCCCCTCGGTGTGTGAGGGGTGTTGAATTGGGAGGCGGGCCCCCATCTTGCGGACGGTGTAAGACGTGAATATAGCGACTTTCGAGCTGACCAGGAAATAAGTTGTGGCGCCGTTAATCCGCTAGATTTGGTTGGATGCTGGTGGTGAGTTGCTGAACCCAACGAATACATTCTGAAGTCGGATGGGGTGAACGGATTAGGGTGCCCCTCTAGCAGGGGAGAGCAGGGAACTGCCTCCAAGGGAAAGGGGGCCGCTGGCGAAGCTATACCACCCTGTAACAATATACATACATACATACATACATAGGGACAGACGTAGGGGCGGTGGTGATCAGTGTTTGTCGTCCGGGGAAACCAGCGGCCCGAAGGCCCATTTTGGGCAAACGGCCGAAGCCCCTCCCTCCCCCCCTCTTCCCCCCCTCCCTTCCCGCACATCGGCAGCAGCACTCTTTCCTTGGCAGCGTCTTTCCCCGCCTCTTCCCCCCCCCCACACACACACATGAGTGGTAATAACACACTCGCGGACACACAACCTTGTTGAAGCCCGAAATGCACCCCCACACCGCCAAATCCAGGCGCCAACCTCTCGTCCGCCAACGATCATCCTTCCCTGCAGGCAACGTTAACCGCCAACCGCTAAAACGACCGCGAATAACGACACATGTTCCCGCCCTGTCCACAGGCGAATCAATCCATTAAGCGGGTGCCCCAGTCCGCGCGCTCCCGCCGCCCCTCCGCTGCGCCAACGAGGCGAGGGAGTAGGGTGCAGTCAGCCGCCTCCGGGGGAAGCGACGCCAACTCCAACTTTACGAATTGGGATGACGCGTCGGAGGGCGAGTTTGAGGAGCTCGAGGTACCTGCGGGAAAGGGGAACTGGGTCTGGGCTTGTGCGGCGCGTATTTGTGTATATGTGTGTGTATGTGTGTGTGTGTGTGTGTGTGTGTGTGTGTGGAGAGGAGGAAAGAGTGGGAAAAGAGGGTAGAGGGGGATTGGGGGAGGGTGTGGAGAAGCTTGATATCGGGAGGTTTAACTGAGCTTTACCCAAACTGACTAGTGTGTTGTTGGTTGCTAGTTAGGTGGTCAGGTGGTTGGCCGTTGTGAAGGTGAGGAAGATAAAGAAAAGCAGGCATTAGGGATGCGGCTGGCGAACGCGATACACCTTATAGGCAGGGTTTGTAATTGGTGGATGCCGTACTGGTGTGTTGATGGGGTTGGGGCTGGGGTTAGTGTTGGAGAAGGGGTTAGACGTGCTAGGGAGGATGAGGGCCTCAGCTTGAGGCGTACGGATGGCGTACGGATGGCGTACGGATGGCGTACGGATGGCGGGACGACCAGCGCCCAACATACAAAAACCTGTGTCCTGTGCCGCGAACAACGCGGCGAGCTGCGAGGTGACAGCGGGCGAGGAAGGGGGGGAAAGACGAACCACGAACGAGTGAAGCTGCTACCAGGAAGGGGGGGGAGGTCGGGCGTTTGGTTTGCTGTGGGGGGGAGAAGGAGAGGTGGATCAGGGAGCAGGGAGCAGGGATCAGGAGCTGTATGGAGGGATAACTTTTAAAAATCTTTGCATCTTTATAGCGGTCGCTGCTTATTGCTATTACTGTGTATTACCTTGCACCGTGCACCGAACAGACACCAACACCAACACCAACACGCTCCTCCCTCCCTCTTTCTCCCCCTGCCGCCCTTCCTTCAGGAGTTCGTAGACGAGGACGGGGGTGACAGCGGCGTGGTGCGTGATCCGGGGTTTTAGGGTTTGGTGATGTCGGGGGGTTCCTAACGGGGGTGTGGGAGGGGGGGAAACAGCCGGTGAGGGTTTTAGGGTTTTAGGGGGTTCAGTGTTTTGACAGCACTGAGAGGACCGACATCACCGACTCCACCTCTCGCACGTCCCCCCCGCTTGCACGCAAACACACACACACACACACACACGCACCGTCCCTTTTCCGGTTTGCATGCTACCCTGTAACGGTGTAAGACGCCCATTTGCACCCCCCAAATAACCGCCCATGCAGCTACGGACCAGTCAACAGCAGCAGCAGCAGCAGCAGCCGCGGATGGTGGGCGCGGACGGAGACTCCGCGGGGCTCTCCGGGGGCGCGGCTGGCCGCAACTCCCGTACCACCTCCCGTACACCTTCCCGTACACCCTCCCGTACACCTTCCCGGGCTGCCTCAAGCGCGGTGGCGGCCTATGCAGCTGGCAGCAAGACGGTGCCGGTACGTGCAGCTGAGTGCTTGCTTAGCGCCGAGCGGATGTCTGTCTGTCTGTCTGTCTGTCTGTCTGTCTGTCTGTCTGTCTGTCTGTCTGTCTGTCTGTCTGTCTGTCTGTCTGTCTGTCTGTCTGTCTGTCTGTCTGTCTGTCTGTCTGTCTGTCTGTCTGTCTGTCTGTCTGTCTGTCTGTCTGTCTGTCTGTCTGTCTGTCTGTCTGTCTGTCTGTCTGTCTGTCTGTCTGTCTGTCTGTCTGTCTGTCTGTCTGTCTGTCTGTCTGTCTGTCTGTCTGTCTGTCTGTCTGTCTGTCTGTCTGTCTGTCTGTCTGTCTGTCTGTCTGTCTGTCTGTCTGTCTGTCTGTCTGTCTGTCTGTCTGTCTGTCTGTCTGTCTGTCTGTCTGTCTGTCTGTCTGTCTGTCTGTCTGTCTGTCTGTCTGTCTGTCTGTCTGTCTGTCTGTCTGTCTGTCTGTCTGTCTGTCTGTCTGTCTGTCTGTCTGTCTCTTTGTTTGTGTGCCTCACGCGATGGTGATGACGGGTGGGCGCCACTTCCTCGCAAGATGATGATAATCACCACCACCACCACCGCCACCACCACCGCCACCACCAAAAAGAACAGCAACCTTCCGTACTGGTTGTCGACTCAAGCCCCCTCCCTGGCCTCGTCCTCTCCACCCCTCGCCTCCGAACCCCTGGCTTCCCCTCAATCCAGCTGCCAACTGCCAACTGCTCCTTCCACTCACTCCCCCCTACAGAAGTCCATACTCAAGAGCGCAAAGAGGGCGACCTCCGCTGCCACCACCGCCTCCACCGCCACCACCGCCTCCACCTCCAACCCCGGGGGGGTGAGTCCTTGGCCGACCGGGTGACGGGGGGGGAGGGGAGGGGGGCCGGGTTACATGGTAGGGTAGTTTTTAGGGTGTTAGGGAGTGCTCAACGGATTAGGGTTTAGGGTTTTAGGATTTTCAAGGGATTTGGCTGAATCGTGTGGTAAAACGCGGACATCGCCTCCGCATGTGTTTGTGTGCGTGTGTGTGTTTTGTTTGTGGTGGCGGGGGAGGTTACGTTGGGTGAGAGCACCTAACGGTTACCCGGCGTACGGATAGTTTGAGCGAAATGATTTCGGGCTGAGTGTGCACCGGGGGGTGGGATGTGGACGAGTGTATGAATACGTCGGCCGCTGTGCCTGTTTACATGTACCGCAGGTTAATTCGTACAATCCAATGTACGGCGTCGCTGCGCCGCCGGGCTTCACTTCGACGTCGCGGATCAACTTGACGGCACCGCCGGCGGCGGCGGCGGTGGCGGGGTCTGGCGGGCAAACGGCGGCGGCGGCGGCGGCTGAAGTCAGCGGCCGCGGCGAATGGCTTTTGGCTCCTGCCGAGCAGAGCGGTGCTGGCGGCGGCGGCGGCGGCGGCGGCGGCGGCGGCGGCGGCGGTGTGCCTCCTCGGCTGAGCGGCATGCCAAGTCTGCGCCTGACGGCGGAGGAGCTCCTGGTGGGTTCCTCCGGACAGCACGTTGGTCAGAGCCGCCACGATGAGAAGAGTGTGTATGTATGTATGTGTTGTATGGGCGTATGTATTTATGTCTACGTTTATGTACGTTTACGTAAATGTATGTCTATGTTTATGTATGTCTATGTTTATGTACGTTTTATGTAAATTGTTATTTTCTGTTTCCATGGCACACGCACGCTGTGCATCGGTGTACGGTAACCGCTAACTTCCAACCACCTGAACCACCCTCTGGACAGGGCCTGCTCATGGCTCAAGGTAAATTGACCGAGCACGACGTGCACGAGCTGGGGGTGAGTGCTGGGGCATGTGTACGGCATGTTGTATGAGGAAAGAAAAGGCGGATGTGAGAGAGAAGGGGTGAGTGTGCGAGGGTTGTGTTTCGCCTGGCGCGGCGTGGCGTGGCACGGCCATAAACGAGAACCAGACACAAACATACAGACATACAGACACACAAACACACAGACATATGTAACCGCCATCCCCCTGCCGGCCCTCCCATACTGCCCCCCCCCATTGTCCAGTTGAACCCGGAGCCAGGGGACGGGGGAGATTCGGCCGGTAGGTGGTGCGGGGTTGGGGTTGGGGGCGGCCGTGGGTGTGTTTTATTGCCCGGCAAACCCCGTTCAAAGTACACCACCTACCCACCCACCCCGCACACGTCAAACCCCCGCCGACTTCGCTCTCGGTCCCCTATCGTACAGCTGGTTGAGATGTCGGATCGGGTTGTGCATTTTGTATTGTGTATGGGGATTTTGTGCGTGTGTGTGCCTCTGTGTGTATTGGGCACGAATTCCCCTATCTTTTCCCCTCCACCCATCCCCCACTAACCCACCCCTGGCCGCTGCGGCGGCGGGGACGGCGCAGGTGTTGGCGGCGCCGCCACCGCGACCTCCATAGCCCTCGGCGGTGCCGGCGGCGGCGGAACGACCTCAGCCCCGGGTACGGGAGCTAGCGGCGGCGCCGCAACTGCCGGCCTGGCCCCTTCGTCTGGCGTGGGCTCTGACACAAACACGGCAACAGCAGTGACACCCTCCATGGCGTTGACGGGGAGCGCCGATGCCATCAGTGCCGTACAGCCGCGGGTGCGCTTCGGAGCGCCGCAGGTGGGTGGGTTATGCGTGTGTTCGTGTGTATGGAATCGTTGATGTCGCCCGGGGGCCCAACCCAGCTCGGGGGCATTGTCGTACGGAGGTTGGCAAACAAGCCCTGCGCCAGGGCCGGAGTCGGAGCCTCAAAACTGCGATCGACTCGTGTTGTGTGTGTGTGTGTGTGTGTGTGTGTGTGTGTATAGCGCGGCATGGGGCACGCCATGTCCTCTCTACACCCCCAAGGGAATTCGCCCTCCGCATCACCTTCCGTACACACACGCGCTGACTTCATACGCAGCTGCACATCGCTCGTGTCTGTACGTCTGTACGTCTGTAACCCTGGGCGTGTTCTTGGCAGGTTGCGGGGACCGGCAGTAGCAGCAGCAGCGGCGGCAAGGGGTTGGGGCCATCCGTCATAGGGCCCCTGTTGACGAGAGACAACCCCATCGCCGCCGCCGCCGCCGCCGCCAGCTCCGCTTCTGTGCACCACCTGCAGCAGCAGCACACACTAGGGGGCATCAGCCACAGGGTTCGCTTCGGTGGCGAGGAGATTCCTTGGGAGGTCAGTACGATACTGTCGTACGGGTGCTGATTGGTGTCGTACGGATCTGGCCGGTGTAGTACGGTGTCGTACATGTATGCTGCGATCAAGTGCGATGCAACCATGTGGCCTATGAGGGTCTCTATGGTGTGTATGTTCCGTATGTCTTTCGGATTGAGTTCCGATTCGAATTTGGATTTGGATTTGGATTTGGTCGATGTGTCCTCAGATCTTTTGGTGAGAATGGTGTCGTCATTCGGGACGTGGATATCGTTCCGGATCCATATAGACCTGGATCTGGATCTGGATCTGGATCTGGATCTAGACTTGCATATATACATACCTACATACACCTTTTGAAGTGTGTTTTGTGCTGCCTTGCCTCGTTACCTTCATTGACTGCCGTGTTGTTGTTGTTGTTAATGTTGGGTCGCAGCCTCCTGGCTTTGACGATACAGCTCTGATCCTACCCGTCACCGCCGCCGCCACCGCCGCCACCGCCGCCGCCACCGCCGCCGCCGCCGCCGCCGCGTCTGTGGCC
Source organism: Volvox carteri f. nagariensis (assembly GCF_000143455.1). Classification (NCBI taxonomy): domain Eukaryota; kingdom Viridiplantae; phylum Chlorophyta; class Chlorophyceae; order Chlamydomonadales; family Volvocaceae; genus Volvox; species Volvox carteri. The sequence goes on from NW_003307558.1 coordinate 439,516, forward strand.
CCGGAGGCCCTTCGCGTGTCGCCGTCAGCTGCGGCATCATTGGTTGAGGACATGACCGGGGTTCGCCGGTCACCTCAGCTGCAGCAGCAGCAGCAGCAGCAGCAGCTTGCGAATTCCCGCAGTACCGTCTTAGAGAGTTTCAACGAGCGCGACGGCGACGAGGGGGTCAAGTCCCTACCGCCGCCGCCGCCGCGGCCGCTGCAACTATCCCCACTGCCGCCGCTACAGCAGCGGCAGCAGCGGCAGCAGGCGACGTTCCTGGAAGGG
>NW_003307558.1:439941-440561 GCF_000143455.1 Volvox carteri f. nagariensis
GGTGAGGGGGGGGAGGGGGATTGGTGACGGATTTGAGGTCTCGGACAGCCGGTGGGCGCAGTGATGGCGGCACCGCCGCCGCCGCCGCCGCCGTTGCCGCCACCACACTCCGGGAGGATTCGGACCCGAACAGCTCACTCGACCTGGACGAGGTGCTCTCTGATACGGCACGACACCTAGGCGCCCGCAAGGCGGGGCAGCCGCTGCCGGTGCCGCTGCCGCCGCCGGCGCATCCCGACATCGAGGCGCTTCGTCTATCAGCGCTCGACGTTCCGTCTTCCCGCGGGTCGTACCGTTCATCGGATAGCGGCATCGGGAGACTTCCGACGCCGCCGCCGCCGCGTCCCGGCACTACACGGCACTCATGCAACGGCGATCCTGGGTCCCTGGCGGCGGCGGTGGCGGCAGCGGTGGCGGCGGCGCACTTGCATCTTCACGGCGGGCTGGCGTCTCGCCCAGGCAGCACAGGAAGTAACACCAGTGTCACGGCATTAGGCAATTGGGCGCCGCCGCCGCCGCCTGGCGGCGGCGCCGGCCCCGCTTCCGCCGCCGCCGCCACGGCCTTCGCATCTAGCTTTTTGTCACGTGCGTCATCCGGGAGCGACTCCGTCAGCGAATCC
>NW_003307558.1:440726-467599 GCF_000143455.1 Volvox carteri f. nagariensis
GCGGCGCCATCGGTCGTGCTGGCGGCGGCGGCTCTGCCGCCGCCGTCGTCGGCGGCCGAGGCAGCATTCCTGGCGGGCGAGCTGGTGCCGCCGCACGCGGTAGCGCCAGCGCCGGGCCGCCGCATTCCGCCGCGGTGTTGTCGCCGCCGCCGTCGGGAGCCATGGGTTACCAGCAGGCGACTGCTACTGCTGCTACTGCAACTGCTACTGCTACTGCTGCTGGCTCGGTGGCGGGCGTGCCTAGTAGAGGATCAGGCATGGGCGCGGTGGACATGCTGGCTATCAGAAAACTTCAGGTGTGTATTTGGGATGGGGGAAAAAGGGGGACATATGCACCTGTAAATACGTATGTATGTGTCTAATCAGTGGGCGGTGACAGCAGTGGAGAGGAGGGGGGATATGGGCACATTGGGATACACACACAGACACACACACACACACACAGACACACATGCACACACAAACATACAGACACACACAGACACACACAGACACACACAGACACACACAGACACACACAGACACACAAACATACAGACACACACAGACACACACAGACACACACATGCACACACAAACATACAGACACACACAGACACACACAGACACACACAGACACACACAGACACACACAGACACACACAGACACACACAGACACACACAGACACACACAGACACACACAGACACACACAGACACACAGACACACAGACACACACAGACACACACACAGACACGTGCGGCATCGTGGGATCTTGCGTGCGGGTCGTCCTCCCCCTGCAAATCTCCTCTCAAAGTCCTCTCTTGGCGCCAAAATCCGAAAACCGTTCCTGTCGAAAGGTTGCTGCTCCTGCTCCTGCTCCTGCTCCTGCTGCTGCTGTTGCTGTTGCTGTTGCTGCCGCTTCCGACCCTAACCATACTGGCTGGGTAGAGGAATTTTAGTTTTTGGGTTTTTTGGTAAAGAGAAGGACGAAGGCAATAAAATAACCGCATTTGTATCGCGGCATGTGTTGTACCTGTTTATTCAGATTTACAGTGATGTACATTACGGGATGCACCCGGGGCACCCGGGGCGTGGTCTCTGAACAGCCGCCCTAGCAATGGACAAAGGCGGTGGCTCCGACGGCTCCGGTCCACATACAAAGCGTATGTTGCTGCCCGCTCCGTACCTACGGAACAATCTCTCCCCCCTCCCTCTCTCTCTCTCTATCTCTCTATCTCTCTATCTCTTTTTTTCATTTTCGCAACGGCGGCGGCGGCGGCGGTGGCGGCGGCGGCACAGTCCCACATGCGGCGAAGCGGCGCCTCCCGCGCCGCTGACGCGTCCCAAGCCAACGTCGCTCAGCAATCTCTTGCTCTTCCCCGGCCGCCGACGCCGTCGGCGCCGCCAGCCGGGCTGCAAGGCAGCGGACAGCCATCCTGGCTTGGCGGCGGCGACGACGGCGATGACGGCGAGCCCGGAGGTCTGGGCGGCGGTGGCGGCGGCATCGAACCCTTGTCTGGCCACGCATCGGGCCGCTCCGACGGCGGCGGCGGCGGCCGTTCCGTACGCTTCACAGCACCTGTCGTGTTTGAGGCAGACTCGGATAGCGACGATGGTGGCGGCGGCGGCAGCGGCGGCAGCGGCAGCGGCCGTCATTGGCGCGGCCGGATGTCCGCTGGTGCGCGTGGTGGTGGCGGCGGCGGCGGCGGCGGCGGCGGAGATAGGGTACTCGCGGGGGCCTGGCTGTGATGATCAAGACCTATCTCCTGGCGCTCAAAGGTCCTTAGTGACACGCGCGGGCTCGTACACTTGAGTCCGTTGGTGTCGTACCTGGTACACAGTACGGCACACACGCACACGTCTACAAGTACGCCCTAAGCACTCTCCACCAGTGGCAGCATCTCGAGAGGCCTTTTCAGCCGCCGCCAGTAGGCTACAGCTCCAGTAAGGGGGCTTGGGACTTTATTTTTTGGGGGCGCCGAAGGCCGCTCCGTTTTGGAGGGCGGACCAGCAGCCAGCACTTAGGAGTATGAAGTGCATAATATACAAGTAACATACAAGTAGTATACAAGTAGGTGCATGGGTGAACTGATGAGCCGCGTGTGTATGCAACCGTGTGCGGGGGTGTGTTTTATCACGTATGCATATGCTCGTGCACGTTTGATGGGACAGGTGGGGGGGGGGCTCCTTGATGGCTGCGGTCACACCCCGGGGCCATTCGCCCGGGGGTCGTACACGTGTGTGTTTCGCATGTCTTTTTGTTGTTGTTATTGTTGTTATCACAGTGTCTTTGTGAGGAGGAGAATTAGCTGGCTGGTTGGTTCGGTGGTTGGGTAGTTGGGTGGTTGGGTAGTTGGGTGGTTGGGTAGTTCGGTGGTTGGGTGTTGTAGCTGATGTAGCAGGGTGTGAAGGGATTTGATGAGTGGTGGGGATGTGATGGGCGCAGTGCTTGGCGCTGTTCGTACGGAAATACATGCATGCATGTAAGTATGTATGTGTGAAACAGGGGGGTGTATCTTCGCCCGTGGCAGCTACCCTGCGAAACCCTGCCTTCCCCGGTATTTCGGGGCACCCTCATCCAGTCACCCTAGTCAACTTCTCAGTGGATCGCTCAGGTTCTGCACCCACCACCAGCATCCAACGGAATCTGCCGGGTCGACAGCGGCCCAACTCCGTTCCTGGTCGGCTCGCAGGTTAACTTTATCCCAGGTCACCACGGTCCATCAACTAGGGGCGCAATGCCTTCCACCATCGGAAGGACTTTTGACCCTAGCGGGTATCAATCCCGGGATCTCCCGGGGGCAATGGTCGCGCCTTACCAGTGGTGCCAAAAATTGGCCAACTACTTTCTCCACCGGAAGATGTATGTATGTATGTGGGCACAGGCAGCTGCAGCTGGGCAAGCTTTTGCTCGGGTGATGATGATGATGGTGATGGTGATGATGCAATCGTAATGCTGTTGTTGTGTGTAACGGCGGGCGGGCGACTTTTTTCTCTTTTTTGCCTTGGCTCGATATGCATGTATGGCCTGTGGCTTTACCAATGTTCATACACCTAACAAGTGTGTGCACGTATATATGTACACGAACGTTTATATGTGCGTGTATGCATAACGACTGGGCGGAGACTGAAGAGGCTGTACTTCCGTGCAACCAGCTGTACATAAACTCGTATGACCGATATGCATGTTAACAGTTGACAGTTGACAGTTGTGCGATGTGGTGGTGGGTGTGGTGTGCAAGTTGGCTGCTGCTGCTTCTGGTGTCCAGGACCGGATGTGGGACTAGGGGGGAGTGATTGCTGGGGGGATCGCTGGTTGGGACCTCTCACCCCGGGGGGCCCTCCCCTCGCCACTTTGATACATGTTGGTGTATGTTACGTTATGAGGGGGCCCCAGCGAATGCTTCGTCCAGATTGTACTCTCGACTATTATTGCCTAGAATTTACTGTGCTCGTCCTTTTTCTTATACTTATGTAATGCTTAAGATGGTACGGAAGCAGATCGACGTGGCTGTTGGCCGTGGCGTGCGGTAAGTGGCAAACATTTTGTGATAGTGGTGATGGTGGTGGTGGTGGTGAATATCAGGTACACCCGACTGTCTGTCGTACAGACATATAGACAGACCGACATGACGTCGCTGCGTTTCTGGTTCTTCGTTGGCAGGCACGCCTGTCCTGGAGGCAGGAGGCATTCATTGAAGAGTGACGTCTATCTGTATGTATGTCAACGCGTGCCTGTCTGTATTTATGTATTCATGTGTGTTTGTCTGTATTAAAATGTGTGCATGTTTGTGTATGTGCCTCAAAAAATTGCTGTGTACTTTTGAGGACTTCAGTTGGGCGCACGGGTCAGGGGTACACGTGTCTTCGTGTCTTTGGCTACCCGCTGCCTAAAGGATGGTGAGCAGCTGCAGTCATGACTGGCAAAAGCGCTAACCCGGCCACCAAACGGCGGTCCGACAGACTGACTGCCACATTGCAAATAGATCATCGGTCTAAACAAGATTGATTGGAGTATTAGGAGCTTCTGTCCCGGCTGGGATGGGACAGCGGAGCCGCCTCCTGGGGGCCTCCGGGCGGAGGACTTTCGAGGTGTCTTGAAATCCGCCGGATTAGACGAGGGCGCAAAATCAATAAGTCTTCGCCGTTCTGCCGCCGTGCCGTTCTCTGTCCGATAGATACCCCGGATGCCTTTTGCGGCTAGCTGGGCATGACACGAAGATACGCATTCTTTTACTTCTAGGTTAAGGATTTCCCACCCGTAACCGCTGACTTGGCAATTAATCTCCCCTCCCCCCGACCCGGGTGGCCCGGGTGGCGAAAAGATCGTTCTGTTCTGTCCTGGGTAGTCCTTGTCCAGCAGCCGCTATGTGAGGGGAGCTGACCTTGCACGGCCTTCAAGCATTGCAGTTGTGCACGTTGTTGGCGGCAGGTATGAAGGGTTGTTGCGGCGTCTTATGGTATACAGCAGGAACAAGACAGCCGACGGGCCCGTTGGCCAGCAGGCGAGAACCTGATCTGGACCCGTTGACCCTCCGTGCCCTGAGCTCTAGTGAGGCCGTAAGGACCGGGGACCGCCACAAGGCGGAAGTTATGGGTGCTTTCCATCTGCGATTTCAAGGGGCTTGTAAGGGCAAAACAGATTGGCCCCACCACGTTTGCGACGAGTAGCCCAAATGTGAATAGACCTGCTATGTGGTTAAGAGCTTCCACGCGAACATGAACAAAAACATCCTTGTAGTACAGCGAGTATTGTTTGTGCCCAAGTTTGCTTTCCGAAGTGGAAATGGAAGGGGGCGGCGGGCTCAGGCAGGCAAGTCCAACAGAACAGGGACATGAGTTGTGCAACACGATTGTTGTTCTAGATGTAATTTTTTCAAGGATATGCGGGATATTCAAGGACTAATACTGCTTCCGCATTAAGAAGTTCCTGCCTGGGACCCAAATGGTCCCTTCCACTGCCTCCTTGTTGTCAGGGAATAGAACGACCCAAACAGTCGATAATAGTTTCCAGCATATATTCATACCCGCTCTGCCAGCAATCTATTGCCTGTTGTGTCGAGCTGGCGGTAAGCCAGGCTGGCTTACGCGGCAACGTGCAACGGTCTTGCGAAACGGACAAATCGTTCAACAAAACACTTTTACTTTAATAGTTGATGACTTCCTCTTTCATCCACTCAGTTTTAGGGGTCGATGCTATCAAGGGGGAACAATAAAACTGCGCAACTCCTACACGACGACTTTGCCGTACATGACGTGGTGTTTTTGGCCTTTTGTGCTTACGGCGGCCCCGTCACTTGTTCTTTCTGTCTTAGTACTGAGTAAAGATGGTGACCTTAGCTTACAAGGACAATATGCGGTTAGCCCGCAAAGGGGGCAAGGTGGACCTTTCGACCCGTTTGTTCAGCTTCATGACAAACGTTGCAGTGCTGGCGCTCTGGAAAGTCCTCTGGGCGCTCAGCTTGCCTATAGGAAAGCTTATTGCGCTGAATTTATGGCTTGGCAAGAGCCTCCTGACGCTCGCGATACATTTCGAGCACCAAGTCCTTAAGGCGATAGGCTGGCTGTCTTCTCCGGCTCTGCCTCCGCATGCAAAGCTTGCAAGGGTTTACAAGAGGAATATGGGTGCTGATGTCAAGAACTGGCACCTGGGCATCGGTGAGTTGCATCCCCCCCAAAACGACCGTTGCCAGGTCAGCAAGCTATGGAAGTTGTATCCCGGTCCCCGCCGCATACCTAAGCTGACCCTACCGACTGTTAACCTGCCCTCAGCTACAATTGTGGCAGTGGGTGTCGTCACCAGCGCAGCCAAAAAATGGCAGGAGCGCATGGACGCCCGCCACCGGCGACGCGCCTGCTTGCGGCGCCTGCTCGCGGCAGCAAGCAGCTACGAACAGTGGCGAGAGGTTGCACAGCAACTGTACGCTCTTGACGAAGCCCACATGCCAGCCGGCGACGTCTCGACCCGCCGCGCAGCGCGGCTATATGACCGGAATCTGCTGCTGGAGAAGACAAACCATTTGCGATGCATACGCGCAACAGGGAACGTAAAGGAGATTATGCTGGCATTGCGGACGGACCTAATCCGCAACATAGCCAACATTGCGAAAAGGTGCGCGAGGGCTTTTGACTGCAATTCCATGTCATTCAGCGGCTGGCACATGGCAGCAGCCGACTGCCATCAGCAGTAAATCTATAAGCCCATCCCAGTTTCTTCTACAATTTGCCACACGCCGTGCAGACAACCTCTTGCTTCTCTGCGGCACATGCACCTGCATCCGCGCCATCGGGCCACAATGGTCACGCACTTCCTGTCACATACCTTCCAACCTACTCACATCATAATCCACACAGCTCATTTCCTTCCATAAGACACCCATATGTCACGGTACATAACCCGGTACACCATGCCTGAACAGTCCGCCCCTTCCCCATTCCCTCCCGCAAATCCAACCCTGCGCTGCCACCCCCCGCAGCCAGCTCCATGAGCACTTCGTGACGGTGCCGGAGGACATCCGGCGTTACCTGGCGGAAATGAAGGACCAGCTGCTGCAGCTGGTGGATTGGTCGGAGGTGGGTACTTTGCTGCATCCCTTCATGGAGATCTGCTGATGGGGGGCTCAGGAGGATGAGGAGGGTGGGGGACGATGTGGGGCGGCATGATGGCGCATCGTCATTGTATGTAGTGCTCCGAGTCGCGGTCAGAAGGTCGCCAAAAGAAGGCCTGAGAGCCGCATCTGCATGTATGTATGTACGTATGTATGTGCGTACGTATGCACATATGTGTTCTCGTGGTTGTCTGATACCCCAAGGCACCATGGCCCTAGGAGAATTGGAAACTGTTTGTGCGCAAGACACCTACCTGCCGTAACGCACCACCTGCAAACCCACGTCCCATCTTATGAACTTATGAACCCGCCGACCCATTAACCGAACCCCCCACTTAAAAACCCGAAAAGACCTGAAACCTGTGAATGATGAATGATGTGACAACCTGCAACCACCGACCCATGTACTTGCATGACTTTACTTGCGCCGTCTCTCTCCCCCTCTCACACACACACACACACACACTGTTCATCATGGCCTGTAGGATGAGTTGACGGCGGAGGAGAAGCTGGCGTTTTTTCGGGAGACTCGTCACACGTTTGGGCGCACAGCCCTGCTGCTATCGGGGGGCGGCGGCCTGGGCACCTTCCACATTGGGGTGGTGAAGGCGCTGTTTGAGCAGCGGCTGCTGCCGCGGGTGCTGGCGGGAAGCAGCGTCGGGTCCATTGGTGAGCTGGCTCGAGTGGGAGTGGAGTGTGGGGGTGGGGGGATGTGTAGGGGTGGGGGTGGAATGGAGTATGGGTGTGGGGGTAGGGGGGGCGCCACGGCCGGGGAGTGGTGATTGTGTTTTGTGCATGACGCGGGGGCGCGAGGAAGAGAAGGTTGGTTACGTTTTGTCATGACTGGGTTTCGGAGGGGGGCGTGTGCGGGGGGGGGAGATGGAAAGTGTGTGTGGGGCGGGGTGGGGGATTATCCGCATGCCAAAAGAGTATATTCACGTATGTATGTCTTATCGGTGTTTTGATGTCATCCGACGAGGTGAGGTGCTCCTCCCCCCTGTTTCCAGGCGCCGCGCCGCCCTGCGCCCTGTCCCCTCGAAACACATGTGCGCGCGCACACCCTTATCCAGTCCCTCCACCCACTCACACACGCACCCACACCCACCCACCCACACAAACCACTCCCTGCCATGCCCTGGCCAGTGTGTGGCATCATCGCCACTCGCACGGACGCCGAGCTCCGCGACTTGTTCTCCCGTCTGGACGAGTTCGATGTGGGGTTCTTCTCCAACAGCCGGGCGGTGGAGCTGGTGCAGCACCTCATCAATAAGGGCAGTCTGCAGGTGCGGAGGAGGGGGAGGGAGAGGGGGGAGGGGGAGGGGGGAGGGGGGAGGGGGAGGGGGGAGGGGGGAGGGGGAGGGGGGAGGGGGGAGGAAGAGGGGGGAGGGGGAGGGGGAGTATATGCGGCGAAAGCTACGACAACAATGGCCGGTCTACAGAACTCACCTGCCCCAAAACAGGTGCAAATTGAGTTGCACACGTAGTGACCAAAAGCCTTCCCACAACAAACTTAATCGTCCTTCTGCCAAATGATTGTAAACATGTAACCGAAGGGGTTCCCTTTTAGGGTTTAGGGTTTTCGGCCTCGAGCCAGAGGGGCTGGTGAGGAGCAGCAGTAGCAGTAGCAGTAGCAGCAGCAGCAGCAGCATGTTCCAGTTGGCGTGTACAGGTCCGCAGGTCCGACCAGGCAGCTGCAAGCCTGATGATGCGAAGTGGTACTAGGGCGCTACGTCCCCCCGGCGTGGGACACTTGGGGTATCAGCCCACATGCGGCGTGTTGGGAAAGCTGCACAGCTGCAAACCCGAACCGGCTGCTGCGAACCTGAAGAAATATGTGGAAGGGAGATGCGGAGGAGAGCTGTGGTACGGAGTGGTTGCAGTGTCTGCAGCTACAGAGGCGTCGTAGCTGGTGTGGGTGTGCGTGTGTGTACTGCCATACCGCCCAGCGCACCCGCTCTTGTGACGGTCCTCCTTCGCATGCCGTACAGGACATGTCGTACATGATTAAGAAGCTGCGGTCCCTGATTGGTGACGCAACCTTCCTCGAGGCGTACGAGCGGACGGGTGTGTGTGGGTGGGGGAGGGGGAGGGGGAGGGGGCCTGCGAGAAAGAGTCCCTTGGGGTGCTTCGTGCGGGTTTGGGCGTACGGCATGGTGGTAGTGGTGGTGAGGGGGATGGTGGCGGCAGTTAGGCTAACGGGGTCCATGGTAGGGGGTTGGGTTGTTCCGGTGCGCGGTCGGAGCACTACGGGTGTGCGTGTGTATGTATATGTGTGTGTGTGTGTGCGCAGCGAGTAGTCGAGAGGGGCATCAGGGCAGGCGAAGGGGGGTCGGCGTACTGGCAGCGGTTCCCCTCTTCCCCTCTTCCCCCCAAACACCCAACCTCAGCTTCTTCAAGCCCTCCCTTCGTCCGCCAACCTCCCCCCCTGCAAACACTCGGTTGTTCATGCACCACCGTATGCGGCATTTCCCTCACCGCGCCTCTGATGATTAAAACACACACACGTACACACACACACACACGTGCCCTCCGTCAGGCCGCATTCTGAACGTGACGGTGTGCCCCGCCGACACGAACGAGCCCCCCCGGCTGCTCAACTACCTGACGGCTCCCAACGCGATCATCTGGTCGGCAGTGGCGGCCTCGTCGGCCTTCCCCGGGCTCTACCCCGCACAGCACATACTGGCCAGGAACAGCCGGGGGGAGATTATTAGGTATGTGGGGGGGGGCCGGGCTTCTGGGAGGGGGGGCCCTTGGGGGAGGGAACCGAAACACACACACACGCTTTCGTGGTGGTTGTGGCTGTGTTGTGGTGTCTTTCACCTCCTGGTGCGGCTTTTCCGAAAGGGCCTCGCCTCTCTTGTCAATATGGACATGTTGTTGTTGTTGTGGCTGGGGTAACTGGGGGCTCCTGACTGCTTGTGATTTATCACTGCCCTCCCTCACCTACTACTGCTACTACTGCTGCTACTGCTGCTGCTTTTACTACTGCTACTGCTGCTGCCACTGCTGCTGCTGCTACTCCCACACCCCTCGGGTGGTGTTAGGTTCTCGGCCCAGTCCACCAACGACTCGTTGGAGCGGCGCTGGAGGGATGGCTCTTTGGAGCTGGACCTGCCGGTGCAGGTAGCCACTGGGGGGTGGGGGGGTGGGTGTGTGTGTGGAAGGATTCTTTGATGCGGCCAAGCCAGCACTGTGGTGGGGAGTAGGTCGTGGAGAAAACCTACACACCTCCTCGCTTTGTGTGTCTCTCACCTTTGTTTGTCTCTTTGTATGATTGTAGATGCTAGTGTCCGTGTTTTGCTATGTGGGTATGTGGTATGTGGTAACCCACCACACCCCACCGCACCCCACCCTCTGCAGGCCCTAGGCGAGATGTTCAACTGCAACCACTTTTTGGTATCCCAGACCAACCCCCACATCGTACCGCTTCTCAACTTGAAGAAGGCCTTCAGCCGCAAGTGGGCGAACGTGTTGGAGGCGGAGCTCAAGCACCGCTGCCAGGTGGCGCAGTGGCTGCTGCCCGAGTGGGTGCCGTCCAAGTGGCTGATGCTCTTCACGCAGGTGGGGGGTGGGGTGGGGTGAGGGTGTGGGGGGGGGGGGGGAGGTGCCGTTGGTGGAGAACGAGGAGCGAGTGTGTTGTGAGCTATAGGGCTGGGTGAGTGGGCGGGGGGGAGAGGCGCGTGCTTGACGTGTTTACCAGGTGGTGGCTTAGAGGGGGCGTTGTGGCCCTTATCCTGGGCCTGGCCCCAGCGCCATACCCACATATCCACATACCTGCCTACCTGCCTGTCTGCGTCTCTGTCCGTCTGTCTGTCTGTACAGGCCTGGGAGGGCGACATCACCATGACGTTGCCCTCGGCGCTGTGGCATATTGGCAAGACCATTGTCAACCCCACCACCGAGGAGCTCATTCGCAGTGTCAAGGTACGACCTGGCGACTGCCGTACCCTACACGTCCCCTCCTCCTCCTCCTCCTGTCCTATGTGTGCTTTCACGGAAAGGGGGGGAAGGGGGGGAAGGTTGTCGTCAATACACACCCAGGTCTTTATTTTCTTGTCACCCGCGGCTCAGCGACCACTGCCTTTGCGGAATTGCTATAGCCGCTACTGCTACTGCTACTGCTACTGCTACTGCTACTGCTACTGCTACTGCTACACCCCTTCCCCCTGTACGTGTCCCTCTGCGCTAGGTGGGTGAGGTGGCGACCTGGGAGAAGCTGAGCGCCATCGAGTGCAACTGCACCATCGAGGCCACCCTTGACAAGTGTCTGGCGCACATCACCAACCAGGTGGGTGTGGGGTGCGTGTGTGGGGTATGGGGGTATGGGGGGGTTAGGGGTCGCTGTTTGGTTTGGGGATCGTAGGGGGTCTGCGCGCCGGGGGTGGGGGTGGGGGGAAGGGAGTGAGGCGGGTGGGGGGTTGAGAGACATAGGATGTATGTACACGTGTGTTTCTGTTCAGTATCCAAGAGGCATATCACGGGATCTGCATCTGCCGATCGGTGCTTTAGAAAAGTGGTGATGTAACAGTTTCAATCGTGGATTGAAAGCGCGGGATGTCTTGTGACTTGCATTTTGTGAAGGGGGGAAGGGGATGGAAAGGACTGACTGCATCGCATTGTACGGCAGCTCTGAGGTGCCCAACTCCACGCCCAGCGGGTTTTACCCCTTGTGTGCGAAACCCCATCCCCCACTCCCGCACTCTAGACGTCATTCCCACGCGTGTTGACTAGTAACCGACTAACGAACTAACAAACTAACGAACCAACGAACAGGTACGCGGCTACCGGATAAAGCGGATGCAGAACCGCATTCCCTCGTGGCTGCACATGTCGGCGGTGGGTCTGCCCGCCGTGGCATCCTGGGGCGGAAGCGAGTTTGCGGAGGCGACTGGCGCGACGCGGAACGCATCCTGGGGCTCGCCACACGCGGGCGAGGACGACGCGGCTGCGGCAGCCGCGGCGGCCGCCGCCGCTGGCGGCGGTGACGGCGCCGTGGCTGGATCCCTCGGGGTTGGAGCTTTCGGAGGGGCGGCCGCCGATTCCGCCGCGGAGGCGCTCTCGCCGCACACTGGCGGAGGCGGTGGCGGTGGCGGCTCGTCGTTGCGGCGCGCGTCGCCGTCGACGCACCCACTGGCGGTTGCGTCCTCGATGACGTCATCCACTCTGGCGTTACTCAACATGGGTGGCGCTGCAGCCGCCGCCGCGAGCAGCAGTACGGGCATGCAGGCGCCGGCGTCGCCGCCGGTGCGTGGCGGCGGCGGCCCCAGCGGGCTGTTTTCCCTGGGGAGCAGCGGCAGCCCGGTGCGTGGCCGCGGAAGCGCATCGTCGTACAGCCTCGTGGGCATGATGAACGACCGCCAAACGGGCCGCCAGCGGAAAAGCGATGGCGGCGGCAACCACCTTGCCGTACCCGGCGGCAGCTCTCCAACGGCGGTGTCCTTGCCGGTGCTGTCGTTGCCCATCGGCGGCGCCAGCGGCGGAAGTTTTGCGATGGGACTTGGGCTCGGCGGGATGGCCGCTGCGACGGCAGGTGCGGTGGCGACGGGCGTGCCGATGGGGCCGACGGGGAGTGGCTATGTGGTCGACGCCGCCAGCGGCATTGCAACGCGGCTCCCTTCCTCACCGCCTCTGCGGTACAGCATGATGACGGGCTTTGCTGGCGTTGGCGCTGCGGGTCACCACCACCTCAACCACCACCACCGCGGGCCTGGTATCGGCGGCGGCGTCAGCGTTCCCCCGTCACTGCCCACGTGGGTGGATGCCGCGTCAGAGTGCGAGGATAGCGCATCGGACGCTGCCGCCGCCACCGGCAGCGGCGCCGCCAGCAGCTCTGCCGCCGCAACGTCTGGAAGCGCCGCCGAAGGCAGCGCCGCCGAAGGCGCCGCCGGCGCCGCCGGCAGCGGCAGCGGCGTTCACCTTAGCAAGGAGCTCCTTGACCTGGCCTATTGCGACTGTACGGACAGCTCCGCGTGCGATTTGTGGTCGGCGCTACTGCCGCTGGCTCGGCGCAGCGTCAGTCTGGGGGAGGTTACTCCCCCGTTGCTCGGTCACCAGCAGCGGCAGCACGGCCATCACCATGGCGGTGGCGGCGCCGCCGTCGGCGGTACCGGCAGCGGCAGCTGCGCGCAGGGACCCGGGGCGGACGGCGACTCCTTGGACGTGTTTGCGTATTGAGGAGTGGATCTCCACCGGGGTCTCTTTTCAGATGACGGGAGGAGGGGGAAGGGGAGGGGGAGGAGGAAAAGCGGCAAAAAGAGACGTGACCACATCACCACCAAAGGTTTCCTTCGGGCTAAGAACGTACTATGACGAGGTCTATGACGTGGTCTGTAGGGTGGAGCGCTGGGGGCTGGAGCCAGTCAGGGGCGTGTAGTGTTGTTGTTTTTGGTGGTGGTGGTGGTGGTGCCTTTGTGGGCGAGGCTGTGAAGACGTGGAAGCCCGCCAACAGCGGGGTATACTCTCTTCTCCCCTAACTAACTAACTGCTCACGGGAGCTGGCGCAGACGGTGGTGGAGGACGGAAGGAAGGGACCCACATATCGGCTTACCCCTTGAATGACGTGTTGGTGCGTGCGTGCGTGTTATTAGAGACATATATACATACACACACACGTATGGCGGCAAAATTGCCCGCCATCTCAGAACAGCATTGACAGGATCGGAGCGGGTTTGCCCCGCGTCTCCACACGACCAAGCACGCGCCATGTTGCTTGAACCGTTTTTTTTGTTAACGGTACCGGTACACTTAACGGACCGCGCGGGCTCACCTATCGCCCATCGGCTTCAGTATCCGCTATCCATCTGAAAAATGCAACGCGCTATGCGATGGCGATGGCGGTGATGGCGATACGGCAGCTCGGCTCGCGGTATTTTTGTAAATGGTTGTTTTTAACCACCTTAACCACGACTACTACTGTCGCACCACTTCCTATGTGATGGAATGAATCAGAGACCATATCGCCTCCTGGTGTCATTGTCGGCATCATCAATCAGGGCCGTCGGCCCCTCATCGGCACGAAGTTGTGTGGCTGTTTGTACCCTCATCCGCTTTTCATCAGTTTCTTTTTAGTTCTCAGGAGGAGTGGTTGGTGCCACGGTGTGGTGCGGTCGGCGGATGTGGTCGTTTGTTTTGTTGTTGATTGTTGTCTCGAAGGGTGCCCGCGTCGGTGTCTTGTGATTTTCTCTGCGGTCTTGGTGTTGATGTGTGTGTGTGTGTGTTTGTGTGTTTGTCTGGTTTAACGGTTTGTGGTTTGGTTTGATTTGTCTGCTGGCGGGTGGTGGAATTTTAGTCAGCCGACGAAGAATGAGGGCGTCCGATTTCTTTAAATGGAGCTGGGGCCCCTTCTGTCCTGTTTTGATGAAGACGTCGAAGTCCTGTAGTAATACTAGTAGTAGTAGTAGTAGTAGTAGTAGTAGTAATAGTAGTAGTAGCAGCAGTGGTAGTAGTAGTAGTTGTTGTTGTTACCGCGTCCGGTCACTGGATTTAGGAAATAGGGTCAAGGGATGGAAGAGGGTGATGATGATGATGATGAGGGTGATGAGGCGGACCGTGTAGAGGAGGCATGGAAGGCAAAAGGGAAGAGGAGGAGGCGGTGGAAAGGAGGGAGAGAAGTTGCTTTGTGCGGGACAGGGCAGGGCAGGGACAAGAGGAGGAGGAGGCAGGGCAGGGCAGGGCGCAGGGTGCTCCACATCACCCTGCGGGGCAATATCACCCTGCGCACTGAACGGGAGGCGGCGGTGACATATGGCTCCCGGATGTCTCCCCACCTTCACAGTGATGGTCCAGTGGTCCAGCAGTGTTTTAGAGAGAGGCTCCCGGATGCGGCCCTGTTCCACGCACGCTTCTAAATGAGCGCAGTTTTCTGTTTTGCGGTTTTCTGTACTCTGTTGTGACACGTCTGGGTATTTGCACTCCCATCCCCCGCCGGGCCACTTTGAAAGTTTTACATTTTCAATTTTACAATTTTCACAATATCCTCATGATATGGTGCTTCCTCTTGCCGCCACGCGGTTTTACGCGACCGCTTGGACGCTCGTAGCAGTTCCCCTTTTGATTGTGGATTGCGGGGACAAAACCCCTGGAGTACTGCTCCCAAACAACCCCACCAAGAACACACAGGTGACCCGCGGCGCACGTCGCGGGACTGCGCAACATACCGTCCTCAGGGCGATGGTGACGATGCGGATGGCGGATGGAGGTGTGTATTGTTGTTTGTCGTTGTGGCTGTGCTTTGGATGTGCGCATATGCGTATGTACTTGGTTCTATGTCATGGTTCCTACGTGCGAGCCGCTCGTCAGAGCTCCCAACTCCTCCCAACTGCCCTGCCCCAAGACGTGGAGTCCACGCAGCTGCTTTCGTCCGTCTTTTATCTCCTTTCACTTTTCCGACTGTATATGCGTGTGTATGTATGTCGCATGCCGCTGCTGAGGATGTTGTAATTGCTGCAGTTGCGGGTGAGTATACGACACCAGGTACGACGCATTGGTTTTGGTGTGATGTGTTGGTGTGGACCTGCGGGGGAACTCGGTTTCCCCACACCGACTAACAGGATGGATTTGCCACCCACCGCTATACACAGACACGTCCGCATCAGACGTGTTAAAAATTTGTATGGAGAAGAACCGTCACAAGGACGGAGGAAGGGGATAGGACGTACTTTTGAGGTGCTGGGGGAAGGCCTACGGACGGCTAGAGGCAGAGAGCTAACCATGGGGCGGGGCCCGTGGGCGGTGACCTCTCCCTGCTGCTGCTGGGGGGTGTTAGCGGAGTAGGAGTGCGGGGAAAGAGGAGGGCGTGAGGGGGGGCTATCTGACGAGTACGGATAAACTACTGAGTGGTATCAGTGGGGCCAACTGCCGGTTGAGCGCGGGGAGTTGGGTTATGAGGAATGCGGGTGTGGTGCTGTTTTTGAAGTGGCCGAGGGGGAGAAGGTCAACAGCCCGGAGGGGACCCCGATTGGTGGAGGAGTCGGGGCCAGGGTGTGGGTCGGGGTTAGCCGGGCGTCCCGTTATTGCGGGTTTAGGTTCTGCCCCTCTTGCCCGAAGTTTTCCGGGATAGGATGGATGGATGTGTGATTGCTATGAGCTGGGCCGGCCGGCTTGCTTTCCATTGGCTGTCTGGGTTTCGAGTGTTATTATTATTATTGAGGTGATGGCGATGTGGGCATTATGAGTGTGCGTGCCGCTATCGGTTGCCTGTTTTAGAGAAGGAAAAAAACCGTGTGTTTTTTGCGTGTATGTGTGCTGCGAGGGGAATCATGGGTGAATGGATTTAAGCATTGTGGGTGGGTGGGTGATGTGGGTGGGTGGCAGGCCGACTGGGTTCGGCAGCCGAGGCGGGAATGGATTGGGGGGTGGGGTGGAGAGAGGAGGGAAGAGGAAGGCCGCGTTATGCAGGCTGAAGTGCTTTTGAGGGGGGAGGAGGGGGGGGGAGGTCGCCGCAGTTCCTCCTCGGGCAGGAGCGGATTCCGTTATGGGTGCTGCCGTTCGCAAAGAGGGCCGCAATGATGGAGAGCTATACGTGGTGGTGTATAGATGTGCCGGCGCAGAGGTGCGCTGGCGGGGGGGGTGCAGGACGGGTCTGCGCGGATGCGTGGTGATGGCGGCGGAGCTGGCGTTGCAGCTGCGCCGCATCACCCCCAGCCACAACCGCCGCCGCTTTTGATGCGCCTTTTTGCTGTACTGCACGTTGTACTGTACTGCCGTACAAACAGACAAATAAAGTTAGGGGTAGTTTGCCAGCGGTCACATCGCCACTGGCACTGCTCTGCGAGGTCGTGGGCATGACAGTGTAGTGGTCGTGGTATGATGTTTTTTTTGTCAGATGTTGTCAGGAGGGAATGCATAAAGAGAAAGATGCCGTATGCTTGAACGATGCTGATGCGGCGCGGTTTGGGGGCAGGCAGGGGCTTTGTCTCGAGACAAACCGTGCGATACGACAGATTGGATAAATAGCATCGGGCAGTAGCCCCAACATACGACATTCGTATCGGATCCATTGTCCAGTACGACATGTCGTATGACCTGTACGGGCCGCATGGGTTAATGACGGGCATTTCAAAAACTGCAAAGCCGCCCTGTTTTGCCTTGCTTATCTTCCTGCTTGCCTGGAAAAAGTCTATCCTGCCTCCAACTTCTGTTTCTGCACACACACACACCTGCATATGTCTCTCCCTAGGGAGGGGGAGGAGAAGGAGGGGGCAAAACGAGCTGCATTTCGTCATTTGGGTCGGTCTCGGAGATTTATGTCGTGACCGCTGCGATGATTCGGCCGCTGCCGTTGTCGCTTTTCCTAGGGCTCCACTCCTCGCTGCGATATTCGTTTTGGCGTAGGCTGTGGGGACGGGACGCAGGGGGCTGTGGGTCACCCCTGTGGGCTCTTTCTGAAAGTACTCTAATGGGATCTGCGCCTTAGTGAACCGGAGAAAAGCACTCACAGCCGCCGCCACACTCAACGCGCGCGCGCGCGCGCGTGTGTGTGTGTGTGTGTTCCCGTCTTTAGCGAGAGGGAGGGAGAGTAAGAGAGCGGGGGAGGGAATCCGGAGCGGCAGCGACGCAGGGGATTGAAAAGATTAACGAGGAGCGACCAGATTGACGAGGGTGTGGCGCGAGGGGGGGGGTTGCATTTTCTTCTTCTGCTTTTTCTAATGCTGAATCATGAGTAGAATGTAAGGGGAGGTGAGTAAAAGAGGAGTGTCGCAATTACATTTGGAAAGGATGAGAGCGCTGATTTTGCTTTGAAGGGTTGACGTCTGTTTGGAAAGCGATAAAATTAGAGTCCTGCTGGCTGCGATGGTGGGTCGGTGCTACTGCTGGAGGAGAATCATGTGGTGATGCGGTTGGTGGGTAGGTGGGGGTTGGAGCAGGGCAAGGCAACTCGGTTGGGACGCGCGAGGACGTACGGTGCCTGACGTACCGTCACAAGTATTGACACGGATACTCGGGATTGTACTTGTGGGTATGAGTCTTTTTAGGGATTGGATAGCATGACGCTTTTTTGCTTGCTTTAAGAAATCACTGTTTTTATAATTAACAGACTACGTACCTGCTTTTGAGGGTTTGCAAGGCCAGCTGCAGGGACACGGCCGAGGGCAAGCGATGCGGTTTGCTGCTTGCCGATCGCTGAGGTGTGCGATGAGCATACGCATGTCATTGCTGTTTTTGGCCCGGGTGTGGATTCCACACATCCGGGCCTTATGTGGCTGATAAGAACGCGGCTCCCATGGGGCTCGACGTGGGCCCCTTTCTGCCGTTGAAAAGCTGTATACGCCTGGTGTGTGTATATGTATGTATGTGTGTGTGCACCAGAAGTGTGTCGAAAGCGACTTTGGACGACAGAGCGCAGGCATTACGACGGGGACGGGCAGCAGCAGATGGTTTCGGATACTGAGCCGCCGAAATTATGTATGTATGGTATGTGGATATGTAGCTTTCTGCTATAGCCATGTAAGTGTTCCCGTCAGTGCGAAAGCTGGAAGAGTTCTTTTAAGGTGTTCCCGGGGAGGCAATGGTGCGTGCTCTACCACCAGAAGTGCCTGACCTGACCTGTCCTGTCCTGATCTGTTCTTGACTGCGAGGGGGGCCAAGGATTAAACCTAGCCATGAGAAGGTGAGGGAGCCCCAAGGGTTTTGGCCAGCAGCCACCAACAAGGAAGGCCAGGACAGCATGTGTGGCGCTACCGAGATACCACAAATCACAGCCAGGTTACGATAGGCGCACCTACAGGTCTGGGCATAACAGGTCATTTTGGTATCAACGACCTCATGACAAGCTCACCGGAGGCGTTGGTCTGTATCTTGTGTCCTCATCCATAGTCCACAAGCTCTGTCCTACTAGGTCAGGTGCGTTTGACCTAAATGGCTAGTAGTCAACTCAACGTGCAGCTCGCCCAAAGGGCTCATCCACACATACTATTTGGGATATATCGATCCAAGCAAGATTTTAGGAAGTTTCATCCTTGCGAAATTGACCGGAGTCGTCAATTTCAAGGTGGCAGCAAATGGGCGACAGCTCTGGAACATTTTGCCTAAAATAAAAATCTAGCCATGCAACCATACCTTCCACCGGCGAGGCGTCCTTTTGCTCCATGCGTGACTTGTTAATAACAGGAAGTGCCACATCCTATGAAAGCCGACCACGTGTCGGGCGCAACGTAGAAAGTGTCAGCGAACCCCTGAGCAAACCTATGGTACCAGAACCGAGGCAATGTTCGCGACGTGCCAATTGCGCCTGCTGCTGCCGGCGTTAGCGACATCCTGCAGTGAAGCGCCGACCACGTGTGGCAGCACACCCGCCGCGGCGGCGCTGCCTACCGCCATGCCAGCACCGCTGCCGTCCGCGACGTGCCAATTGAGCCTGCTGCTGCCGGCGTTAGCGGCATCCTGCAGTGAAGCGCCGACCACGTGTGGCAGCACACCCGCCGCGGCAGCGCTGCCTACCGCCATGCCAGCACCGCTGCCGTCCGCGACGTGCCAATTGAGCCTGCTGCTGCCGGCGTTAGCGGCATCCTGCAGTGAAGCGCCGACCGCGTGTGGCAGCACACCCGCCGCGGCAGCGCTGCCTACCGCCATGCCAGCACCGCTGCCGTCCGCGACGTGCCAATTGAGCCTGCTGCTGCCGGCGTTAGCGGCATCCTGCAGTGAAGCGCCGACCGCGTGTGGCAGCACACCCGCCGCGGCAGCGCTGCCTACCGCCATGCCAGCACCGCTGCCATCAGCGACTGCGCTGTGCGGGACTGCTGGAGTGGTCGGCACTAACTGGCTGGCCTGTGGGATCCATGACACCCCAGCGAACCAGTACATCCCCTACAGTCTTGAGGACAAGTGGAGCCTCACAGAATACGTTCAGGAGCCACGCGTCCATGTGCACAGCCAACCGCTTGCTATCCCCCATGACATCACTGGCGGTCGCTGCCTTGCTGCTGGTGGCAATCGATGCCCGGATCTCATCAAGGGGTCTGTTGTTGAGCCAGTGCTGGTGCTGCATGGCCTTTAGTGAGCGAGAGCTGCGCTTTGCAAGTGGGACCCCAGCCGCCATGAGGTCCGCCAACACCAGACGCCCATGCTGGCGGTCGAAAGCGGCTAGGACAGTCAGCATGACTGGGAAGGGCCGTGGTTTCCCAGAGAAGCCGAGTTTGCTTGCAGCTGCAAGGGGCATAGCATCGCGAACAGTAAGGACTGTACCACGATAACGTTCTCATAAGGACAGTGAAACCGCTAACTGTAGCAGGCAACGTAGTGTATATGTGTGTGTTACATCTGCTGCTTGTAAAAGCAATAAGCGGTCCAGCCTTAACAAACCCAGAGGTTCCAAGGCGAAAAAGGCTACAAAAAAATTGTCATAAGCACGTCCTCTAACCTTTGTGCTGGGTCAGACGTTACAGCACGGAGCAGCACTCACATGAATCGTTGTTGACTGCCTCTACACCTCCGGTGGTGCGCCAAGTGATCGAACGTGGAAGGGTTATAGCCGTGTCCCGCACACGGTCAAGTGATGGGAACATGGTATGCGCCAAGGGTGATGACACCAGGAGGTCGTGGCGAAGGTTCGTCCAATACATCACCAGTGGCACCATCTGTTTTCCCCCACGTGTGACCACAAAGAACAGGGGGTTCGATACTTGCACACCAACGCCAACAGCAGCACTTTTTGCTGGCAGCGGCTCCACAATGGTGGACTCCTCGTCCAGCGGAATGCTGCCATTGGGCACCGTTGATGTGGCAAGCTCGCTGGACAGTAATGTTTGGACGAGGTCATCGCTGTGCTCCTCACAGGCCTCCTCATAACCCGCAACGTCGTTCCTGTACCTGCGGACCTGTATACATGGTTAAACATATTGAATTTAAACCGGAATGCCAAAGTGGCCTAATATAACGTCTGTTTGCTACTACACTTCCCCAAATATACTGGGTCAGGAACAGCAAGCCCCTATTCCCTCCACACCTTGCACCGACCTTGCTGCAAGGATTGCCTGGTGACTTCGACTCACCTCGAACACCTTATCGGTCAGAGTAAGGACCACCGGGAACACGTACACGTACACAGGCTGCTTGCTATTCTTCTTGTCGGCTGCAGTCCCCGGACGGACGATAAGGAAAGGGCCATACTCATGGTGTGCGAAGAAGCTGCCTGGTGAGAAGGATGGCGTGCGCAACACGGCCAGCAACGAATCGTAGTACCAGTCTAGCAAACTGAGCTTCTCGGGGCCTCGAAACATGTGTGTCTTCAACACGACGGCCATGGTCAACCCGCAGACGATGCTCAGCCATCGCCTCCCTTCAGATTAAATGAAAAGATGCATAAACATACTGTTATAAGGACAAGCGGTCGAGAATGCAACCTACGTACGTTTCAAGAGCATTTCCAGAGCATTTACATAACATGCCACAGTCCCTGTACTTCATCCCGACATGTCCAGGCATGTCATGCCATAACCCGTACCCTGGCCCCCCTCTATACTGCTATGCCATGCATGGCACATGCACCCACCTGCTTTGTTCAGAGATGCGAACAAGGGGCTGTGCAGCGGGTACTGGAAGCGGCTGCGGACCACATGTGAAGCGCACAGGCTTGGGACGACCTTTCCAGCCATCACGGTTGGCCGTTTAATCATCGTCAGCTCTGACACCACTTTAAACGTCACACCGAGGTCCACCATTCGCCTCCACAACTTAGCTAGTGCATCCCCGTGCATAGCAGCCAGGTCTGCCCTGTCCTCCGGTGACCCCACAGGGTTATCTTTTGACCCACCGTCCTGCAGGACTATGGGGAGCACCGGCTGAAGGGTGAGCACCTGGATGCCGTCCAGGTCCGTCTGGCCTGTTGCGGGCAAGATATCGGAATTGTATCCTAAGACACAGCACGCGGAATGATTCTGTGTTGGTTAATTACAAAACGTCACCAGGCATAGCCTACTGTTGTTAGTTCGTACATGTATGAGGCATGATACAAACCACGGTACCATGCCTCACCTGTTACGAGCAACGCCAGCCATGTGAAGAGTGCATCATTTTCCGCCGATGGATACTTGGTGTACTGGTACACCCCTGCAGGCTGCAGCTGCGCCACGACAGCCTTGATGGCCTGCTCGTAGCGTTCCATCTCCGCACGCACGTACTGGAGCTGGGCCGCAATGTTCCTGAATGCATTAAGGTACACATTGTATAGGTGCACGCCATCACCGGCAGCCACTTCGGAACGGGTGTGTCCAGCAGCATATCTACCTCATATTCAGGGCCCCCAAAAGAATCTAGGAACACCAGCATCAATGGTCGGTGCTTACAGCGCTCCACCCTTCCGAAATCTAGGATGTTTGAATAGCATTTACACCTACTCGAATCCGTCTGCCATTGCGTGGCCTTTCCGTGTAGCCTTGCAGTCATCGGTGAAGATTAGGGGAGGGAGCTTAGCACCGCCCTGGCCTCGTACTAAGCGACACGCCTTCGCAAGTTCAGTCAGGGAAGTCTCGAACACTGCGGCATTCGTCTCGACATGGTGCACACGCTGTAATACAACCGGCGTCCCAGTCTGGTGGCGAGTGGCGTCGGGCAGTAAGCTGCGGGCACTATAGGTTACCGTGTTCGTGGTGAAGATCTTGCATGCAGAGCCAGCGAGAGGCGCAATCTGCAAGTCATCATGAATGCGTCCAATCGAGGGGGCGGCTTTGCGTAGGCATTGTCATAACACCCCACGAAAACCGGAAACAATCACAAAACGGTGGTACCAACTAAACGGTGGTACCAAAAAATAAACCTGTGGCACAGCCTATGCTTTTCCACCAGAAGTATTATGCTGCACACAACGAGTGCATTAAATACTACGGGCGGGTAGACGACATCAGCCGACGATTGCAAGACCGTCACCAACCAATGAACTTACCAGGTTGCTGCAGCTGTCGATCATGACTGGGCTGACGGCCAGGCGTAGGTCGTTCTCCAGCGCATGGTAAACCGACATGGCTTCCAAGGTCCGAGTTATGACTTGGGCGGGGACGGTGGAGACGTGAAATATGTACCCAAGTAGATTCCAATGCATTGCCTTTTTCTTGCTCGCAGGCGTGAGCGTGTCAGCGTGCCGTGCAGCCATAATAGCTTGCATCTCGGTCACAGTGCCCATGATGGAACCGGCGGGGGAGGATTCCCACAAGGATGTACGCGCCTTCTGCTGTTTCGCCAGTTCCTACATTCGATGCATGAATACGTATGCATAATGTCACATTTCAGTTGCCAGGATCAAAATGTAAGCTACATGAACCCACAGGTTCCCCTTAAGGTGCAGGGCCGTACAACAGCTTCGAAAAAACCCTGCCTTTTCCATAGTCCATACGTTTTCCTGTCAAGGATTCGATACTATTTCAAAAGTTTTTAAGGGATGCCTATGATAAACATCTCTCCAGCATACATCTCACCTCGTAGGGTTTGCAACGCGGGCTGTGTGCAGGAACCCACAAGGCCCACCGGGTTAAAGACACCTACATACAATCCTCTTTCAGCAGAGACACTATACATCCCGTCACCCGACCAGCTTGACATGGGTCATCCGCTTTTAACCATACCAGCAGGTTCATTATGGCATTTGCTCTTTTTGTACTCATTAAGGTTGCCGGACCTACACTTGGCCCTGATAGTGAGAAGTATTACGTACTAACGTCAAGCCTGTCATGAGTAAGCATACACCCCCCCTCACTGTCCCACTTTAAAATTGGACGGCCTGGCCCAGTTTGGGGACATGGACACCGGGCAGCCCACTCGGAACACCAGGCGAGCAATGACCTCTCAGTTTACAGTGTTCATGCATGACCATAGCGGCACTTGATAGAGTATCATCGCTTGGTGGGAGTTAGCAGAGCCGGCCCTGTCAGTCAGGTTGCGGTTTGTGTCGCTGACACTCCAGGTTTGACCATGGGGCGGCCTGTTAAGTGGATGCTGCGTTTAGTCATCTGGTGCTGCATGTCCGTTTTCCGGCCGTGCCGGTGTGGCCATGCTCAACTGCGCTGAGTGCACTTTGACCGCCCCGTGTGGCGCTAGACGCGCTTTGGCGCACGCACGCCTTTCTGGCGTTCTGAGAGTTGCAGTCTGCAGTAATGTCAGCCCCTTGGCAGCCCCGGTTCCGCAATCAGTTATTTTGGTTTCGTTTGTGCCTTCGTCAATTTTTCATTTCCAAGCTGAGAAATACGTTTCTTGGTGCGGAAATAAAATTATTCCTAATCCGTGGACGCTGGGGGGCCTCCGGGCCCCACCCATACCACCGCCAATGAGTTACAATAGTTTTTACAAACGATGGGTTTGGGGTATGTGACACGCACACAACATTGTCCAAAGAGGTGTCATGGCGCGTGCTTAGATGCCCTGAAATGAAGCCCGATTGGCTGCTGCTTCAAAGAGTTGCGGAGCCCAAAGATGTACCGGTAAAGACCGCGGAGCGCTCATTAAATGGATCGTTCGTACACCATCGTTCGTGACTTATCACAGCCGGGCGTCATGTTGAAAGACGGCACTACAAGACTCTCCAGGCTACAGTTATGCCACACAGCAGGTCAGAATCAGTCCTATACCTCTTTGACTCGCGGGTGGGACCTTTGTTGCAGTGTCCATGGCAGTAAAGTGCTACAATACGGTTAATCCGAATGTTTCCTGTAAGATTCTAGCGGCTTTCGCATGGACAGCCAATATTAGCTGGAGGAATGGAAACCGTACGGTCGGAATCGAAACCATTCCTCATTTTCAGGACCAGCGACGATGATGTATCCCGGATTCGGGACCTATTCCGAAAAAATCACTGCCCGTAATTGCCCTGTTTCAGTCCAGCGGCATTTCGAACAGCGCCCAAATTACAGCACCCCGGGGTGCTGTAATTCACGGGCCCGTGAAGGCAACAGAACATAATTGTTACAGCCCAACCTCAACTAAACTAAGAACCTTAATTCGTGACATGACGCCTGCTGTACCTTCCGTATGACATCCACAGATGGCTGCAGTGCCGTATTCCCACAGTTGATGATGTCAGGGTTTTCCCTGCTCAAGACTTGCAGCAACGCACCCCTCAGAGTTTGAGGCTTTGAACCTGTGTGGGTTATATTACAGGGGTTCACACGAAAGCAGAGTGTAATAAATAGCAAGATGGTCACGACAGGATGCAACAAACAGCCTAATGCCCAATGCATAACAAACGAGACACGAAAGGCAACGATAGACGGGATGGGTTCATTACATATGGTCACAGCAGTACGCGTCATGAATGGAATGTGAAGGGATCAGGCACATGACTACAAAGAAGGACATCAGAGGGCAGGGCAAAGGTTCACCATCGTAACATAACCCCACACACAAGTTGGGGTTTAATATAATAAAGGCCTTGACCCATGCACCCAATGCACCCAACGTGCCTAAGAATACATAGACAGCAGTTGCGTAATTATCACGCCACATGCATACACACATATCAACTTGCGAGCTGACCAGGAACTAAGTTGAGGCGCCGTTGATCCGCTGGTGGTGAGTTGCTGAACCCAACGAACACATTCTGAAATCGGATGGGGTGAACGGATTAGGGTGCCCGTCTCGCAGGGGAGAGCAGGGACTGCCTTGGGAAAGGGGGCCGCTGGTGAAGCTTAACCACCCTGTAACAATATCATACACACAATCACTCACCAGGTTCACACGCCGTATGGGCTACATCGATGCAGAACTTGGTGAGCGCACGGCTCCGACGTCCATCCTGCGACTGGTAAGGAGTGTCGACGTGGGTGCACCTCCCGTGGAACTCCACATGCATCTCGTCATCCTTGTTTGTCCAGAGCTGTCCCACTACTGCCACGGCACCACACCTGCAAGAGCCGAGGGAAATGACGTACATGCATTCATTTGTTCAATGTTCAACTCTCCAGTCGTCTTCATATAAGTTGCGACAAAGCACAGCGTGTCCTAAACCACTTTCAAAGATTCGCGATCAGAGCATGCTTGGAAATGCACATGGGGCCGTCAGGAGAATGGCACAACACATTCAATGAAAAGATGCACTATGTATAACTGCATACACACTTCTGCCCGAATGCACGCAATGCCCATGGACACCTACCGATACTACACTTGCCTGACCTGTCCGGCCTGGACCTCCAGTTCTATACCCCCTCGCACCTGCCATTGCTGCCGTCGCGTGTCTGTCCGCACACGAACAGGACGGCGAAACGATACTTGCACGCTGGCTGAGTGTAACCATCTGCCTCATTCTTCGTGCGGAAGGAGACCGACCGACCCGCGTGCTTAACGTGAAGTCCCTCCCCCTTCCGTCGGTGCCCAAGAGTAGGTACGAACCACGCAGGAAACTTCTTCTGTAGTACCAGCTGCGCAACAACAGATTTCACGTTCTCACTATTGACAGCTTTGGTACTGTAAGGTTTTGCAGTTCGTTAGCGCGCGCTTCTGAGACCATGTCGAAACTTCGGAGCTAGTGGAGCTTGATCCTGTGGTTCTCCGTGTGAGACAATGGCGCGCTATTATGACTATTTAAGCGGACCATTTTATGAACATTGTAAGTCTAAGTTGAAGTTGAAAGCCCGATCTTCTGTGCTTACGCAAGTATATCGGCCAGTAAAGTCAGCTTACGCTTCCCAGTTGTTAGGAGCGGCCTGGTTCCCTTCCAATTGGTATCAGAGCCTAGGTGATCCTCCTCGCCGAGCTCTTCATCGTCGTCGCCATCGTCTTCGTCGTCATCGCGCCATCGCGCCATCGCGCCATCGTCTTCGCCTTCATCACTTCGTCTTCGTCTTCGCCCTCATCACTTCGTCTTCGCCCTCATCACTTCGTCTTCGCCCTGGTCACTTCGTCTTCGCCCTGGTCACTTCGTCTTCGCCCTGGTCACTTCGTCTTCGCCCTGGTCACTTCGTCTTCGCCCTGGTCACTTCGTCTTCGCCCTGGTCACTTCGTCTTCGCCCTGGTCACTTCGTCTTCGCCCTGATCACTTCGTCCTCGCCCTCGTCACTTCGTCTTCGTTCTCTTCACCTCTTCAACAACCATGTCTCTCTCGAACGAGTTCCCGTTTCCGCCTTCCTTTCCTGCCGCCACCGACCCCGCGCCCGCGCCCGCGGCGCCCCCCACCACGTCCGAAGCCGCTCTCCCCTGGGATAGAATCTCAGAAGTCGCCGCACATGCTGCCGTACGAGCCTTAGAG
Source organism: Volvox carteri f. nagariensis (assembly GCF_000143455.1). Taxonomy (NCBI): domain Eukaryota; kingdom Viridiplantae; phylum Chlorophyta; class Chlorophyceae; order Chlamydomonadales; family Volvocaceae; genus Volvox; species Volvox carteri. Next base: position 467,488 of record NW_003307558.1, read on the forward strand.
AATCGTTCGTCAAACAACCAGCGCGGACCAGCCCCCCGATTCAACCCCACGGCCAAGGACGCCGACCTCGCTTCGTGGGCCAACCGCCTACGTCTCCACTTTACGGTATGCG
>NW_003307558.1:468422-557244 GCF_000143455.1 Volvox carteri f. nagariensis
CAGCCCCACCGCGCTCTTCAAGCTTCGCTTCCGCAGATAGACGAACAAAGGTCTACGGTGGAACGCCCCTTCATCCCGCCTATCCTAGGTCGCATTGCGTCCGTCACCGACAATCTCTCCACCACCCTTATCGTCTTCGATGCCACCATAGCTGGCCACCCCGCCCGAGTCCTCCTGGATTCTGGTGCTTCCCGCAACTTCATCGCCCACTCCTTCCTCCAACATCACCAATTACACTCCGCCAACCTTCCAGCTTCGCAGTCGTTTCGCGTTCGTTTGGCCAACGGACACCTCGCCCTCTGTTCCTCCGCCCTTCCCAACGCCCCCTTGGCTATCCAATCACACCATGAGCGCACCACCTTCTTCACCCTCGACCTTGACGGATACGACGCCATCCTTGGGAAACCCTGGCTTACTACCAACAACCCCCAAATCGACTGGCGTACCAACACCGTCACCATCGGCGACACCGTCATTCCACATTCCTCGTATTGCCCATCCGCTTTTCAGATTGAATTCGTCTCCATCGCCCGCATGCAGAAATGCATTCGCCAAGCTGCCGCCCGACCGCCACCACCCAACGCCACCAACCCTCGCAAGCGAGCTCCATTCAACCCATCACCACCTGTTTACATGGGTGTCCTCCGTCCCATCGAAGATCCCGAAGTCGACCCTGAAGCCCCCCCTCAACCCACCACCTCCCCGTCCGTACCACCAGCCCTTCAGCCTGTCCTCCAGCGCTACGCGACCATCTTCGAAGAACCATCGGGTCTACCACCATCACGCCCATGCGACCACCACATCGAGTTGGTCCCTGACGCCCAGCCTCCTAAGCAGCGCGAGTATCGCATGTCCCCAGCAGAACTTCAAGAACTGGACAAGCAGCTCAAGAACTACCTTGACCGTGGCTGGATTCGCCCGTCAACGTCACCCTTTGGTGCCCCTATTCTGTTCGCCCGTAAACCTGGTGGTAACGGTCTACGCCTCTGTGTGGACTTTCGTGCAATCAACCAGCTAACAGTCAAGAATGCGTATCCCCTGCCGCGTGTGGACGAGCTCCTTGACCAGCTGCACGGCGCAGCCTATTTCACCAAGCTGGACCTCTGGTCAGGCTACCATCAAGTCCGTGTGCACGAACCCGATGTGCATAAAACGGCTTTTCGGTGTAAGTATGGTCTGTACGAATGGCTTGTTCTTCCCTTCGGACTTACAGGAGCCCCCGCCACCTTCATGTCCCTCATGAACGACGTCCTCCGCCCCTTCCGCAACAAGTGTGCGGTTGTGTACCTCGACGACGTCCTCATCTACTCCCGCACCTTTGAAGACCATTGCCGCGACGTGGAAGCCGTTCTACGCACCCTTCAAGACCACCACCTCCATGTCCGCTTTTCCAAGTGCTCTTTCGCGCAACCCTCCACCAAGTTCTGCGGATTCATCGTCTCCCGCGACGGCATCACGACAGACCCTGACAAGCTCACCGCCCTTGCCAATTTCCCCATTCCTTCCTCCATCACCGACGTTCGCGCCTTCCTAGGCTTCACTGGGTTCTACCGCCGCTTCATTAAAGACTACGCCCGCATCGCCCTTCCTCTTACCACCCTCACCAAAACAACCCAGCCCTTTCCCAAGGTCCTACCCGCCGACGCCGTCGCCGCCTTCCATGCCCTCCGCGACGCCCTAATGTCAGCCCCAGCTCTCATCATCCCAGACACCGGCACCAACGCCACCTTCACCCTTTATACCGACGCCTCCATCCTCGGCATCGGCGCTGTGCTCCTTCAAGAACGCAACAGCGCCCTACATCCCGTGGCATTCGAGTCCCGCAAGCTCAGCCGTCACGAAGCCAACTACCCCATTCACGAGCTGGAGTTGCTTGCTGTCGTACATGCAGTGCGTAAGTTCCGGTGCTATCTCGAAGGCTGCCACTTTACGCTCTGCACAGACCACGACACCTTGCAACGCTTTTTCACCCAAAAGGACCTGTCTCGTCGTCAAGCCCGTTGGGCTCAGCTCCTCGCCCCATTTCAAGGCTACATCACAATCACTTACCGCCCCGGCCCTCAAAACATGGCCGACACCCTTTCCCGCTTCCCGGTCAGCCCAGCCCCCAATCCAGAGCCCTCTGACCCAACTCCCTCACTTCCCCCTACATCAGCAGAAAACCTAACCTCCATGACATCTCCATCACCTTCCCCGCTTTGGCCCTCCACTTCACCACCCGTCGACGTCGCAGCCAACCATGCCCTTCATCATGCCTGTTTCACCATCGCAGCCCATGTCGTGCCAGACCCCAGCCTCGCAGATGACCCCCGTTTCGGATACACCACCGACCCCATGTACTCCAATTCAACAACCACCAAGCCCTACCTCCAACGTTCCCCAGACGGTTTCTTCTACTTCGCCAACCGCATCACCATCCCTAACGTCCCATCCTTACACCGCCGCCTACTTCACGAATTCCATGATGCTGCTTACTCTGGTCATCCTGGTTTTCGTCGCACCCTCGCCGCGATATCAACCCGCTACTGGTGGCCTTACATGGCCCGCACCGTCAAAGCCTACGTCAAGTCCTGCCCCATCTGTCAACGCACCAAGCCATCCACCCAGCCTCCGCCTGGCCTCCTCCACCCGCTACCCACTCCCACGCAACCCTGGACACACGTGTCTCTGGACTTCATCACCGACCTGCCGCCCTCTAAAGGTTTAGACGGCCGCACCTACACCGCAATCCTCACCTTCGTCGATATGTTCACCAAGCAAGCCCACTTTGCCCTCACTAACAAGACCACCACCGCTCACGACACCGCCCTACTCTTCCTCACCCACATCTACCGTCTACACGGTCTTCCAACAACCCTCGTCTCAGACCGAGATTCCCGCTTCATGTCCGACGTCTGGCGCACCTTCTGGGAGCACCTTGGCACGTCCCTAAACATCTCCTCCGCCTATCACCCACAAACTGACGGTCAAACCGAGAGAACACATCGCACTATTGAACAGATCCTCCGCGCTTACATTCAACCTATGCAGGACAACTGGGCATCATACCTTCCGATCGCCGAAGCAGCATACAACAACGCCACCCACGCAAGCACCGGCATGACACCATTCTACGCCAATCACGGTTACCACCCGCGCACTCCCATCTCCCTCCACGGCCCCCAAGCCGCTTCACCTCCCTCTCACCCGCAGGCTACAGAACTGCAGCAGCGTATGAGCGACATCCATGCCACCATCAACCGCGAAATCCAAGCCGCCAAAACCCGCTATGCTGCCGCAGCTAACCAGCATCGCCGCGCCATCACCTTCAAAGTTGGCGATCGCGTCCGACTGTCTACAGAACACCTCACCCTGCCGACCTACCCCTCCCCAAAACTCCGCCCTCGCTACCTCGGCCCTTTCCTCATCTCCTCCGTCATTTCTCCAGTTGCATACCGCCTTCACCTTCCAGCCTCCCTCGGCCGCTTGCATCCAGTATTCCACATCAGCCGCCTCCTTCCATGGACGGACAACGACCCAGCGCTCTTCCCCGGCCGCCCACCACCTCCCCCTGCAGCCCCTACTGCACTAGAATCCCCATATGACAGTGCAGATACTGTTGTTACAGCTGTTCGCCTAGGGTATAACAAGCGCGCACGCCCGTCCGTCATGTTCCTCGTGCAGTGGTCCGCTAGTAGTAAACGCGACCCCTCATGGGAACCATACGACGACGTGCACAACCTGCCAGCGCTTCGTGCCTTCCTGAGGAGCCCAAGCTGGACCGCGTTCAGGCTATCAGATCGCTATGCGTGGTTCAGAGCCAAGTTCCCGGAGCATGCCCCAAGGATCGTACAGTTTTTGGCAGAGTAGAGCTGCGGCTGGATGTGTGTGTGTGTGTCATCATGTGTATTCGGTATATCTGTGCGTCTTCGTTCTGTTCCTGTCCGTAGATTACACCAGTCAGTTCAACGTAGTGTGGTATTGCATTTCACGTGTGTGTTCGCGTCTGGGTATTTGGGTTCCGTGTAGTCAGATTTAAGTCGTTTTCGTAGCAGCTTTTGCGTATCTCCGGATTCTTAAGCCGGATATGGTAGGAGTCGTGCGCCACATTATAGGCCGGTATCCAGTGCGGGGAAGGTTTTGCCTTGACTCCGGTTCCCTTTTGCCTTCCCCTCGTTAGCCTGGTACCGATTTCGTTCAGGGAATCGGAGAGGCGCACGACTATGGCCGCTTAGTGACGTTTTCGCACCGAGGACGGTGCTTGTTTTTAAGGAGGGGAGTGTGTAAGGTTTTGCAGTTCGTTAGCGCGCGCTTCTGAGACTATGTCGAAACTTCGGAGCTAGTGGAGCTTGATCCTGTGGTTCTCCGTGTGAGACAATGGCGCGCTATTATGACTATTTAAGCGGACCATTTTATGAACATTGTAAGTCTAAGTTGAAGTTGAAAGCCCGATCTTCTGTGCTTACGCAAGTATATCGGCCAGTAAAGTCAGCTTACGCTTCCCAGTTGTTAGGAGCGGCCTGGTTCCCTTCCAGGTACTGGTGGCCCCACCAGCGTGTGCGCTGTCAAAGAGCTTTGCAACGGGATACGGTGCGTCAAGCTCAGCAGGTCGGAATGTGAAAGGCTGCTGTGGTGGATTAACTACAAGCGTGTGCTCTCCTTCGTTCACTATATCGCAATCCTCAGGCCTATCACGGTTCAAGGCAACATTAAGGATGTCTGCGGACGCCGCAATCCTACGCGATATGTAATTAGCTACCCGACTGCTGCCTTCTAATTCAGGTGGAACCGACGTAGGATGTGAAGAAAACATGAATGTATTTGGTTTGAGCGCTTTTCACACGGCTTCACATGGCCCTAAAAACTCCCTAAAGCGGCCAGTATCCCTAACAGAATTCCAGAATAATCTGTTTGCATGGCTTTGTACGCAAATAGGGCCGGTCATTCGTGAACAGTACTGGAAGCCCATGACCCTATCTCTCCATTTGGGACATAGGGACCGTATCGGCTTAATGCCAGCGTCATGCTTTTTGACGTGGGTAGCGACAGCTTCCTTTGTGCGGCATTCTTGGATAGCGTTGACGATGCTCGCCAGTCGCATGCGTCTTTTTACCGACGTGACGTATCGCGAGCCTCTTTTTATTCACTCGTTATAAGACGAGAATACATCATCATATTTATGTGCCATTGCAGAAGATAACTGCATGTGGGGAACTCCGGTTCGGCGTTCGTGGGTAGGAAAACGCCTCCTGCTAGCAAAAGGCAAATAGGGCAGGTCAATTATGAACAATACCTTTCCGCGTATCCATACGTCAGCTTGCTGTGGCAGCAACGGACTGAGTACTTTATTGTAGCTTAGATGCGGCAGGAGCAAAAAGCGAGTATAGCCTCTAAGCTAGGTTATGTACGGCAGCCGTATGGCTTGCTGAGAATTCGAATTTACTATTTCAGCTGACAGCTCCATAGTTCCGGCATTCTGCCTACACTATTGGAGCTTATTATTATTGTTGCTCTCACTTTTTTCCAAGACCTTACCGACTACCCTCAAGCCTCATCGACGCTCTACCACATCGAATCGACATCGCCGCGGACCGTCACTCTCCGAGGAACAACCAGGAGCTCCGTCACAAATCAAAAAATGATGGGTAAGAGGACAAAGGCAACGGGAGATAACCTGGTCAACGCAGGAGCGGCCGAAGCAGCTGGCGAAGGGGGATCGGGCCAGATGCTGCCAGCCAACCAAAACGACATAGAAGCCGCCAGGGATACTTTGAGCGGGAACATAGACCAGCCGACTCTTCACCAGCTGCTGCTGGGCGTCCTGTCAGCAGCGCAGGCCAACGCCCCAAAAGCGCCAGCCAGGGATCCCCGGACAGCACCGCCTCGGGACCGCTCTCCTGATGTAGTCATCACAAAAGACGTGACCATCCTGCCATCCGCAAGAGAGCAGCTAGCAGCAATAAGGACTGAAGTTCAAGCGAACGACGCCCCGAAGCTGACAGCCCCACACGACAGCGGGAGCAGCTCGACGAAGGAATGCTAATGCTGCTAGAGACCGCCATCACCGCGCTGGATGCGAACGAACCCCAGCTGGCCGTCGCGGGAGAATGCCTCAAGATCGCTCACCGCCGCCTTAAGTGCTACTCCGTTGCTCTGGCCAAGGCGGGCCCAGGAGCCAACGGTAATTTCACGGCCCCCTACGAAATCTGGCACGGCAGGCGGCACAACTTCACCAAACCAGAGTTCAAACCAGAGGCCATAGATAAGGGCGACATAGAGAGTGCATTAGCTAAAACGCGCAAGTCGGTGGTGGCGGACAGGGACGGTCAGGCCGGGTCCCTCTGGCGAGGGAGAGACCGGCAGGGTGGAGTGCGGGATTCGTTTGGTAGTGCACGCCGGAACGACTGCAGCCGCTATGACCGCTATGACCAGTGCAGCCACCGTGACCGAAGCCGCTCTCGCAGCCCGGCTAAGCGTGGCTGATTAGGATCCTGTTGGGCCTTGTGTTTGCTCGACTCTGGCACTGCACCGATCCTACCCCCCTCCCTTTTTTTTTTCTTAAGCTCGCTCAGTGGCCCCTCCATGCAGTTCGCGGTCGTTGTTGTTGCAGGGGCCCACAAGTCCGACAAACATTGTTGGGTTGGAACGGAGTATGCTTTGGCCCAGTCTTTGACAAGACTTGTTATGCTAAGTTGCACATCCGGTCTCTTCCAGACCTTCCACCGCTAGAAGATGTCGGACCAAGTTGTACCCTGGAGGGAGGTTTCTTTGTAACGCGCGCGAGCTCTTGCCCTTGGTGGCGCCTGTGATTGGCCTTGGGGCCTCATTGCCGTGTTGGCTCGGTCCTGTTGACCATGGCGGCTTCCAGGCCCAGGTGGCCGGCTTCAGGCTGGACCTGTCCTTCCTCCGTCCGAGTTTCCCTCTTCATGCATGTACCCAACAACGACAGAGAGGCATCGAACAGGTTGATGGCTCTGGTGGCCCCGTCCCCTGCGGCGCAGGTCGCCCCTGAGTAGCCTGTTCGGTTTTCTGTCATCCCAGGAGGGGCGGCTTCCCACCGTTTCATAGCCTCAGTCGCCATGAGCCCCGGCCTCTACTCATCTCCCCCTCCTTTATCTTTTGTCTCTTGCAATGCAGAGAATTTGGCCGCCACAGTACTGGGCACACTGCTCGTCGCCGCGGGTTTTAGAGCCCCTCGCCCCGTGCAGCCCCCCCCTGTCCAACGAGACAACACACAAGTGGAGACCAAGAACACTGCCAAGCGTCCCGCACCCGGCCCTGCAGAGCCCACCCGGCCCCGGACCAAGGTCGCCCGCCAAGCCCAGGAATCACATCCAGACCCAGGAGCCCCTTCGAGGAATGAACAAGCAGTCCCAGAAGGTGAGAACCCAGCACCTTTGCCTGTTGATCCGCCTTGTGAAGCCACACCTCCTCGCATGGGTAGCAAGGATAGGCCTAAGATGCGGGGGCGCTTGAGAGCCTGTGCCGCGGTCTGGAAGGCGACAGTGGTGAACCAGCTCATGCTGAGCTGGGTCCTGCAAGGGTTCCCTCTGATGTGGCACTCAGGACCTCCCCCCCCGGCCGTACTGGGGCAAGAATCACCAATCTGCACGGGACCACGGGGATTTTGTGTCTTCTGCCATCGAGGGTTTGCTGGAGTCAGAGACCATCAAACCTTGCCAGTCCCGCCCTTTCATGACCTGTCCTTTGGGCGTCGTAGAGCAGAAAGGCAAGCTCCGCCTCATCTGGGATGGACGCGAAGTCAATAAGCACCTGCACATCCCGGAGTTCCGTTATGAGTCGCTTGCGCAGGTCCCAGGCTGGCTAGGCCCCAAGGACTACATGTTCACCCTGGACCTGAAGTCTGGCTACCACCATATGGACGTACGCGAAGCAGACTGGCGCTACCTTGGTTTTGAATGGCAAGGCCAGTTCTACATCTTTACACAACTCCCTTTCGGCCTTGCCTCCGCCTGTTGGGCATTCACCAAGCTAACACGCGAGATCATGCGGACTTGGAGACGGAAGGGCTGGCGGTGCTCAGGATACATTGATGATCAGATCCACGCCCACCAGGACGCCCAGACCCTCATCGCCCGCCGCACCATAATCCTCGACCTCCTTGAGCGCCTGGGGTTCTGCGTGAACCGTGACAAGTCAATGATGGGCGAGCCCCAGCAGCAAGTGAGGTACCTGGGTATGCTGTTAGATACAGCTAAGGGCGTGTACATTGTGCCTGAAGATAAGTGCACTTTCCTGCTCGACTGCATCTGCTCGGCTCTGGGAAAACGGCGCATCAAGGCGAGACAATTGGCCTCCATAAAAGGGCAGCTTCTGTCCATGTCCTGGGCGTTCAGGCAAGTAGCCCGCCTTTACACCCGGGCTCTGGGGCAGGATATTGAGTCGCGCCACACCTGGGATACCCACATCCGCTTATCTAATGACGCAACTGCAGAGCTCGAATTCTGGCTGCACTGTTTCGACCGGTTTAACGGAACCCGTGCCCTCTGGGAGCCCACACAGGTGCACTCGGTCGTTTTCTGCGATGCAGCTGGGAAATCCCCCAAGCACCTCGGGGGTTGGGGTGCCTGGACGCTGATCGCGGTAATTGGGGAGTAAGGGTCAGTTCGATGGGGTCAACGCCCCAGGAGCTCCAGGCAGTCCTACTCGCACTTCAATCCTTCAACGGCCCTGCAGGCCTACGACACCAAGTCGTCCGGGTGATTACTGACAATCTCAATTGCGCCAACGTCCTCAACAAAGGGACCACAAAAGCCGAGGACTCGTACCGGATTGCCTGCGAAATCTTTTGGTACTGTATTGCCGAGGGTATCACACTGCAGGCGGAGTGGCGGCCGCGAGAAGAAAACACTCTGGCGGACTACCTCTCAAAGCTGCAGGACCGGGACGACTGGATGGTGAACCGTAAGGAATTTCAGAGGCTCAACACCGCCTGGGGCCCCTTTGACATTGATCTTTTCGCGTCACACACCAATCACCAGCTGCCACAATACTATTCCCGCTTTTTCACGCCAGATACCGCGGGTGTAGATGCCTTTCGGTTCCACTGGGGGCGGAATTGCTGGGCGAACCCGCCTTTCTGTTTGCTACTTAAGGTCCTGCGGCACGCAGAGCTGTGCAAAGCTGTGCAAAGCACGCATCTGTCTCGTTCCCCTCTGGCCGACGCGCGACTGGTGGTCCTATCTGACTCAAGACGGGAAGTGGTTTGCGCCTTGCGTCCACGGCCTAAGAGAGCTGGGCAAGGCGTATGATCTTTTCCTGCCAGGGTCTTCGGGAAACGAGGTCCCAAAAGGGTCCGCTAACTGGCTATCGCTCGCACTTCTCATCGATTTCCAAACACCTTTCCCGCGCCAGATCGCTGTGCCCCCCGACCCTTATGCCCCCCGGTTTTCACAGGAATAAGGGCACGCGTGCAGACACTGCTTGGCCAGGTGCCCTTGGACGCTAACCCAATGATCGGGGATCTAGCTCTGGCGTTGGCAAGCCAGGCGCACAAGGCGCGAGCTAGCAGCACAGTCGCCCAGTACAAGGAGCCATGGCAGGAGTTCCTAGATTGGGCAGAGCTACTACACATTCGGGCGAGCGACATTTACGACATCAGGCCAGAGATAGTGGCCATGTACCTGATGCACGTCTACCAAACCGCGCAAGCAGATGAAGTAAATCCGGGTCGTGTCGCGGGAGCGAGCGCTGCTATTGCCTGCCATTTTTTTCTCGCGGGCCGCCCCTCACCTACGGAGCACCCAGCATGCAACCTCGTTCGGGACCTGGGCAGGCGCACACTGCAAGGGAAGAAGCTGCACAGGGAAAGCATGCAACCAGAGCATGTCCGCATGTTGGCCGCTCACTTCGCTGGGCCGGATGCCTCACTGCCAGACCTGATGATGGTAGCGGCCATATCGGTTATGTTCGCGGGTTTCCTAAGGTTCAACGACCTAGCCCACATCTCCGTCAAGTCTGATCTGCTCACCCTGCACGACACTCACATGGCCATCACACTGCCTAGGTCCAAAACGGACCAGGAGGGCAAAGGGCAGACCATCCGGATCGCGCGCGTGGGGGGCGTGGCCTGCCCAGTGGGCTTGACAGAGAGGCTGCTGGCGCTTGGTAACTATGTCCGTGTCCCCAGTTCCCCCGTGGAGGATGTGGGCCCGCTGCTGCGCAGGGTTAAGGCGACACAGCAAGGCCACCAGCTGCAGCAGAGGACCGGCTCTGTTCAGTCACCGATCCCCAGCCTCAGCTATACCTCCTTCAGGGAGAAGCTCGCTGCCATGTGCAGCGCCGTGGGCATCAAGCGCGGCATCATGCCACACTCCATGCGCATCGGGGGAAACAGCGCGGCAGCAGCCAGAGGGGTATCTGAAGAAGCCCGCAAGGCCCACGGTCACTGGAAGACGGACGCAATGGTACAGCTATATACCCGGCTGGAAGACGATGCCGCACTGGAAACCACGCGCAACCTGGGCCTCGCCTGAGTCAGAGGGCCCCTCCTGCTATCTTTTCTGTCTGCAGTAGTGTAAGGCCCTTGGCAGCCCCGGTTTCGCCTCGCCCTGTCCTATCCGGCACCCCGAACGCAACCGTACAGCAAGCCATGAAGGCTATAGGACATAAGGTGCTGTTCACGGATGACCGGCCCTATTTGCCTATTACTAGGAGGAGGCGATTTCCACGATGGTGTTGTATTTTGGAAATCTGTTTGCATGATTTTGAAGGGTTTATAATTCTGTAATATTGCAGTGCATTCGGTCCTGCAGGCGGGCCGTATTCTTGCAGTTCTGTGACGCGGCCTGTGGTCAAACATGAAGCACCAGATGTAGCAAATTTGCATTGGATTTGAGGTCTACATAATCCTGGGTAATGTTAAAATTATTTTGGTGCAACGGCCAACGTCTTTTTATGAAATGCGTTCGGACTGCGGGAAGTTGCGAGGCCCGCAGCTGGAACTTTGTGGAACGCGAGCATGAAAACAAGATATTGTTGTTACAAAGGCACTGCAATTTCGCTCTGTGACTCGACCAACGGTATTCGCACACGTGCGTGTGCGCGTGCGTGTGCAGCCGTGTGCCAGAGCGCGAGTAGGGCCCCTCACGTTCGACCTGCTCCTTATACCCATGACACCCCCCACGCAACGTCTTGTGGGACGTGCTCACGATCATCACCATACATCCGTATGTCAAAAAACTTACTGCTGGTAGCAAATGCTCAACGGAAACCCAGCACTGTACATCTGCGGTGACACAGCACCCCAACTCAAAGTGAAGCAAGGAAGAACATAGTATTGTGTAACACAGCAAAGCCAAACGTTTTGGACAGCATATTTGTACGGAGATGTTTTCTGGTCCGTTGCATCTGCTATGCAGGAGAGCGCCTGCGAAACATGCCGCACATGCGGAGCACACAAGGCCACAACAATACGGAAAGGGCAAAAGGCTTGAACCTAAATGCTAACTCCTGGAGCAACACGCAAACGGATAACTAGCACTGTCCTGTCCCACATGGTATGCGCCGTGTATCAACGAGCACTACAACATGGCATGCCTGTGCACCGGGGCTGACCAGTATTCCCATCTGGAATTGGACACACACACTATCTCCCGCAGGAATGAATGACACTGAGAACCGCACCATCTGCGCGCGCGCGCGCGCGCGTGTGTGTGTGTGTGTGTGTGTGTGTGTGTGTGTGTGTGTGTGTGTGTGTGTGTGTGTGTGTGTGTGTGTGTGTGTGTGTGTGTGTGTGTGTGTGTGTGTGTGTGTGTGTGTGTGTGTGCGTGTGTGTGTTACATGGTTGGGGGGTGCGTGACCCCATACCTGTAAAACTACCCATACGAGCCGAAGGCCCAATCTGCGCGTGGCTCTGAGTTTGTGAGGGGACTTGCAACTTATCGGGGGTTCTGGAGGGGGCGGAGGCCCCCAGTGCCTTACAGCTAAGTAATAAAGCACACAACACCCTGAAAATCTAATACTTGATGAGTAATAAAAAGGGACCAGCCCTAAACGAAAACAAACACTGCCTGCAAACAGTCATTTTAGCTTCATGGATGTAACATAAGTCCAGAATGTTCAGAAGTCAGCGCTTCGCAGCTTTCCTAAGATGATGTTATGAAACATTCTGCTTAATGACAGCATTTAGATCGAGTGCGAATGGACGTGTCATGAGAACGGTTGTTGCTCCAGGAGTTAGCATTTAGATTCAAGCCTTTTGCCCTTTCCGTATTGTTGTGGCCTTGTGTGCTCCGCATGTGCGGCATGTTTCGCAGGCGCTCCCCTGCATAGCAGAGGCAACGGACCAGAAAAGATCTCCGTACAAATATGCTGTCCAAAACGTTTGGCTTTGCTGTGTTACACAATACTATGTTCTTCCTTGCTTCACTTTGAGTTGGGGTGCTGTGTCACCGCAGATGTACGGTGCTGGGTTTCCGTTGAGCATTTGCTACCAGCAGTAAGTTTTTTGACATACGGATGTATGGTGATGATCGTGAGCACGTCCCACAAGACGTTGCGTGGGGGGTGTCATGGGTATAAGGAGCAGGTCGAACGTGAGGGGCCCTACTCGCGCTCTGGCACACGGCTGCACACGCACGCGCACACGCACGTGTGCGAATACCGTTGGTCGAGTCACAGAGCGAAATTGCAGTGCCTTTGTAACAACAATATCTTGTTTTCATGCTCGCGTTCCACAAAGTTCCAGCTGCGGGCCTCGCAACTTCCCGCAGTCCGAACGCATTTCATAAAAAGACGTTGGCCGTTGCACCAAAATAATTTTAACATTACCCAGGATTATGTAGACCTCAAATCCAATGCAAATTTGCTACATCTGGCATGCTTGGGTGCTTCATGTTTGACCACAGGCCGCGTCACAGAACTGCAAGAATACGGCCCGCCTGCAGGACCGAATGCACTGCAATATTACAGAATTATAAACCCTTCAAAATCATGCAAACAGATTTCCAAAATACAACACCATCGTGGAAATCGCCTCCTCCTAGTAATAGGCAAATAGGGCCGGTCATCCGTGAACAGCACCTTAATAAGGTACTGGGACGTCATCTGATCATGACCTATGTCACCTTCTCGCCATTACATTCCAATCATTTTACTCATTATAGGATACTTGTCATTCTCCAGTTGGGCGGCTTATGTTCTCTTGCCAAGTGTGACCTTTGTTGTACGTCACCCATCGCCCTGTATCAAAAAGTGCAAGGCGAAGTGGATCCAGGTCATGCTGAATCCATCGCCCTGAATCCATCGCCCTGAATCCATCGCCCTGACGGCCGGGCGGGGTTGCGCCTTGCAACTGCAAGACGCCCGGGGGGCCCTGACTCGAAGTGAGCCCCACCCTGGAGTTAGTTGGCAACTTGCGACTTCAGAAATACGCAAGAGTGCACTTCGCCTCGCATCCCGCAACTTGTTATGCAAGCAGCCATAATACGCATCAAATGTGTTGAGGTTCAGAAATCCGCAATTTTTTTTGGGACTGACGCCGTCCCCATCGCGGGCGACATTTGCACATGGCTGGACTGAGCCCAAGAACTTGACCTCTCTTAAACTTCGGTCAAACGTAAACCCTGCCTCAGCATACAGCGTGTAGCCGTCCTTCAGACCTTGTTGTGCTTCAGCACTCTCGCATCCAACACCACAACGCACGAACGAGCGGTCAGCAGAAAGGAGGCTCACAACTATAGATCTTAAAGAGTGCATAGCTCGGAAACACCTATCTGTTTCCCAGGAAACAGCGTCGTTTCCAGGGAAATGCCCTTTCTACGGAAAAGCCCTCGTAGTACGGAAAACTCTTTTCACATCAAATTTGAAGCCAACAATTATTGGAAACTGCTTTCCGAGCATCTCCTATTGACTTAGTATCCATGGAATACCCAATCTGTAAGGTCTTGCAGTTCGTTAGCGCGCGCTTCTGAGACCATGTCGTATGGCTGTGTGAGGTTATGGCGCGCTAATATGACTATTTAAGCGGACCATTTCATGAAGATTGTAAGTCTAAGTTGAAATTGAAAGCCCGATCTTCTGTGCTTACGCAAGTATATCGGCCAGTAAAGTCAGCTTGCACTTCCCAGTTGTTAGGAGCGGCCTGGTTCCCTTTCAATTGGTATCAGAGCCTAGGTGATCCTCCTCGCCGAGCCCTTCATCGTCGTCGCCATCGTCTTCGTCGTCATCGCGCCATCGCGCCTTCGTCAACTTTGCAATTGAGTTCCCTTCCCTACAGTCTATTTGCGACACTACCTGCGATGAATTCGCTACAACTGATTATTATTTGCTAGCACACGTCAACAACGCACCAATAGAATGGACAGGAGCCACCTGCACAGGGGGTCAAAGCCCCCCTGGACATGGGCCACCGAGGGCCACCGTGCCCCTCAGCCGACACATTCAATGCAGACTAGGACTGCTAGTTCGTCTGGACGATCCACATTACCACTGGAGCCGTTGTCAGCTGCTCAGGAGGTGGATGAAGTTCAAGAGCTTGAATCTGCGTTTGCCTAGAGCCAGCAGCAGCAAGCAAGGCCAGCTGGCTCCCTGACACGCAAGGGCAAGTGCTGTTCCTCACGTTTGCCATGTTTGATGACCGGAGGCGGGGTGTTAACCCGAAAGTTTAACATTTCCCAACTCATCCCTTTGCAGTCACAGCTGCATCTACTGCTGATTCCGCGACCCAAGACATCATGCCAGGTGCACATGACGACGAGTTGGCATCAGATTTCGACAGTGGGCGCAGATCAGGTGCGACGCGCTTTAAAAATTCAAGTGGACAGCTGCAGTTACTGACCAGGGTTCTCCCCTTTTCGGATACAGCCCTGCGTCAATCGAACAATCAACACTCCGAGTCCAGCGCTGGTCGAGAGGCACCACGGTCCGGAACCCGTGTGAAGTTGTGGACACCGTTCCGTGCAGCAAACAATGATGCCCGGCCCCTTGGCCACAGTGGCGGCATCGGGGGACGGCAGCAGCCCCAGCAGCCCAGCGACAGTGCCACCGCAGCCGGCGGCATCCAGTGCGTGCAGCCAATCCCCGGCGGCGCCAACGGTGTGCAGGGAGGCGACCACGACCGCAGTGCCGCCACCTCCCCTGCCCTTCCATGCACGCAGCTCCGCCATGGTGGTGTAGCAAATGACGATGCCCGGCCCCTTGGCCACAGCGGCGGCATCAGGGGACGGCAGCAGCCCCAGCAGCCCAGCGACGGCGCTGCTGCAGCCGGCGGCATCCAGCGTGTGCAGCCAAGCCCCGACAGCGCCAACGGCGTGCAGGGAGGCGACCGCGACCGTGGCGCCGCTACCTCCCCTGCCCTTCCATGGCGGCACAGCCAACGATGACACCCAGCCGCCTGGCTACAATGCAAGCGAGGTCGGTGACAGCTTCCTCGATGACCTTGGCTCGATACTCGACAGCCAAGGTCATGGTCGTTATTCATCATCCCCCTCCCGCGCCCAGTTCCGGTGGTCAAGTCGCAGCTCCCTGGTCATCTGCTGCACCCCACGGCATTTGTCCATTTCTCCGAGTTTGGCTGGGTACAAAAGCTGACCTCATGTGCAGTGGTTGATAGCCAGCTGAAGAACCTGTTTTCAACTGGTGAAGTCGCTGTTAGCCAGGATCAGATTCAGGCAGCAGACGATGGTGACGCGTTTGTCTCAGAAGACAATGACAATGAGTTATGTGCTGACATTGTCTACACCACCACTGACACCGAAATTCACCCTCGTCTGGGCCAGATAAAGCGGCTCGACCTTCACGTATTGTCTGAAGGGCATCTCATCCGAGTGCTGACCTCCCCGCCAATGCTCGCTGTATGCTCCATTATATTACACAAGGCCTACAGCGCTGCCGGCTCGTCTGGCGGCGGTTTGGAGCAGCAGCCTCGTGGTGGTGGCAGCGGCGGGGCCTATGGTGGAGGCGGTCAGCATCAGCAACAGGGCTTGCATGAGGGAGACGGTGATGTGGAAGGAGGTCCTATTGATGGCGACGCAGCCGCTGTGGATGTATTTATGGACTACGACGACGACGGTGACGACCCTCTACCTCAGTTCGAAAAGCTGCCATTGCCAAAAGTGGATGTGCCGGGTGTCCAAGGCGGCACCGTAAATTATCCCCATCCGGTGATTGTGGGGCCTGATTACGTGGTGGAGAAACATGCACCATTCTACTGGGGCCTGTACAAACTCACTGAAGAATTGTACGCCACGTTCAGCAGCTATGTCGATCGAGAGGGGCTGCCAAAGGCAGACTACGACATCACCAAGAAGGAGACGAAAACCCTCATACACCTACCAGTGAGTGGCCGGAATTTCACGGGGGATTGTGATGGGATGACAGTAGGCCTTCGATTGTTGTGTTTGTACCTAGGGAAGGTGGCGGCCGTGGGTGATGGTGCTGGAATGGTGAATTGTTATTGGAGGGCTCAGCATGTATGACCCATCCCGTCTCCGTCTATCGCATACTCTCTGCAGGTGCTGGCCCTTGGCATTTTGGGCTCGTGACTCCTGGAATTCCTGTGCGTCCCAGTATTGGGTGCCGACGCTGAGAAGGTGCACCCCGCGAGGTGGCACGATTACATCAAGGGCCCACTCTGCACCAAATACCCTTGGTCGTCAAAGAATAAGTACAACATCATGACTGGCCTGCTTCTCGTGAAGTCGGTCAGCAGGCGGGTTTCCCGCACCGCTGTGCCACGCTGTGGGATGGCGGGTCTGTAAAAGCAAGGGCAAAAGCAAGGCCGGTGCGGAGTCCTACCGACCAGTCATGAACTTCGACAGCATCTCAAAGGTTGTGGAGGCCGGCTCAAAAAAGCCCGATGGAACCATCATGCAGATCGACAAGGCAAGCAGTTTCAAACCGATTGAGGCAGAGTGAGATTTGGTAAAGCAGTCCTTACTGTATGACGGTAATTCACTGACCATCACTTGTTGTCGTGCACATCCGCAGCTGCACGACTTCCTGGGGGAGCTTTTGGGCCCCGACAACCTGCTTGGAGCCGTCCCGTCCTTCCTGCAGTCGATGTGGATGCCAGACACCCTACTCATGCTACACAAGTTCCGCACAGTGGTGGAGATCCAGGTGCACCTTACTCAGCACAGGGCGGAGTACGAGGCCCGCAGGAATCTGATGTTGCAGATGAAGGGGCCTCTTGTAGCAGTCGGTGCGACGTGGAGGATGAGCATTGACGCTTGCAGAGGTGAAGTGGGCTGCTGCACCGCCGAGTGGGGCATCACAGTGTGATGGGACTCGTCGGCACCGTGGGTCGTGACATGGCAGCGCTTCGGCACTGGGGCATGTCAGCAAAACCCCATCCGAGAGAGAATGCTTGTGGAGAGATAGCGGTAGGGGGGCACGTGGGAGGGAGGGCAGCGCTTTGGTGCCGCCAAATGAGAGAGATAGCTGGCGTCCACACGCATGGGAGGGGTGTGCATGGGAGGGACACGGTGGCGGAGTTGCCAGGAGGGGGTGTGGGGCTGCAGATCGTACATAGCAAGACGGCAGCAATCACCCAGAGCGGCATCCGCATCGCTCGCATAGTACAGCGGCACCTGGAGTGCGTGCGGACGGCCGAGGATCACTCCCCTCTCTTTGTACGGGAAATCATGGGGCCGGGCAATCAGGGCATGGCGTGGCGGCGCGGGGTGAGTTGCAGGGGTATGAGCCAGAGTTGAGGCTAGATCTCGCTAGGATATCGGCCCACAGCTTGCACAAGGGGGGGTCCACCGCGGCTGCCAATGCTGGGGTGGGTCTGGAGGAGATTAAGGTGCACAGGCGGTGGAGGTCTGATGCGGTGCTGGTCTACATCCGCTGGTCCGTTGCTGTGAGGCGGACAGTGGTGGAGCGAATGTGACGCGACTGGGTGAGGGGGGATGTTTTGCTGGGTTAGGCATGGGGCCAAAGTAACCTACTGTAACGAACACGTTATGGGTTTCTCGTCCCGGTTCTTGGTCTGGCTAGCTGCTCAGCCCGGATTCAAAATCTTATTTTAGGCGTAGCCGAAAATGTGGTTTGAAGAGGGGCGTCAGAGCGGCGTCATACGGTGCAGTTAGTTGGTTGTTATTTTGCTGCTATTTGATCGGTGGTGTTTAGTCTTGTCGAATTATCTTCCGGGCGATCTCGGACTCAGCTGCTGGTTGATACGAGCTCTCTTTACCAGATCAGCTGCTAGCTGCCGCTGTTATTGTCCGTTGGTCAGCGGTGTGAATTTGACAACCTTTCTTATCGCCAAATCGTTATTTTCGTTATTTTCTCGTGCTTCTTGGAGGGCAGTGGATTAGGAGGCCCTTGGTTACCTCCTGACGACTCATTGTCTGCCATCGCTGGATGTTACAGATCAGAAGCTATAAAAGTATTATGAAAAATGTCCCCCCTGGATCTCATTGCAACCCCCTGCACAGCCCCATGGAACCCTCTTAACGCCGCTGCCACCAGCGCTTCACTGTGCCCAACGCCTGGAACGTAGGCAGGGGTACGGACTTCTTCACCGTGATAGCAACCGAGTGATCGACCCATGGGTCAGGTGGAACTGACGGCATTAATCCCAGCCTCTCTAAGCGAGCCGTTACCATGTTGTTGTGCTCCGTAAGCATTTCCTGGAAATAAAACTCCGCCCTCCTGGTCTCCACAGTGCGCATCACATTGCCAAACATCTCAATCATTGTGAACGTCTGCTTGCAAACCTCGGTGTTGAACAGGTCTGTGAGCTTGTACAACCACAGCTGCCCATCTGCACCCTGCACGCCCTCGTACTTGAAAAGCATCCGGCCCTTCACTTCCTTCCCTTGGAACTGCGCAGGGGACAACCAAGGGACAACCGCCTTGCTGCCCAGCCATGCGTTAGCTTGCCCTGGACGGCTAACCCGCCCTTCCTTGTCCCCCCCACCCCCTCCTCCTACTCCCACATGCCCCACCCATCGCTGGCCAGCTTAACCCCCGCCCACTTCCTCCCGCCAGCTTAACCCCTGCCCGCTTCCCCCCCGCCAGCTTAATCCCCGCCCACTTCCCCCCGCGCGTGTTCCCCGCATGCACCCAGCACAGCCCACAGCCTTTCCCGCTGCTCCCTCCCGCAGCTGCCCACCCGCGGCCACACCCCACTGCAGATCCCACCTCGAATTTGCACTTGATGCCAACGTGACCCTCGGGATCGATCGACTGGGCCAGCCTTGCTGCACTCAGGACCTGTGGTCGCTCGTCCTGAGCAATGTCCCTGATGCGCGTCTTGCTAAGCACGCACGTCAAGAAAGGCGCGTGGATGCTGTAGGGGTTGCAGTTGTCCCTGCAATCCAAATCACCATCCTTTTCAGCTAATGAGCAGTCAGTTCGGGTAACACTCGTGCACAAGTTACCTGCAAGCCTGGTCGGATTTACTGTGTCCCATAAAGTGGAAGCGATCCACGTAGAAGCCCACTTCCTTCCACTTCTCGAGTGCGGCCTCAGAACCCAGGACCTCAACGAGCCGATCTCTGTTGTCGGGGTTATGCATGTATGCTCGGGCAAAGCAACCACGGTCGTACACAATATTGTCTGGGCACACCTCGTCGGGGAACAACCGATTTAGCATCTCGATGACAGGCAGGACCCTTTCCCCATGACGGCACGAGCCGTACACCGTCACGACGCCACAGCTGCATGTCATAATCATAGTCCCGTACATGTAGCGCCTCGCATGCCTGGGATTGTACTATACGGAACAGCACATTCAGTTGAATTATCATTCTGCCAGAGGTGTGCATGCACACCATGGGGAAGAGTCCTGGTGCGGTATGCAGTGAGCACCCATCCATTCCCTCTAACTTGCTAGTAACCCTAAAACCCGAATCAGTCAACACATCGCCCCGGACTAACCTGTGACTGGAGACCTTTGCGATAAACTCTTCCTCAGGCGCCACTGTTTCATCAGAGCTGCCGCCCCCCAATCGAACCCGCCCCGCCACCCGGCGATGATAGCCAACATTGGCGACTTGCTGGGCAATGTCCTGGTGACGGCCACAAAACTTTGAAAGCGTCTGGGGACTCCCCGGGGTCGGAATGCAGGCGTTCATGCAGTACTCAGGCTCACGACCCTGTTCACCCTTCCGCAAAAGTGCTGCACAAACCCCTTCAAGGTTTGCGTGGACCGCACAAAAGCGTGCCTTGCTATGCACAGGGCGACCCATGCAGTTGTGCGCTGCACAGATGTGCCTCTTCAGGTTGGTGTTGGTGTCCATCACGACCATGCAAGGGTTTACCTCAACAGCCTCGCCTGATAAACAGGCAGTGGGGACACATACGCTATATTAAGGGTACGACTTGTGAGGCACGGCATGTAAGTTACAGTAAAGGGCACACACGGGAAGCAGAGGCCTTATCAATCTCAGTATCAGTGAAACCTCCCCTGAGGTTGGTAATCCTGTGCCCTGCTCCCTACCAAGCGGTTGGTTGTTGCCAAGGCCTTGCTGGTAGATAGTCACGGCACCACCACACCCAACACTCTGACATTCGTGTTGGTGATGTGGGAGGCCATGCTGTACGACCAGCTCTACCTCGGCATGCACCTGCTCCTTGTGCCCAGCACCCCCTTCGATGTCTCGGTTGGGTGTATAAATGTAGATCTCCGCACGGGCAAGGCAGCACACAAGTATTCGATATAACGTCCAGGCCTCCCGACTTTCTGGCCATTCTCGGGGAGGGACAGGTCGGACACGCCAAGGGGAACGTAGACATCGTTGTACATGTCGGTGATGCTCTTGTCGGACGCTTTGAAGTGGTACTTACACTTATGAAACCAGTACAGGGTCTCAAGCAAGTGGTACGTGTTGGAGTGGGTGCATATGAACGGGTGATCGTCAATAGAGAAGCCAGGCCCCGTGAAGTAATAGTCGCTGCCTTCATAGGAGTAGTAAGTCGGGCAGTATGTAGCATTGCACTCCTTGCAGGATTTGAGCTCCTGTGGATGTGCAGAGACCACAGACATGCAACCTTAAGAGGCATTTCTTTGGATGCTTTGATTCTCGGAACATCTTAACATAGCAGGCGTACTTAGTTTTACGAATCTGAATGCCCCATTTGATGCCTCTCATATCAACTACTTGCACGCGTGTTTTGTCGCGGCCACCCTTGCTGAGGGTGGCGCGCCCGTGACCAGCACACTTGGGGTTGATACATATATCACCGGGGTACTCAAGGCGGACAGTAGCTATCTGGCCCGTGCTGTGCAAAGCGTTGTTGTCGAGTTGGGTCAGGGCTTGCTCCGCCTCCATGCACATGTCGGCTATGGGAGACACCCCATGTTCATTGCCACGCAGGCTGTCAAACAGCTTTGTAACGGCGCTAACACTAGTTCCAGTCGCGGTCGCTATGACAGGAAGTGCGGTGGTGCGGCCGTCCGAGTTGGCTTTCTTGCCAAAGATGTTCGGCTTCAGGAATGCAAGTAGGGACATAATTGCGACCAATACTGAGTAGAAGGTTGCTAGGCTCCAGTTGTGGATTTCTGGAATGCCTTGGGTAAGATGAATCAGCTCCTCGATAAAGCGGATCGCCATTGTTAACAGATATCGAAGGGAAATGAACCCTATATATGTTTTCAAAGTTTACACAAGTAAGAAGACCGCTCAGCTGAAAGAACGCGAAGTTCGGAATCGATGTAAGTACGGAAAGCGCGTTTCCGTGAAAAGGGTCTTTTCCCTTGGAAACGGCCTATCCTTTCCAGGGAAACCAGTAGGTGTTTCCGAGCTACCTAGTGATCTTAAACAGTAGTTGGACCTCGGAGCTCAGCAGCCCTTGCATCGGTTGCGCTACTTTACCGTGTCGCCTAGCGCGCCACAAGCGCAAGCCATGGACCAGGAGGCCCAGGATGCCAAGCTGATTGTAGATCTTTCAGAAGCATTCAATAAGGACGAGGTGTGGCAGCTGGCCGCTGCAGAAGCATTGAGCAAGGCCACGAATCTGGAACGTGTGCTAATTCGCGGTAGCACAGCGGCCAAACAGCTGAAGCTCGTGGATGTGCTTATCCGTAAAAGTAGGTCATGCACTGGGAGCTGAGAAGGCTTGATTGGTGTGTCGGGAGGCTCTGCGTCGCTGGCTGAGTGGGAGGGTTCTCGTGCCTGAAGCTTGAAACAACTCGTAATCTACACGGGTCCCCCGACCGCTCCCATGTCCTGCAGCCTCGGCGGCTGGCCTCGGTGCGGGGAGCGCGGCTGGAGCCGGTGAGTTGGTTGTGCTAGCCCAGGCTTGACCTGAGCTAAGACTCCGGCTCGACTGTCCCGTGACGGTGTAGTTTGTACATGTTTGAGATATCGTGAACAGTGCTGCTGGTGAGCATTTCAAGAGGCTGTAGGGTGGGCATCGGCACATTGGTAGTTGTTGGGGGCTGCAGGGTGCGGCGTCATGATAGGTAAACTCGCACGCTATCCGCACGCTATCGAGCATTCATCCGAGCATGCTACAAGCAGTCCTTGTAAGGATCAGCATATCACCCAAAACGCTGGTGTCGATATCGGCTGTTCCAAAAAGCTGTTCCAAGCCATCATTCATTATATCTAAATTTCAGCAGCTCATCAGTTAAAGCAACCCTTTTTTTTCCGACTGTCCCTATCTATTATTGTTTGTATTATTGTTTTATTGTTGAAGTATTGTATTATTTTCTCTCAGCAGCCAGTATTAAAGCAGCTCAATGATTCTGTGCACTCCTGCATGCACTCCTGCATGCGATTTTCCACACGCATAATGTTTATCCCACCAGCACTCCTGGCTTTTGAAAAGGTCAGACCCTTTGTTCCGCGGCTCGCCAATGGGCTTCACATTTTGGGCATGATATTCAAGCCGCTTCAGCTCCCGATCGAATTTCGCCCGCCCGTGAATCTTACGCACATACTTGTCAAGCTCATGTTGTGACTATTCGTAAATAGCTAGAAATAGCTGACACAAGATCCAGTTAAGCACGAGCTGGATAAGCGAGCTGACACTATGCCTTAACTCGAAGGACGCTCCAAAGTCCCAATGAGCAATAGTTGTTACAATCAGCTTGATAAAGAAGTCTTGCCTCAGGGTACAAATAGTACCAATAGATCAAGTTCGTACGATAAGACCCAACTAGGAATCACACCTTGTGACCATAAGCTATAAAAGCCTAGGAAGTCTGACCGGAATTACAACACTCCCCCGCGGACAAACTTCCGTACAACAAGTAACTACTCAGCTATTTCATAAGCACAGCGGTGTTGACTGAAGTGAAAAATAAAACCCTGTAGGACAGGAGTAATGAACTACTCCAGACCTATCCCGTCCACACAGAACTTAAACTTTTCCTTTGGCAACGCTTTGGTAAAAACGTCGGCCAGCTGCTCATTTGTGCAGCACTTACCCATCCTGACTTCACCACGTTCTACCCGCTCGCGTGCAAAATGATGACACACGTCAATGTGCTTCGTACATGCAGACGAAATAGGACTTTCAAGCATCGCGATGCACGTGCTGCTGTCACACTTGATGGGCAAAGCACCAGTTCGTACACCGAGATCAAGAAGAAGATGTCGTAACCAAAGTGCCTCTTTAATTGTAGAAGCCGCCGCCATGTATTCGGCCTCCGCGGTTGATGTGGCGACGGTCGGTTGGATCTTTGAAGACCAGGAGATGGCTCCACCTCCAAGCAGGAAAACAAACCCTGTTGTCGAACGCCGTCCTTTGGACCCAGCCAAGTCCGAATCGCAAAAGCCCACAATATCCAAGTTGCCTCCAAAAGAAATACCTACGTCCTGAGTGCCAGCCAGATATCTGAGGACTCCCTTTGCTGCACTCCAGTGCGCCACAGTAGGTTTAGACATGTGGCGGGCTAAAATTCCCACGGCGAAAGAGATATCCGGACGCGAACAAACTGACAGATAAAGCAGACTACCCACCAACTCGCTATAAGGAAAACGTGACACATCAAGTGCATCTCCATCGGACAATAATCGCACGTTAGCATCCATAGGAGTAGAACGTTTATTCGAATCCTCCATGGCGAACTTGGAAAGGACCTCCGCAACCTTCTGTGAGATACGAATAGTACGCGCCTCCCTGTCACGATGGATTTCAAAGCCCAGATAAAACTTGGCTTCCCCTAAATCACGCATATCAAACACGCTACACAATTGCTCTTTAATAAGTTCAACCAAAGAAACCGATTTGCAAGCAATAAGAAGGTCATCGACATATACCAAAATATAGATGGGCTCACCCTTCTCCGTCTTGATGAACAAACCAGGATCCGCAGTGGAGGGCTTAAACCCCATCTGCTCCAACACCGACCGAAGACGTGCATACCAGGTGGGCGGAGCCTGTCGCAGGCCGTACAGTGAACGCCTTAGGTGACAAGCAATGTTAGCGCTCCCTTGCTCATATCCCGGGGGTTGTTCAGTGTATACATCCTCCTCCAGAACACCATTCAAGAAAGCGGTTTTGATGTCGAGCTGATGAAGCTCGAGATCTCGATCCGCCACAACAGCGAGCAACGCACGAAAACTAGCATATTTACCAACGGGTGAAAAAACTTCCGCAAAGTCCACATCCTTCTGCTGTGTAAAACCCTTGGCTACCAAACAAGCCTTATAACGTTCAATATTACCACTCCCATCCCGCTTGATTTTATATACCCATTTCAAGCCAATCTTCTTAGCATCACTAGGCAATTCCTCAAGTTCCCAAGTACGATTTTCTAACAACGACTTCATTTCCTCATCCATAGCCGCCTTCCACTGAGGCCAGTCCGCACGTGCCTTCGCCTCAGCTAGAGATTTAGGCTCTAGAGGTTCTGCCCCTTTGGCTATCATCACATAGTCCTTAAAAAGGGAATTCGGCTGCTTGGTCCTAGTAGACGAACGTGTAGCAGCAAGGGGGGCGGAGGTAGCAGCAAGGGGGCCGGAGGTACCAGTGGAGGTACCAGCTCCACTAGCAGCTATAACTTCTCCTTCAACCACAGCTGCCACCACCTCAGCTGCCTCCACCTCAGCTGCCTCTGCCTCCAACTCAAGTTCCTCCCCCTCATTGTACTCCTCTTCCCCCTCATCTTCCTCCAGCAGAGGGGGAAGGTCCTCCTCAGTGTCCATGCCGGCCTCATCCGCATTTCCCGCGGGGGCTCCAGCAGCAGGAACAATGGGAGCAACACCTGCATTACCCATGCCGGCCTCTCCTGCCTCTTCCGCAGGGGCACCAGCAGCATGAGCAACCACAGGGACAACCCTGCCGGCCTCACCCGCCTCTCCTGCAGGGGCACCAGCAGCAGGGACAAACCAATAATCAGACGCAGATGCCTCAGAAACGCCGTTGCGGCCACGAAAATTAAACATATCTTCACGAAAATCGACGTTTCGAGACACAATAATACGCCCATCACCGACCAAGATCCGATATGCCTTCGAGTTCGGCTCGTATCCTAGGAAGGTGCCCCTATAGGCCCTTGGGTCGAGCTTGCCACCCTGACCCCTGGGAACCTGAACGTATGCTATGCAGCCAAATACCTTAAACCAAGACACATCAGGAACCTCACCCGTCAACAACTCATATGGGGTTTTTGATTTCCCCGAAACAGGTGATCGATTTCTAACAAAAGATGCAACACCCAAAGCCTCGTTCCAAAACTTCTTAGGTACCGAAGAGTCCACCAGCATCGTCCTAACCTTATCCAACAAATTACGGTTTAACCTTTCCGCTTTACCGTTCTGTTGGGGGGTGTACGGGGCGGATAATTCATGCCTAATACCCCGTTGCTTGCAAAATTCCTTTATTTTTGCGTTCACGAATTCCCCCCCTCCATCAGTTCGCATGCCCTGTAAAGTAGAGCCACTTTGCACTTGTAACAAATTTACGCCCCTCTCAATGAAGTCCGGGACATCAGACTTATGCTTAATGGGCTGAACCAACGACACCCCAGTGTAGTCATCCAACAGAGTAACAAAATACCTATGGCCACTCGAGGACACAGGCAAAGGACCACATACATCCAAATGCACCAACTGCAACGGTCTCTTAGTTACTGTTGTAGATGTGGGAAACGGATCGCGGCTAAATTTTCCCACCAAACAAGGCTCGCAATTCCTAACCTCGAAAGCTCTTAACTGAGCGGCGTTAATATTCAAGCCCTTAACCAAACCCTCCTGCACCAACCTCTTCATGTTTGAAATCCCCAAATGACAAAGGCGTCGGTGCCACAGCTCCGGCGTCTCAGAATCTAGGGCCTTCGCAGAAAAGGAAGGGATGACAGGCTCAGAAGGCCTGGAGGACTCTGCAGCCGGAACAGCACTACTCATGAACCTGTAAAGGCCTGACGCACATTTAGTAGCAGAGATGTGCAGGCCTCCCCTCGATATAACAGCCTGCGAGTCCTCAAAGCTAACCCTAAAACCCTTGTTCGTCAGGACCGAAACAGAGATCAAGTTGTGCTTAAAGTTAGGCACATAGAAAACTCCCTCAATAGTGATGTTAGGGGCATGGGTCGGCACCACATTCCCATAACCCTCGGCCTGAAGCATGTTCCCATTACCGACCTCGATCGTAATCGACAAATCCGAACTAATCCTGCAGTAGTCATGAAGGATACTCCGGTCGCCAGTAACGTGGTATTTGCTGCCGGAGTCCAACCACCACAGGTTCTCGGGTTACTGTGCAACTACCCTTCGAATCCTCTCGATAAACGGTGCCCGCCCCAAAGCTACTAATGCGCTCCTAGGCGGATTACGCATGTAGTACTCTAGACTCTCCTCATCTCTCGTCCGCTGGGGAACGAATTGCTGTTCTCGAGCCACCAGCGTCAGCACAATGACCTCCGGTTTCCGTTCGGCACTCCTAGGCAAACCCTGCCGCTTACGATAACACTTCTCGGACAGGTGGCCCGTCTTCCCACACCAATCACACCGCAGCTCTGACCCACCGTGCGAGTGACCCGAGCCTGAGGGACCAGAAGAGCTAACCTTCTTTGAGCAGTCCCTCGTGTAGTGGTTGCCGCCACAAACGAAGCAGCTAACCCTACGGCTATGTCCGGCTCGGTCCTCCTGGCTGTTAGATGATTGGCCTCCATGGCCAAGAGCTTCTCCTTCAGCTCCAGAAAGCTCTTCGGGTAGGAGGACGTGACAAAAACTCTCTTTTCCGTCTCATACAATGCATCGGGCAGGCCACGAACAACTAGCACAATCGCATTTTTCTTTGAAATGTGGAAATCTTTATATCTATTTAGCTTCTCGTACATATTGACCGCACGGGTAATATAGTCATGCACCTTTTCGTCATGGTGCATCGTGATGGAGTGGAAAGATTGTGAGACTGCGCCCAACTCAGCCTCATTCAATTGCCCGGCCCACTGCTCAAGGCCCGCCCAGAGATCCTTAGCTTCGGTGGTTGACTCGATAAGAATCTTATGTTCGACGGACGCAAGCCGAAGGATTATCAGCGCCCGAGCCTTCCTTATCTTTCTCAACTCCTTCTCCCGCTCCGTAGGATCCGCGGGTAAATTGTAGTCCTGGCTGATGACTGATGCCAGGTCCTCGCACTCCAAGATGGCCTTCATCTTGATGAACCAGTCGCCCGAGTTGGCGACCATTAGCACATCTCTCCAACCAGCAATGTCGGACATTCTCTCAGAATCACGTATGACTCAAAATGGGTGTTAAAACGTATGAGCTCAACAAAGCGTACGATCACTGCAGCCACCGCAACATCAAGCGGGGCTCATAACCTGTTGTGACTATTCGTAAATAGCTAGAAATAGCTGACACAAGATCCAGTTAAGCACGAGCTGGATAAGCGAGCTGACACTGTGCCTTAACTCGAAGGACGCTCCAAAGTCCCAATGAGCAATAGTTGTTACAATCAGCTTGATAAAGAAGTCTTGCCTCAGGGTACAAATAGTACCAATAGATCAAGTTCGTATGATAAGACCCAACTAGGAATCACACCAATCGTAGTACAAAGCTTCTCGCGACGATAAGCTATAAAAGCCTAGGAAGTCTGACCGGAATTACAACAGCTCAAGTTCTCGGCTTTCAAGTTTTTATTCGGCAGTCATACCTGCATATCGTTTGCTTGGTAGCTGCTTAAAAAAAACAAAAAGAAAGAAGAAAGACAATTAAAAAAGATAAAGATAAACACCAATACAAAGGATAGCTCATGGTGACGTGGGGAGAAAGCGTTAATGTTAAAAAAGGAAACTTTCAATGGATAATAGAATATTCGCTTGCTTGGCTTGCTGAGAGCAGTGGTGCTGGCCTTCATTACACCTGGGCACATGCAGCTTTGGTCAGCATGGCAGGCTGATGATAGCAGTGTGCTGTTATCAATTCGTGCAACCATTGCTGCATGTTGGTTAAGTTGCTTGCCCCACTAACAGTGCTGGTACTTTCAACAGTCCTCAAAGCTTCTCATGGGCTGGCCTCTACAGTAACATGTTGTCAATGGCTGCATTAGTGTTATGGGCTGCTCGGGGTACTTTGGAAACAGATCCAGGATTAGCTGTGCCCAGTTGCTCCACTGCATCCGTGTACATGGAACATGCATGCACCAATTAACCCTGGCCCCCTCTATTATGCTTCCATGCTCCCTCATACAGGGCTGCCTGACTACAAAAGGCGTTTCCTTGAGCTCTTGTCGCTTGGCAACATCCAGAGGCCAAAAACCGCTGTGCTGAACCTCATCATGCGGCACTGCCCTGCCCGGATGATGGTGCTTGGCGATTGCAACGATGCGGTGGACCTGTACAGGGAGGCTGAGCTCTTTCCTGGACCTTCTACCGAGGGCCACCTGCTCACCCAGCATGGACTGAGGGTCAATGGGCCCCTGTTTCCTAACCCTGCTGAGGGCAGTGCAAGCCTGCTGATTGGAACGACACGTGAAGGCTTGCCCGTTATAGTCAAGCTGCTTGCTCAAGTAAGCAGTGCTGACAGTGATC
The DNA here is from genome assembly GCF_000143455.1 of Volvox carteri f. nagariensis. Lineage (NCBI taxonomy): Eukaryota > Viridiplantae > Chlorophyta > Chlorophyceae > Chlamydomonadales > Volvocaceae > Volvox > Volvox carteri. The sequence continues at coordinate 497,299 of NW_003307558.1, forward strand.
AGCAGCCTGGTGGTGCAGAGGCGGAGGCATGCCGGGCGCTAATGGAGTCAAAGCCTGCATCTGTGCCGCTGGTGCCAGCACACATTCTCACCTTCAAACTCGGTGCCGAGCACAAGTCCACTGTCAACCGTGTTCCAGGCCTGTACGCAGCATTATGCATGCCACGGTATGTGTCATCTCTCGTGAAGATGGTGCCACTGCCGGCAGCAGCTGTGCTGGCGGGAGGCAGGCGCATGGCTGCAGCATTGGAATGGATTCACCAAAAAGAGTACACACACATGGATGTCAAGGTATAGTAGTTGAGAGGGGAGACTGGCATCGAGGCACAAGATTCTTGATGTCTGTGTTCTAGGTGATTTGCACACTTAATTTTTTGCTAGGTGGCCTGCCACCAGTGTTTTTCTTTTCAATTTTGCCGGTGAATTTTCCAGTCTGAACGGAGGAATAGGTTTTTAGTCGCGGGAATAAAAGTATTCCAAATCTGTAAGGTGCTGGGGGGGCTCCGCCCCCCCCAGACCCCTCCGCCTGATGAGTTACAGTTTACTTCGTGCAAACGCTGTGGGGAATGCTGTAACATGCGCACACCACAATCTCTCAAACACTGATCGAATAGAGTTTGTTCACCATCGTTCGTCTTGCATCATGTTGAGAAATTACACTACATGACTTTCCGGGTTGCAAAAGTAATGATGCATAGCAGCAATGGACCAGAATCACCAAGCGCAGCCTGTTTCCTGGACCATCTCCATATGACGAACGTTGATGTTTGGCCTGCTCACTGTTGACAACCGGAGTGGTGTCATTGTCGTCGGCTGGCTGCAGCATTGCACCCACATTCCCTATGACCTCTATACCGTCTTCATTAACATTGCTAATGGCTTCAGTGATTTTTTTATATCTGCTTTAATGACCTAACATGCTTTGGGAGCTTCAGGTCAATGTTTTGCAGTGTTTGGTCCAGTCAGAAACAGTCCTAGCAGTATCCATGGCATTCCTAGCAGTATCCATGGCATTAAAGTACTATGATATGGTTAACATGTTTATCTCCTGTGAGATTCTAGCGGCTTTGGCACGGACAGTCCATTGTTGGCTGGAGGAATGAACTTGCACATTTTTTAATTCCTCATTCGGAATATATTCCGCAAAAAAATAACACTGCCTGCCACCCTTACTCCTTGCCACACCTCCCTGGACAGGGAGACAACATATTCGTGGACTCCAAGGGCAGGTAATGGTGCAAGCCTGTGGAGCTGGTGCAGGGTCAAGGGCTGCAGTTTCCTAGCCTGCCTGTTGTGATGCCACCCTGCATGTGGCCTGGGCTGGGCACGTCAGATGTGATGTGCCATTGGCAGGAATGGATCAGTCCAAAAATATGCATAACACACTGTGCCAAAGCGGCTGCACTGCCCACACCCAGTAGCATCCTCAGATGCGCCAACCTCATTGCTATTGGGGACGGGATCTAGCTGGTGCTGGTAGCCTCATCATTGTTGTCTGTTGCTGTTGCCATTACATATGTGAGAGCAAGCTGCTTGTAGCACTCCTGACCTCTACTGCTCAGCTGTTCCTTTCACCAATGTGTGTGGTGCAGGTGGTGGCTGGGCGACTTTGGCTCCACGGTTCGCACAGGCTCGCCAGTGACATCCACCACCCTCTTTTTTGCTCCCTGCACACTCCTGGGCCTCCCTGCAAAGTCACAGTACGACTGGTAAGCTGGACTCCAGTGGGATGTGGTGATAGGGTGCTTGCTTGCTTGTGTGCTTGGCTGTGCATCTGTACTGCAGTCAACATGAGCATCTTCCACCTGTTCCAGGCACATGCTTGCCGTGGCGCTGGTGTGTGAGATGAACCGGAACAGCTGGAAAGAGCTGTTGATCAAGGGTGGCTGTTCGCCTCCTGAGAACCTGATTGCGGCCGTTAAGGAGCTGCACAGGCGTGAGGGCTGTGAAGAGCTGGCCTGCTTTTTGAACCAGCTGCTTAAGAGGGCAGGATATCTGGTGGTGTTGCCATGAGGCCATGCATGCAAGGCATGGAGCTGAAGGTGTGGTGGCCGTGCAAACCCTGGGAGGCATGCATGGATATCACACAAGGTGTACCCAGCAGCCTTCTAGTAGGCCATCCATCAGCCGGGGGTTTTGACCTGCTTCTGCTCCGACAGCACATCCATGCATGCCACACAGTTTGGGCCGTGTGATTCATTGCACAAGCACTGCTGGCAGCAGGTTGTGAAGGTAGGGGTGCGGGTGGAGAACTAATTGGGAGAGCAGGTGGGGATGAGGAGTTGGCACTGGCAACCAATAGTGCGGCCCTGGGTACGCATGCTGTCCACCTACCTGGAGCTCAGCCACCCTGCACTCCAGCCTTGGGCTCTGGCAACCGCCTGGGCCACCGGACCATGGCTCGGCAGCAATGACCTTCCTGCAGACATCAGCAGCAGCAACCATGATGGGGCAGCCCCAGCAGCAGAGATCCAGCCAGCAGGCCATTACAGGCTTCTTCACCCGTGGCAGGAGGTGCATTGCAGCAAGAGTAAGTAGATGACGGGCCAACACAGGAAGCAGGGGCGGGAGGGGGCGAGGCGGTGGCAGCAGCAGCAACAGCGGGTGCTGCAGGAGCCTCACCACTGGCCCGCACACACACCCGGGTAGTGGCAGACTTCTGGGCGTGTCTGCGCTTGTTCACGATGCTGGAGACCCCCAGACATGGCTGGGACAGAGTCGGGCCGCAGCACCCCATCCTGTGGTCGTGGAGGAACAGATGCAGTGTGCAGCACTGGTGGAAATCACGGCCTAAATAGCTGTATTGGAGTGGAGTCAGGGGCTCTTTTTGGAGGGGAGCAGGGAGAGTGAGGGAGAGGGGGTGAGAGAGCCAGGAGTAGGGATAGGTGGGGAGCGAGGAGAGCAGGGAGGCCCTGGGCATTTGGAGGGCTGGGCGAGCGGGCAGTGTCCTGGCCTAGGGTCGCGTGGTCTAGCAGGGGGAGTTGTGGAGCCGGGCTGTGTGTGTTCATGTGCTTGTGGTCTAGCAGGGGGAGTTGTGGAGCCGGGCTGTGTGTGTTCATGTGCTCGTGTGTGTGCCCTCTCCCTGGGAATTGGGGCCTGTTGAAGAGAGGGGATTGGGTTCTGTACTGTCTGGCATCAGAGTAGAGAAGGTGTAGGTGGCTTGTGGGAGTGGAGAGGAGGTGGGAAAGCGGTGGAGGAGAGTGGTGTGGAGGTGGAGAGCAGGTGATGCTGGTCCCGGCTGGCCAGGGTCAGGAGGGGAGGGATCTCGGTGTGGTAAGTGGGAGCAGGCAGCGTCTGTGAGCCGTGCCTTTCTCAGGCTTTTTAGGGGGGCGCTGCACTGGCTTGTCATCCCCCCTGCAGCAATAGGTGTTTTTGCTTTGTCTTGCACTGGGCTGCGCCTGGAAGCCCACAACCCCCAGGAGGAGACTGCCATACAGACCAGTTTTTTTTGCCTCGGTTGAGAGTGGACCTGTGAGGTAGTGGTGGCCATCCTTAGTAGGTGTCCGTTGCTAGTGGTAGGTGAACAGCTGGCCTTAAAAAGGTCCAGTGTACGAGTGCCCATGTTGTGTTTGTCTTCTCGGTGCAACCGCATCTTGGTTTTGTGGTGTGGCGTCTCAGGCCCGTGGTCCTCCATGTATCTCTTGCCTTGCTGGCTGCGTGGGGTCCTTGACTAGGAGAGTCTGCTGAGAGGCCGTACCTGACGTGGGTAGGTCTTTCCCCGCCTCGGTTTTGGAGTGTGTAGTGGAGCCCCCCGAGTAGAGCCCCTGCCCCCGGTGGTGTTTTTGCTTTGTTCTTGCTTTGGCGGTCAAGAGAGATGAGAGCGCACTATTAGGCTAGCCAGGTGTAGTGGGGGCAGATAGCTTGCTTAGGTCTCCCAGAGGTGGTGTGGCGCCTCTCGTGCGGCTCTCACTTAATTCGGTTTGCAGTCTTCTGTGCCGCTGTGTTGCCTAGCCAGGGGCTGGGAGAGCGTCCTGGTTGGCATGAGTGAGGGAATGAGGTGCACACAGAGGAACAGACGGATGTAGAGCCGCGCGCCTACTCCTGCGCTGTGTTTTGGCCCGGTCAGGGCCCCCGTGCTCGTCCTTTTCTTGGGGTGAACCGCCCACAGTGTAACACCCCCAACAACACTACATGAGGCAGACAGACAGCATGCCTGCAATGGGATGGTCATGCAAGTTCATTAATAAGGAAGCATGCCCAGGGTTTTTTTCATTTAGGATGGGTCTCAATTTATTCCAACCTAAAGTAACAAAGTTGCTAGGGTTGGATTTTATTTATTCCTTAATTGTGAGGCGCTGGGGGGGCCTACGCCCCCCCCAGACCCCCCCCCTATATGTTACAACTCCCTCATAGACCATGATTCATGCACTGAGTTGGCGCGTTTCTTCGTTCGTGTGTCCACTCTCCATGCACATGTGTAGACAGTTATGGCACTGTTTGTGAGCAGTAAATGAAATCGACCAAGCAAAGGCCCACACTCAAAACCATGCTCCCAACCACCTCAACATCCTTAAGTCCTCCTGGATTCCTTCTCCTGGCTCTCGTCAACTCCCTCCCGCCTATACATTTTTTCTTACCTATTTTCCTCCTCCACCTCATCCCCTTCTCCCTGTTTTCTACATCCTGGCTTGGCCCCCATGGGCACTACTAGCTTTGCTGTATTGCTGTATGCAGCTCAAACCCCACAGTGCAAGCCAGCACCAAGATATAAGGTCTACCACAACCTCACGTTGGACTACAAGCCCAGTAATCCGCTGTAAGATCATAAGGCCCTAATAACTCCAACCCACCCCTCGAGCTCCAAACCGGTTTAGTGGTCAGTTACCTAACTTCCCGGGCTGGTTTTTTTCGCTCTATCCGCTTGTGGCTATGCCGCATGCTGACAGGCCGTAGAGTTGTCGTGCTGTCGTACTTTTTGGGCGGGGCCCCAGCGTGAAGCACTCAGGGGCCCCCGACCTGTAGGATTGCCCATATCCGTGTGGCCGTGTGTAACGGACCAAACATAATATCTCGCCCGGCTGAAACGTGTTGTTGGTAATATATTGCGTTCTCTATTGCAAGGTATCTCGCCTGTAGCCAACAAAGATCGTATGAGCACAAACAAGTTTGGCTGCCGAGGTCAAAGTCACATCAACGCCTCTCAGGCTAAATTTAATCTCAAAAGGTACCGCGTATCTCATACTTGAATTCTGAGATGACAGCGTATGATAACTCGAACACCCAGCTTGCATTACCATTTGCCCGCACAGGCTTTCCGACTTGCGGTCTGCTGCACTGTCCATGCGCCATGCACCCGGGATGGATGTGATTCACGTGGAGCCCGCAGGCGGTGCTGACGTTTCCGTGGTGCAAGCTTAGCTCCCACACCATCAGCACTGCTACAACAAGCACATCTCCCACCATGTTGACACTACCCATCAATCGTCACACGTGCCTGTAACGATGCAAATGCCAATCTGAGCATCCCAGGTTACGCCTTTGCTGTGTTACAGTGCCTAGCTACCGGCCTGCACGGATGCAGAGGGGCCCCGCTTCAAGGAAGCCAACACCCGACTTGTTGCAGATGGCTCTGGGCCGTATCCCTGGATCCAGCAGATCTGGCCACATATCTGCCCTGGCAATGTCCCATTTTGATTCAATTTCAGGTTCGTGCCGTCGTGTCTGGGACTCTGGGTGTCTGTCTGGTGTGTGTGTGTCTCTGTGTGAGAGTTGGTTGGTTAGTTGTTGATTCATGTGCATGTTGTCTGCTTATGTGCTTTTGTGTGTGTGTGTGTATGTGGAAAAATGTCAGCTGTTTTGGTGTGAGTGTGAATGTGAAAACATGGAGCATTGCATCTGAGAGGGGCTATGTTGCCCGTGTGTCCATATGTCTGTATGTATGTATGTGTGTGTGTGTATGTGTGTGCCTAGAGACAACTTTAAAAAAAGGTCTTCTGATGTGTCGCCGGTTTTTCCTTTTTTCCCAACCCCCTTGTCCACACATCCCCCAAGGACATGAACACACGAACTGACACACATATGTATCGACACCATGCACACTCCCAACACTCCAACACTCCGACACCACACTCAGGCTCAAGTAGCCGGAACAGCCCGGCCATGGCAGCTCCACGAACAAACCCAGCCGCATCAAGAACAACTACAACTACAACAACTACAAGAACAGCTTGTTGGTGCCGGCGGTATGGGTGCAGGTGGCCACGATGGTGGCGAAGTCATTCGTGGTGACAGTGCCAGCAGCAACAGTAGCAGTTATCTGAACAACCCTGCAGCGGTTTTTGGCCAAGCATCGCAGCGCTGTCCTCCGCAGCCCGATTAAACCTGTCTCGAGGGTGTTCTATAGTTGTCCCTGAAAGCTACATCAACCTTTTAATTTCACCGCACTCTTTCCTGCTGGCCCTGCATTATGAACACGAAGACCTTTCTCCCTAGCTTCCTCAACCTTGCAGCTGGCGGGGTGGCCATCTCACGCGCAACCCTGGTGAACGTAACTGCCGGCAGACCTTCGTAAAGCCCAACAGCGCTACCACAGCTCAGACAGCACAACCAACGGCCGCCAGACTCTCCCTTTGCGCTTGCGCTGCCAGGTTTCCTGACTGCAGCGTTGCTGGTTGCGTCCCCGGTTCCTCCCTGGTTGCGGTTGCGGGAGAGTCTGGAGGCCCACCAACTCATGTCAGCCCGAGGCTTAAGGCCCACCACCAACTCATGGGCAATCCAGATACGGCCACGCGCGAACACCTCGAAGGTCGCACTGCTGCACATCTCGAGGAGATCGTGTGGGCAGTAGAACCCCCGCAGCCAGATCCCAGCGCCACCGCTGATGTTGACTCGATGCCTGACTGTCTCGCAGGTCATCAGCTCAATCGCCATCACACCTCCTCCCCTTGCTATCCATACAGCCTATCGCACCGGCTTGTCACATGCTGCCCTAACGTATCTCCTAACGTATCTCCATGTCTGCCTTTCTACGATAGGTAGCCAGAAGAGTGGAAGACGGATTTGCTAAGTTGATGCCAAAAACGACCGGATAACGGAATCGAGCAGCCAAGGCCGGAAGAAGCCTTGCTTGATATGTGTAACCAGCAACAAGCACCTGAGAGATGCTCATCCGCCATCTCAAGAAGAGGGGTTCAAAATCCGGCATTACCTTCAATGAGGCAAAATTTTAATGCTCAGCGAGGGGCCAGCCAGGGTACACTGCTTCCGGCATTCCGTTCCGATAGCACTGTCATACATTTCTTCGTAGTTGCGCACCTCATTCTATATCATGAATTTGCAAAGTTAAGGTAAGCTGCTTTCGTCGAGAATGTGTTCATTTCCGTCTGTGGTCATTTTCCGTTGTAGCAGTTACAGCGTGGATCATGACGGGGGTCTCACTTTCATTATCTGGTTGTTGCTCCCTGCGCTGTAACTGTTTTGTAAAACCCACCACCCGGATCATGTATCGCCCTTTTCATAATCGGTGAGGTTTCATGTCATAGTATGCGATGTTAACATCGCATACTGTAACTTACAGTAAGAAGGGCAGAATGCAGCAGGGAAGTTCCCTGAGGGAACATCTGTCGCAACCTCTCCACCTGCCATTATTTTTCTCGTACGTGACACTCCCTTGCAAATAGTTTTTACTGCTTGCTGGGCCTTATCGTGCCTCCTCCAACATGTCCCCTTGTAACGCATTAACGACAAAATTATGGGCTAATGCCTTTGAAAAATAAAGTGGCGACCAGGCTGTACTCATTATGAACCGAATCGCTTATAGGCTTATGAAGCCTAAGTTTCGGCTTGCAATACAGCATCAATAACCTTATGGTTCGTAGAAACTATGAGAGTGATGGCGCAAAGGATAATTTGTGGATTATGGTTAATTGTATTTTCCTGAAAACTGTGTAGTATTACTACTACTTGCTCCAAGGCTAATTGGACTGTATCTTCGTATGAACAGCCTGGGCCATACCTGTCGGTCTATTACTGTTACTTAGAATTATGCCTATCATAACATGTGCATGTGCTCTTCGGATATCGTTTCTGTGCCCTCGTAGTAATGCTGACTGTGTGATAGCCACCACTATGATATCCATTCCTGTAGTTCCCTACGTTTTTTGATTGAGTCAGCATGTGTTCCTGCAGTCCGTCACATCATGGCACGCATAGCGAGCTGTCCGGCCGTGTCGCCTCCACGAGCTTAGCCGAAATGAGACCTGTTGGCGGCTTGTTGAGAAGCCTTTGAATTTTGGATGTTTCTCATTTTGCAACCCTCAGCTCCCACGCTTAGTTTCTTCGCTCGGAGAGTGCTCCACTAGGCCTTCTTTCGTTTGTCTGACACAACAAAATATGAGTTTGTCTTCTTCTCGTCTCATGCAATCGGCAACTGCTTGGATCCGCACGAGGTTGGGCGAGGTCGGCAAGCTGGCAACATTCTTCACCTTCTATGCTCTGTATGCATGGAAGGTGTATCATCACCAGGTGTGCGGGCGTGATGATCCAGGACTATACCCCTGTCCGCCAGCCTGCTTATGGCGCCGATTCGGGTATCATTGGCGCAATCCCGGAACCATCCTGTCGGTGGTTCTTTTCCAGCCAAGGGATCCTGCTGACCGACACGACGGCCTCAGCTGCGCCACATTTTTCATCGGTGGCCTCCTCGCCGTCGCGCTGGGACCCGCCACGGCAGATGCGCGCCGCAGTTGCAATTGGCGTCTCGCCTGGCTGCTGACGTGCGTGCTCCTCCCCAAGGGTTTCCTTATCGGCTACGGCCTCGCCCGACCCTCTGCTAGCATGGGCTCAGCAGTCAACACCATGTTGCCGCGGCACACGGCCATTGCGCTCTGGCTCTCTCTGGCGTTTCCGGTAGGGGCCCCCTAAGGGGGTGGGGGGTTGCATCCGGGGTTTAGGGATAATAACAGGCGCAGGGTGCGTGTGTATGTATACGTACATGTATATGTAACTCTATACGCTTGTGTGTATGTGTGTATGTATGTATGTATGTATGTATGTATGTACGTATATATGTATGTATATATGTATGTATGTATGTATGTGTGATTTGGAAGGTTGTATTGATGTGATGGTTGCATGTGACGAGGTGTGGGTCGGATTTTTGGGGAGTTTGTGCACCTTGCCTTGAGTTCCGGCCGGCTGGCGGCTCGGGCTGTGGTGGGGGCACGGTGCCGTCTGCTGCGGTGGCCCCGGGGGTTCATCACGGAGCCGTGAGCGAGTCGTCATCCCACCGCCAGCCATCCCACCGCCCGAAAGCTTTTCCCGACAGATACGTACTTAGCTTTGTGCGCTACCTGCTAGCTGTGAAGTAGCTAGGGCTCCCCGCGCTTCCGTGCTGCGCTGCGCTGCGACCTGCTTTGACTACTTGATCCTCTCTTTTGTGTTCTGTTCCGTTCTGTTCTGTTCTTTTCTGTCTCTCAGTTGTCCTGGCGGCGTCAGGCGCTGCTCTCCGCCTTGTACGTCCTCCACATGCTGGTTATCATTCACCTGGCAGCCACGCGTACGGGACTGCCTTGGCCGTACAGCGGCGTGTCGCGCACGCCGGCGGCCGTGTCTGTATATTTGATCCTGCTCAGCGTGTTGGCGGTGGCGGTGGCGGCTGCCTGGGACTGGCGGCTTGCGGGGCGCCCCGGTGTGTGTGTGTGTGCGGGATGGGGGAGGGGAAGGGGGAAGGGGGAGGGGGAAGGGGGATGGCCGGGTTTTTTAGGGGGTAGCAACGCTGCCCTGTGCTCCCTGATGTTAGGACGCACCGACACGCAGGCTGGTTGACGACTAAGCAATGAGTGGTGGTGATACATATACTCTCTGTTGGGTGTTGCCGGTCTCGGCAGTATCATTTTTTCTCCGATATGCCTGGTGGACTTCAATACCGAATATGGGCGTTGGACCCACCATCGCAACCGTCGTCGCCACGGCAGCACATGAAACGCACCAACCATACAAAGTAACTGCATACGAACTGTGCGTCTAGGAACCATAAAAATGACGTACACGAACGGTTACAATGCGCCCGCTCTCTATCTCTCTCTCTCTCCCTTTCTGGTCCGCAGCTACCGCGGCGGCACCACGGAAAATGGACACCAAGGGCCCCAGCGCAGCCGGGGGCTCAGCGGATATATTCGGCCAAGGCTCTGCTGACGGAGAAAAGCCAGGTCATCGAGGGGGGGTCGGCCGCACCCGGAAAGTGCTGACGGAGGCGGCGCGGCGGCTGGGAACCCTCCGCCAGCGCAGAGCGGCAGCAGCGGTGCCCGTGGCGGCGGCGCTAACTGTCACCGCCGCCGCCACCAGCTGTACGGACGCTGACGGCGACACCATCGCGGGAACCTCCGCGGTGGATGATGACGGTGATCATGATATTGTCTATGGAGCTCGAGGATTAGGGGCCATTGCGCCCAAACTTAGAACCGCCGAGTCTCATGCAGGTCTTGTGCAATTGCCCGTCGCCGGCGCCGGTATGAGCGGCGGCGGCGGTGGTAGCTCTGCGGCTGTGCTGCTACAGCCAGAAGGTGATTCGGCTGCGGCCGCCGTCCCGGGCTGGTGTGTGGCGCGCTACCGCTTGAAGCCGCAGCTGCGTTACCGCTCCGTCGTCAAACCAACTAGGATGCATATCAAGATGAGTGGCGTGACGCCACAGCAGCTGCATCCCGGAGTGGTTGCCGTACTGTCGGAAGATCTGGGAACGCGGGGATTCTTGCTGGGGGACTTAGCGGTGCGCAGCGGCTGCATTGAAGCAGTTCTGGAGCTGCATGACATTGGCGGCGGCGGTCGCCTGTACGACAGTGAGCTTCACGTTGACCTTGTCCGTCGTGTTGTCTTGGTGCTGGCGGCGGCGACGGGTGGGATCGCTGCCGCTGCGGCGGCGAAGCGGCCCGTGCAGGTGCATGTGGCCGGGGTGTCGTACCTAGTAACGTTTGTCGGCGACATCGGCGACGCCGGCGGTCAGGTGAACCCTAACTCCTGGCGCGTCTGCGTGGACGACGGGACCAACGTTCCTGCCGCTGGGCGCCGCAGCTGCTGTGACGGCGGCGGCTGTGTTGATGAGGCTAACGTGGTCGGTTGCCCTGAGTCCGGCGGCGGCGGCGGCAGCGACGCCGCGATGGCTGACCCGCGTTCCCCAGCGAGAGCATCACGTGCTACACGAGCCGCCGCTAGCGCCGCCGCCGCCGCCCCCACTCCACAGCACAGCGCCTACACCGCGGTAGTCGACGACCGGGGCAACTCGCATCCTGTTCTCCCCGCGGCAGCCGCATCTCAGGCATTGTGTGGTGCGGCTGCCACTGCCCTCTCCCCCGCTGCCGCCCGGCCGCACTTGGCTGCCGTGCTGCCGCCGTGTATGACCTTGGCGCCGCTGGCCGCGACCCGGCAGGGCTTTGCCGCCGGCGAAGATCTAACGTACTGCACGACTGCGGTGGGTGCACTTCCGGTACCGGTGGCGGCGACGGTGGCGGCGACGGCAACGGCAACGGCGGCAGCTGAGGGTGTCTTTTGCGGTGCAGCGGCCACCCAGTTGGAGTTTACGCTGATTGTCAGCCACCACCACCACAGCCTCCCGTCTGCCAGGGCCTTAGGTAGGAGTTGCGACGCGGCGGGGCCCACATCGCCGCCAATGCCGCCCCCGTTACGTGAAGTGGTCGCCTGGCAGCGCGGTTGCTTCCTGCCGGTAAGAACTCCCGTACGCAAAGCACACACCGCTTGTCTGTGTGTATGTATGTATGACCGAGCTGCGAGGATATGATGTCCATGTACACGACATTCTCCCTGTACATGACTTTCCGGCTGACGGCGACATCTTCGTTTTGTTATTTGTGTGGTGGTGGTGGTGGTGGTGGTTACAACTAAGCCGCGAGGATATGGATCGGGAAATTGCCGGAATCTGTATGTATGTATGTATGTAGGCTTTTTGGATGATGCGGTACATTGCAGATGTCGTAACGTCAAGTACATGAATATGTAGCTCGGTGGCGCGCTCCGGTGGTGTTGACGCACTCTTGGTGCCGCCGCCAGGCCAGTGAGCTCCCCTGCACCCGCCCCGCAGGTCACCATTGTGGAGGAGGAGGAGGAGGAAGAGGAGGGGGAGGAGGGCGTACGGCAGCCCTCCCGGGGGGCCCATCTGCGCAATCAACTCAGGAACAGGGCCTTTCGGTCGTACAGAGTACGAGTGGATGCCCGCGATATTCAGTATGGTACGGAAGCGAGGGAATGGAAGGGGGGGAAAACGACCGATCGTATTTCCGTGGGCCTGCTAGGCATCTCTATATGTCTATATCTAAATATATATCTTATAAATATAAACACGAATATAAATACATTTATGCAGGTAATCTGTATATCTTGTCCTGTGTTTTTTAATTACACACACACGCACACACCCACTCTTCCACAGGACTGCTTTCTTTTGGATTCGGGGGTAGTGGTGGCGACGAAGTGGTGTCGGCAGAAGGCAGCGGCGCCGTACCCCCGGCGCCTCCGAGGGATTTTGCCGGCTGTGCGCTGCTACTGCCGCCGGGCCTGGCCGCCATTGCGGACGAGCTGCTACAGCCCCTGACGGAGGACCTGACGGCGATGCTGACGGAACGCGACGCCGACGGCGTGCAGTCTGTGGTAGATTTCCTTACTGACCTGGCGGCCTGGCTACTATCGCACGGCGGTACGACAGCCCTGCTGCCCCGTACGGTGACCCCGACGGGTTTCCAGCTGGCGACGCCGCCGTGTTCGCCGCGGCCGGCGCTGACCGAGGAGATGGGCTGGACGGCGCCGCCGCCACCGTCGGCTGCAGCTGCTACTGCTGGTGCTACTGCGGTGGCAGCGGCGGCGGAAACCTGGGGTTGCAGCGGCAACAGACATAGCAGCACTGCAGCCCTCAGCACTAGTGCACTCGGCACCAGTAGTACCTGGTGGGCATGGACGGCATACGGTCTCGTCCCAAGTACGGATACTGAAAGCGAAGTCAGGTTATTGACCACGAGCCATACACAGCTGACGACACGGTGTCCAGAAGACACCACTAGGGGGGTCGGTCCGGGTGTGAAGAACGATAACAATGATAATAATGATGACAATCATAATAACAACAGCGATGCGATGCCACGTGCAATTTCGTGGGGCAGTCTGCCATCCGCTTCGGAGGACTTGCCGTACGTGTACGACGTATCCAGCACTGGCGGAGTGTGCCGTCCGGAGGTTGGTTCGGGGACTTCGTTTGGCGATGGAGATAGAAACTGGCACCGGACAGAGGAAGGTGGTGGCGGCGGCGGTGGCGGCGGCGGCGGCGGCGGCGGTGGCGGTGGCGGCGGCACCGAGGCCCTGGTGGGAACGGAAGGATTGGAGGGGGGAGGAGCGGGAGAAGAAGGAAACATCGGACGAACTGTAGCAGCAGTCTCCCTGGACACGTCGAGTCGGTATGTGGCTGTAGCATCGGCTGCGGAGGCCACAGAGCCGTTAGCCTCCAGGCCCCGAATGCTTGACGGGGCGCGACTGGACCTGCGGGCGGCCATGATCGCAGATGCCGTACGACTGGCGCAGGGCAAGGCAGATACGACAAGCGCGGGACGGCGCGCACGGGAGGAGCGGCACTGGCGTCTGTTGGAGTATGCCGTACAGTGCGGTTGGCTGACGGTGGTTCAGCTATTGCTAGGGCAACATGGCATGGTGGCAGGTGGCGAGTGTGGCGGTAGCGCATGTTCGTACAACGGTTGGCGGTTGGAGCTGGCCGAGCAATTCCATTATGGTATGGTGGGCGTCATGGAGCCCACTTTGCTGCACTGCGCCGTCGGCAGCGGTGTGCCGGCCGTCGTCGACGCCGTGGTGGCGGCGGCCCAGATGTACGGTGTGTACGGTCATCCATGCGGCATGTACGGCACATGGACAACGCTCGCACGTCTACCAGGGCCGTGGATGCCGTCACCGCCGTCACCGCCAATGGCAACGGCAAATGTGGCAGATGGGGTTGTGACGCCGCTGGATGTCGCCATGTCGCTGCCCGACGGCGGCGTCATGTTGTCGTACATTCTAGAGCGGTACCCTGCTGCTGCCGCTGCCATCGCCACCGTTGCAGAGTAGGGAGATTGACCCTGGGGGGGCGGGGGTCAAAATTTTGAAATTCCGCCGCACCGTGCTTCTGAGCTCTGTGGAAACGCCCGCATATAGTACCGGACAATAAGTCACAGGATCTGCGGTTAATTTTGAGGCCACGGTCGAGGGGTGATTCAAACAAAAGCTGCCGGCCTGCGGGACTCACCCCCCGGTGTATGCTTGAGGATGATTATCATCACAACAGATCATCAACACAACCGTATCATCCACCTCCTTGCGTCATCATCATCATCGTCATCGTCCTCTTCACCATCACCATCACCACCACCACCACCACCACCACTATTACCATTACCATTTATGTTGTCACACACGAACCACGTCGGTTCCTGAGCTAGGGGCGTGTAGAAGAGGCCATCAGGTGGCGTGTGCACGTGCTGTGAGGCCTATGGTCGTGTGGACCTTCGTGGGAGGCGGGAGGAGGCAGGAGGAGGAGGAGGAGGACGTAGGGGGCCTCCAGGGCTGGGCCTTATCATCTTATCGAGTGGGCGGATGACGGCTGTTTTTTGCATTTCTTTAGATTCCTTTTCATTTTTCTTTAGGGATGGAAAATGATGGGTTGTGGGATTGGGTTGGTTGGGGCGGGGCCGCGGGGGTGGGGGTGGGGGTGGGGCCGCGGGGGTGGGGGTGGGGTGGGGCCGCGGGGGTTCCGGGCCAGAAAAAACGCAGTGCTGGTGGGGCCCTATGGCCCTGGTGGTGGTGCACGTGTTTCCGTTGACACGCGACAAGGTTCCGGTATGCGAGGGGGCATGCAAGTAAATGTGTGTTGTGCTTCACAAGGTGACGAGGCGGATGGCGGAAAAATGCGGCACAGAAGGGAGGGGGGGTTGTTTGGCCTGAGTTTGGTCTCCTTTCATAGCTCCCGCCCTATCTATCCCCTCGCGGTGGCGGGTTGAGAGGGTAACACAAAAGTATACCGGTGGGTGCGCTGGTACGGTGGTAAGAAGGTAATGATGGTGATAGTGGTGGTGATGGTGGTGGCGTAGAGGGTGGCGGTCTTGACGATAGCCAAAGCCGTGTTTTTTCATGTCTTAAACAAGAACGGTGGACCGTTACTTCTAGTCAAGCTTGGGCCCTATAGCTACAGCATGTGCCTTTTGATCGGGAACCTTTCTTTGACCTTTCTTTGCATTTTGCTCAGTCTCTGCTGCAGCGGCCTTGCCAACCCCAGGTGCTACAGCGATTGCTACAGTGCTTTTGTTGCAAAGAAGTGGTGTTTGCTTGATGATGCGTCCGTTCGTAATCAGCTTCGCATTTCGGTGATTTCTACCCTTTTGCTTATTTGCGCACGTAGATGTATGTATGTATGTATGTATGTGTGCATGTGTCTGGATGCACCCGGGGGTTAAGATTAAGGTCGGCGGTGGTGAGTTAGTCCGAGGAGGTGGATGTAGGAGCCACGATTGTACGGACGCCTTTAGAGATATAACAATGACCAACACATATATATGGCACAAAAATTTACAAAAATTTACAATTGGTGCCTCCCGGGGGGTTATCGCTTAGAGAAAGAAACACAGGACATACGACTGCTGGCAGCAGCATGGCTGGACAGAGTAGCGTTGAGTAGAGTTGAGCGAGAGGGGGCCATCTGAGGCGCGGGTGTTGTAATATTAACTTATTCCTGCCTGCCTGCCTGCTTTGCCTTCCTTTCGAGTCAAAGAGCGCCGCGAAGCCCTCTCCCGCGCACAATATGATTTATATCTATATCCAATAACGCCGCATCGTTGTCATCCTGATTTCATAGCCGCGGGCTTTTAGTCGGTCAATTGAGGCGAGTAACGGCATTGGAACTCGGCTCGTATTCGATGCATACTTTTGCATGGCATATTTGCATATTTTTAATTGGTTTGGAGCTCGACTAGGCCAACAAAAGTGCGGCTCGCCGGCTCTGCTGTGTCGATCTGGACCGTGAGGCGGTGTGAGCTATGCGGGAGGGGTCCCTTGAAGGGCCCTCTTGGCACTCGAGCCCAAATCGGGGTCGCAAACCGCAAAGACCCAAAACGCAAAAGGCTAGTCATCCGCCAGGCGGCACTTTGGATGTGATTGGGAAGGAATGCGGGAGCCCCCGCAGGTGCATCGGCCCCTTTGATATGTGATGTCGTATGATTTTTCGGGCAGCTATTTCGGGCGGTCATTTCTTCGGGCGTTACACTTGTATGGCATTTCTAGAACGTACAGAAGCTTCGCATCGGAGGGGGTTTTCCAGCAGGAGGGGTCGCGACAGTCGTCAGTTCGTATTTCCGCGCTTTTCATCATTTCTTCATTTTTTCTTTTCCGTATCGGTCCTCCCAAGACAAGACGCGCGAGAGCATTGGATTGGCCGGCGCTGCTATCTCTGAAATTCTGTCTGGTTCGGTTTCTTGACGGGCGCGTGCGCTTATGTTTGAGTTGACAAAGGCTTCAATTTCCATTTTTTCGATAGCTTACTGCGGGTGTTATGTATGATGTTTAGATAAACCATACATCATATTTTATGTAGCTTCAGTTGACAGTGAAGACAGGAATAGAAGCGCACACAGCCAAGCTGCCGCAACCGCCGAGAAGAAGAAAGGAGCTTTTGCCATCCAGGTGTGTTGCTGGCAATGCGGATCAATCACACACACATACATGCTCACACGCACATACAGGCACACACACACACGCACATACAGGCACGCACGCACACACACACGCACATACAGGCAGGCACGCACACACACACACACACACACACACACACACACAAACACACACACACACACACACACACACACACACAGAGCACTGTTGGGGAACAGGCTGGGTTAATGAGGAGGTTTTATAATTAATCGTTAAATGGTCGGCGAAACGCGTATGCGTGCGGATCTGTAAATGTTCAGGGGCGCTAATATCACCATTATTATTCGGCCTTTTTGGGATGAGACACGTTTCGCCGGGTTTTTTCTGTACGACACGTAGTACCATTTGCGAAAACATGTCCGGACACGCGTTGCCTCGTCGCCTTCCCACGATCAGTCCGTACTGCCGATTTGGACAAACCTCCCTCTCTCGCCAAAGTCTAAACCTAAGTGCCCACCGACATTGTCACCTCGACAGGCACCTATTTAAGCAGTCCTATTGCTTCTGCGCTGGACCGTACAGAGCCGTACAGAGCCACGTGAAAGGCCGTAGCTCTAGTCCCCCAGTCAGCTCTCTCCCCCGGGATCCCAGATGCTTCTGAGATGACCCTGTTTTCCTATCCTCCAAACCCAGACAGTACAGTACCACCCAGTAGAAATCTGGAAAAAAACCAACTAAGTCCACACCCAACTAACGGCCTTCCTGGATTCTCCTTCTGATCCAAACACCAGAGTGTTGCAAACGACTTCCAGACCAAACCGGGCACTTAAAGCAAAATCGTCACCATCATCGTCACCATCACCATCACCATCACCATCAGTTGGCACTGTCCATTGCCCCGACATCAGAAAACCCCGCTACCACGCACCATCAGCGTCGCCATCACCACGGCCGCGGCCACCACAGGCTGTTACATCAGTATACACACCACCATTACCATGCGCGTGTTCGTGAGGGGGCTGGACGGCGGCACCATGGCTGCGGATGTGGGAGGCGCAGAGCACGACGGAGGAGGCTCCGTACAACAGCTACGGACCGCCGTGCAGGTGGGAGGATAGCCCTTATCCCTCCCCACAAACAAACATACATACGCACATCCCGCCCGCGCACCCGAGCTACCCCTCCAACCCTACACTGCCAAGCTGTGAGATTGGGCCCCCCGTGGGGAGTGAGGCGCCGCGGGGAGGGGGGATTGGGACCATATCGAAGGCCCCCTTCCCAACACTATGAATCTTCCCGCGAAAATAGAGATTTCCCCCTCCCCCCCCGCCCTGCTAGGTGGGAGATAGTGTGGTGGGGAGAAGGCTGCCCCCTGTAGCCCCCTGTAGCATGTCTTACCAGGCTAGCAGCAGTACACAGCCCTTGCTTGTGCTGTTGTTGTTGTTGGTGATGATGGTGATGATGGCGATGGTGGTGCTGTTGGTGCTGTTGGTACAGGCGCGCCTGGGCATACCGGTTGAGGAGCAAATCCTGACTACCCTCGGGGGCCGGCCGCTACGGTCGCACGGCGGGAGCCTATACGAACAAGGCGTAAGGCAGAACGACACGTTGGAGCTGTCGGTGCGGCTGGTCGGTGGGCAGCCTGTCAAGGTGAAGCTGTTGACCCCCACACCCAAAGCGGCGGCCGGCTCCGAGGTACGACATGTGAGGAACACCATCCTGGCGTCTTAGCAATCCCACCACTGGCCCATATTCGGCACCGAGATCACTGTGTCGGTTGTCGGCGGTTGTCGGTTGTCGGTTGTTGGTGCCGTATTTCTACTACAAGTATGTTGGGAAGGACACAGTCGCTAACGTCCAGACATGCGGGCCTGGTGCATGCACAGGCGTTCCGACAAAGTTAAGTCATCAGTGGTGACTTTGACGATTGTCAGGAAAATGCTGGCCCCGAGTCTTCGCGTGTTGTCGTCATGGGAGGGGGAGCTCGGTCACGGCTCGGTCACGAAAGCCCCCTGGGGGACCTGCGGTGGGACATAGGGGGGGAGAGAGAGAGAGGGAGAGAGAGGGAGGTATAAATATATGGAGAGAGAGACATCGAAGGGTCGCGTAGGCAGAGCATGTAGCAGCGAGCTCAGATGAGCCACAGCCTCACCCACCCTCCCGCGCAGGAGCTCCCGTTCCCCCGCAATCCGCAATCCGCAATCCGCAATCCGCAATCCGCAATCCGCAATCCGCAATCGCAATCGTTCTGCACCTGCCCGCTCGCCCAGGGCCATCTCCCTCCCTGCACGTTTCGAAGTGCTTTCTGAGTTTCTCTGACCGCTGCTTCCCTACCCACGGGGACACGCGGTGTGTGTGTGTATGTATGTATGTGATCAAGGTGACAATCGACCTGGAGTCCGACACGCCCATGCATGTGGTGAAGACCCGGCTGGCCGCTGCCACGGGTTTGGATGTCCGGCACCAGCGGGTGATGCTGGCGGGCATTGGGGCCATGGTACTGCTGGATAAGCGGTGAGTTGGCGCACGCATCTGGGGATGGGGGTGATGATGGGGGGAGGGGTGAGAAGGGGGAAAGATGCAGGGGCGGGAGGAGGGGGTGAAGTGGAGATGGGGTAGCAGGGAGATCGGGTGTTGGGAGTTGTGTGTGATTGCTCAATGAGGTGTGCCGTGCCTCGAGAATTGGGATGCGAGAGTTGGGAATGCTGCGCTTCATCTTGACGCCTGGTTTGACAGCGACGCCGTCCGTGAACATCTCCGTACTGCTGCTGTACACAGAAGCAACATCGGCGCCAGTTATTGCGGCTCAACCAACAACTTGTACTTCGCGACTCTGCCGGCGTCGGAGGCCCCGTCGGAGCGCAAAACGGCGACGGCGCCTTGAATGGGTGCGGCGGGGACGGCGGCAGTGGCGGCAGTGGCGGCAGCCTTGGCGGCGGCAGTGGCGGCAGTGGCGGTAGTGGCGGTAGTGGCGGCAGCCTTGCTCAACGTAATTTCGGATTGAGAAAAGATAAGCTGGGGGAGATTGCAGTAGTCTTTCTTTTGGAAAACATTGTTACAATTCGATGTGTGTTCTCAGGATTGGGGGAGCGGAAATTCGGATACTGGACCGTAGTACGAAAGTACGAGCATTTCTCAGCCCAAGATAGGAGTCAGGAGGAGTGTTAGCATTTCCAAAAAATTTGCAACCGGATGTGTACTTATGGGTAGGATTTGGAGTCCGCATCCGCTGGCGCGCCGCGAAGTGCGGCGTGGTGATAGTGGCGGTAGCTGTGATTGTCATTTTACCCCGGCTTTACCCGGGCTGCGGGGCGGCTGTTCTTTGGAGAGGGGGGAGCGACTGGACTTGGTTTAAACTTTGTTGGGGGGCTGGAGTCCAAAGTGGAGATCACAAAGCTCTCTCCCGCGGACGGGAGAGTTGCGCAAGGGGCATCTGGCCCCTCCTAAGCAGCCGAGAGCCGCAGGTCCGCTCTCCTCCGCTCTCCTCCGCTCTCCTCCGCTCTCCTCCGCTCTCCTCCGCTCTCCTCCGCTCTCCTCCGCTCTCCTCCGCGAGTTCGCGCGCTGCGCCTGAAACACGAAACGAGACTTCCTCTCCATCCCCGGCCTGATCCGGCCCTTGGGGTGTGTGTGTATGTGTATGTGCGTGTTATGTGTGTGTATGTGTGTGTATGTGTGTGTATGTCTGTGTGTATGTCTGTGTGCGCGCATCCCAGGAACTTGGTTCGACTGCGCCCTGCCGCTTTCCTTGGGATTTTCTCTTTTGCGGCCGCCAATCAAGCCTGCGTAGAAAGGTGTTGATAATGTAAACGGTCCTCCCGCCATCACCTCCTCCCACTGGTAGACATCACACAAAGATAGTCGTCGTAACTGACATCGGGGCCCTTACCAGAGGACAGCCATGGGGGCGGAGGTTATCGGCGCGGCGGACGCGCAGCAGAGGTGGAGGAGGCGGCGGCAGAAAGAGGCATGCATTTTGTCCGCACAATCGACGATGAGTTTGTACCCCAGACAGAGCGGGGTCGTATGGCCTCGAGGGTATTCGAACGTGCGCAGGGGAAGGAAGGGGGATGAAAGAAGCCCAAGGTGTTGAGACATTGCAGGAGCAAAACTTGTTACAGCACGGAAAAGGTGTTTGGAAGTCGCGCATGCTCCCAACCTGCCTCGTGGCGACTTACGAGAGTTCGAGGCCGAATCACATAGCCCGGAGATAATACGTCTCTTGCATGATGACACGCCGTAGAGGTGATCTGGAACTGGGGGGTCGCACGGGGCTCCACGAGACAGGTAGTACGGACCCTAGGGATGTGCGACCCATTTAGTTAAAACGATTGAAGCAGGCAGGTAGGTATGAAGACCGGACCCACAGCGAACTCATACTGCCCCACCCACTAATTGCACACGTACACCGCGAGCTATGGCTCTTAGAGGCCAATGCAGTTTCATTGGGCTAACCAGGTTATTAGGTATTGGAACTCCGGGATGTAGAGCCCCGGCGGGACAATAATGTGCCACCGAGCGTTCGTTTCGGGCCAAGGGCGGTTGAGGGTATATCTGGTTTTGTTGGACGGAGAAGGTGCTTGCCTTACTCTGGCCAGTATGTGTACATCGGCCCCCGAGGGCCTGCGGGGTAACGACTCGGTTTCACACGATTCTAAGGTGTGTGCGTCTGTGTGTGTGTCTGTGTGTGTGTGTGTCTGTGTGTGTCTGTGTGTGTCTGTGTGTGTCTGTGTGTGTGTCTGTGTTACACCTCGGTTGCGTTACCCAGGTAGAGAGGTGTTACGAGTGCCCATACGAGCCAGAGGTAGGGGCCCAAGAACCTAGGAGCCAGGTAATGCTATCGCATCCAGCTGCCTTCTCAAGGCTCTATCAACACACCTCACATCTCACATCGCACGCATTGATCGGTGGGGCAGGTCACGTAATATTACACAGTCCATTCCATATTCGCCAGAGCTCCCAGAGTAAAAAGAATCGCTGTTTTCATCAGCAGGCGAAGCCTTTCCACAATGTAAGTCAAAATAAAAATAACCCGCGGGACCGTAGATCTGCCAGGATGGCCATAGTCGGCATCCCCGCTGATTTGGAGAGCACCGCTATGCTCTCCAAAGTGCCACTCGCACGTGCACCAGCGCCGTCCCCTCCCCGGCTACACAGCCGCAGGAACCGCAACAGCAGGAGCCCTCGGCTCTTAAGGATGCCGGTACACGCCCCGTCATGCACATGGCCCAGCGACACACGGAGCAAGGGGGCGACAGCCGCTGTGCGCTGGCGTTGTTGGGTGCCTCGAAGCGACGAGCGCGCCACCGCCACCCCAACAGCCACTGCAGTCTCCTCCATGGCCTCACTGCTGCGCCCGCTTCTACCCTGCTCACCCATGCCACGCCGCGGCTCATCTGCTGCGGGCCATGCGGGATAAGCTGCGACCAGGCCAGGGGCCCCGTCCCGCGCAACGGTGCAGCGCAGACAGCCGCACAATTCATGGAAAAAGCTCATGTCCTGGCCTCCTCTCCACAGCCTGCAAGCTGCCTCTACAGCAGCCCCAACATCACAGCTGCCTTCCTTTCCCCTGCTCCTCACCAGCCCCTCCTTTACAGCAGAAACGGAGATACATACGGCCACCACACCACCAACACCACACACTCCAATACCACACACTAACACAGCAAACCACCTCACGCAGCCACCTCACGCAGCCCCAGTCCGCCCTGCTGCCGGTGTTATACCACTGCCCTCTCTTCACACGAGCGCCGTGAGCCCCGGCCCGCTGCCGTTGAAGAACTGCCCCTCCCACGCGTGCCCCGACGCGTCGATAAAGACGCCCAAGCCATGCATGCGGTTCTCCTCCCACAAGCCCTCGTACTTCCGCCCGTCGGGCCAGATGTACGTGCCCTGCACGTGCGAGGGCGACATGTTGCGTGGGGTGCAGGAGGCGGCGGCCGGGAAGGGATGGAAGTCGTGAAGCGGTAAAAGCTCCCGGGTGGTGTCATCTTTTCCTTTAGTGGGATCCATCGGTTTGAGGAGCAAGTGTGCCGCACAGTCCTGCTGCTCATTAACCTACCGAAGGCTAGGCGGACTACCAAGTCCTACAGCAGGTCAAATTCGAACGCGCAGGCGGCCCCTAACAAGTACTGGAGTACTGGTACAAAACAGTGCCTACATGTGCCCACCCCGCCAGCTGTAGGGCCAAACAGATGCCGCTGAAACACGAAACCAGACGAGAATAAGCCTTGTGGCACAAAGATTGCCTAGCGGCGCGAGGGGATAAACAGCACTTCCGATCCGCGCGTGTGCATACATACATACATGTGCACTACTTGTATGCGCGTAGGGAACAATGCTTGTTGAGCAGCAGCAACGGTGTTTACGACGCAGACGGGGAAGAGGAGGCCTTCGGCGCGATGTGCGACAGGGCACGCGACATACCTTGCCATGGTACTTGTTGGCCTTCCACTCGCCAATGTACTTGGCCCCGCTGGCGTATGTGAAGGTGCCCTGTCCCTGGATCACGTCCTCGAAGAACTCTCCCTCGTACACGTAGTCGCCCTCCTGGTACAGCCCTTCAGAGCAGCGAAGTGGAGATCGGTCTTCAGAAAGGATGTGAAGGGACCCGGACCGCCAGGGGCGCGGTGCGGTGCGGTGTGGTGTGGTGTGGTGTGGTGTGGTGTGGTGTGGTGTGGTGGAGTAGATTAACAAACGCGTGGGCGCAGAGCAATGGACCAGCGAGGGCAGGGCAGGAGGCGGTGGGGGGGGCCATGATGCCATGGATGAGCCTATACACATGCACACACGTCACAGACGTGCCGGTTCAGTTGGGGGCGAGGTGCCGCGATGCCACCGCGACACGCCCTAGGATGGCGCGGGGCTTATGGTCCCGGTAGTGCCAAGCGCCGGCAGCCTGCAGGCCTACAGCCTGGCGCTGGTGACGCAGAGGCCTCCTCAGCTGGAAAGAGAAGCTTTGCTAAGAGATAAGTGCCGATCCCATCCCGCCTGTGTGCTGCTCTGAAGCTCCGGTAGGAGGCCGTAAAGCCGTCCACCCTCGGCCCTCACCCGTGCAAGTGGTCGCCGCACCTTTTCCATGCCGGACACGCTTTGGCGGCTCCGCAGGTGGCGGAGGTGGCTCATCCTTTCCTTTTTTCTTTTTGACTTCCTTTGGCTCCTCAGCCGGCGGCGGTGGTGGCGGATTCAGAAGCTTCCACTGGCCCTCGTAGGTTGCGCCCGACGGATAGTAGAATTTACCGGTACCTTCTAGTTCCACGTGGCCCTGGTCAACGCAGCATTTGGGTACGCGTATGGGCTTGGCAGATTGCCAACAGCATCCCACGCATGTTTAGTACTAGGATCGCGAGAAGCCTCTATTGCAATACAAACACGAAATAATGCTCATTGAGCACCCGAAAGATATAAATCCGTCCATTATCGCTCGCTTTGAACTCACCTGTGCCGCTGGGTCCGCCATCCACCAGTTTTCTCCCTATAATATCCTCAGCAGCAATGTCCAAAAGTCAGATTAAATATGCAATTCCGCTATGGATGCTGTAGACGCATCTGCTGCAAGCCGATTCAGTTGTTACCCAAGAGCTGAACAAGACTCCGTTTTCAATGTCTTATATTGATCATTGTGAAAGTACTTTGTCGATAGATTAAAACGACAGTAGTTAATACAAAATCACAGAGTCCAAGCTGACCTGCACGAACGTCCTTGGAGTGGCCATAATGCACACACAGAATCTCTCACCGCTGGCAGTGCTTTAGTACGAACATGAACCTCGAATCCTCTCGTTTGCATATAACGACGAGTGACACATTACTGCTGCGGGGGCAATATCGACCCACCAAAAATCCCTACCGGCACACCGTGCACTCTCCAGAACAAACGCACCCCCATCGCAGTAATAATAGGAGTTGCATGTCCTGCAGCTTTCTATTCCCCTTCTATTATTCGCTGTCAGATGCACACCCAAAGCCAGAACGAGTTCCCACTGCACAGTGGCAATCCTCCCAGCTCACTTGCGAGCTATCATGTCCGTTAATCGCACACCGTCTTGCCGCGTCTCCTAATCCCATTCCAGCACTCGCAACCCAGATTCTCATCCCCAAAACTGGCGCTAACCCTACCCCCTTCGTCACCTGCCCACAACACCCCGCCCTGGCCCTCCATCTCTCATCCTTCCAGCTGCACGCTCGGAAAACCATCCGCCCGAAAGACACCAACCCGCTCCTCACTTGCCCCATCCCCAGCCCCCCTCCAAAACTGTCAGTCAGCAAGCCTCACGCCGACCCGGCGCCGTTATCTGAACCCGAGGAGAAATCTTCTTTGCTTGGCCCACCCACGTTCGCATTGACGGGCGTGGGGTTAGGTGACGCAACCGCGGCCGCCTTTGCAGCCGCCTCCCGTGCCTTGAGCGCCCGGAACTTCTCACCCTTGCGCGAAGATCCTGACCCGTTGCCGTTGACAGCTGGCGACGCTGAGGCGGCGCCGTTGCTACCGCTGGTGGACACAATCTCTACATCCACCTCCTCCACCTCCTCACCCGCCTCGTTTCGCCGCTTCTTCCGCGCCCCAAGCTCCTTGCCTGCGGACACAAGCGACAGGAGACGCACACAGGAGAGTCATACTTCTTCCCTTCTCCCCTACACTTCCTCTATCACCACCAAGATCCTTTCACAGCAGCTTCCTCTTCCCCACCATAGAACTCCCGTCAAATGACGCGACAAGAAATTCAGAAGAGCAAAAAGAAGGGCCGGGTACTCGCTCGCAACCAGCAAAAAGGGAGCTGCGAGGACGACGACGCCACACCTAGTCTTCGCGCATAATGCAAAAGAACACTCTGTGGCCTTTGCGTCCGGTCCGCCGAGTCAGACCTCGTTTATTCCAAGTTTCGCTCCTTTACAACACAGGCTTACCTGTAATCCTCTTCACGCGTTCCTCCTTGGGCTTCACCACGGTGGCCGATGTTGCCGCCACAGGCGCCTTAATGGACTCGGGAACGTTGACCTGAGCACATGTTCGCACGTGCGTGAACTGTGAGTGAGCTGAGCGCGTTGCGGGACCGACAAGTTCTGACGGGGCCTGACTTGCTCTCCGTTTTAAAAACATTCTACGACGCACGAAACGAAATTAAAGACCCCCAAATGGCGCGAGTCGGCAAACGTAAAAAAGCACAGCGGTGGTAGTGCACAAGCTAGTGTGCTTATATTAGTACAGGAACCCTATCCTTTCCCCGGCAGCCGTGCGGCCCCCCCTGAACACCCGGGGGAAGTCCCCCCTCCTCCCCTTTCCCCCGGCGGTTCCCACCTTGACGGTCGCCTTCAGATACAACTGCTGCGCGGTTGACAGAAGGTTGTTGACAAACCAGTACAGCGTGAGGCCCGAGGGCACGTTGAGAGAGAACCAGCCTGTGATGAAGAAAGGAGGCGGGAAGGGAAGCGGCAGCGTGCGCAGGGCAACATGGATAAGAGGTGGCGAGGAGGGCACACAAGAAATACCCGCCACGTAATGCGTGCCATTAGCGAGATGCAAAGGGGGGGTGGAAGATATGCAAGGCAAGTCGACAGGGCAGGAGCGACACGCGGGCACCTCGATGTGCCAGAGGCCTAAATGGGACAGCTCATTACAGCTCATTACAGCTCATGGGGCATGCCCCCTTAAAGCAACCCGTCATCATTTGGAGGTATCTGGTGCAGCGGTGGTCCACAATTCCTCTAACGGAACAATACGCAAGAGACACGACACGGCGCAGCCAGGTCCCCCATGTCCATGCAACCCCCCCCCCCCCGCTCTGCGACCCGGCGACACATCTCCTCCAACACCAGCACCGACCACCGACACATTTTCGATGCTCGATGTTCCGTCCGGTACTATTGCAAAACATCCTTTGGGGGTGTGGACGCAGACTCACGAGCCTTTCTGGCTGTCCATTTCGCTCGGAGGCTAGGACGAGGCTAGGACGAGGCTAGGACGAGGCTAGGACGAGGCTAGGACGAGGCTAGGACGAGGCTAGGACGAGGCTAGGACGAGGCTAGGACGAGGCTAGGACGAGGCTAGGACGAGGCTAGGACGAGGCTAGGACGAGGCTAGGACGAGGGTAGGACGAGGGTAGGACGAGGGTAGGACGAGGGTAGGACGAGGCTAGGACGAGGGGAAGGTGCGCCGGGTCCGTTCGCGAGCTCCCAAGTCCATTCCACTTTCCATCCTGACGTCGTCACGTAGTCCAACCCCCATCATATTACCCCCTCCGCGACCCCATCATCGCAGCGCCAAACCATGCCACACCATGGAACACAATCAACCGCCGCCGTTCGCCACGCAACACCCAAAGCTCACAGCACCCCACTCCACTCCCCCCTCCCCCCCCTTCCCCCCCATACACACAGCCCAAGGGCCCCCTGCACTCACCAATCATCAGCGGCAGGAATTTCAGAATCGCCTGCGACTGCTGCTGCGCCGGGTCGTTACTGTTCTGCGTCGTGGAAATTATCTTTTGGGAAGCGTACTGGGACGCCACCAACAGCACCGGCATCACCAGGTAGGCCGCCGCGTTCGCCCAGCCCACAGGCGGAGCGCCGTCCTGGAAGGGAAACAACCACTCCAGCCCGCCGCCAATGGTGGTGGGGCCGCTCAATGAGGGGATCCAGAAGAAGCCCTCCGTAAGAAGACCCGCCTTGGCTGCATTGCTGAGCGCATTGTACAGACCGATGAAGACGGGGATAGTGGCCAGGGTGGGCAGGCAGCCCGCCAGCGGGTTTACGCCAGCTTCCTTGTACATGCGAGCCGTCTCGAGCTGCAGCGTCTCCGGGTCATCGGCGTGCTTGGCTTGGAGCTCCTTGACGCGGGGCTGCAGTGCTTGGAGGGAGAGCGTGGACTCCACCTGCAAGTCGGAAGGAAGGTTACCGACAGAGGCGGGGGTGGGGGGGATGAAATCATGTGCCGTGTGGGGGGAAACAAGGAATGAACTGCCGGCGTCCTAAAAAGGGGTTGCGGGGGGAACCCCGGGGGGAATCGAATGCTGGCAAGTCAATGCACCAACTGCTAACTGTTAACTGCTGCAAAGCACCTTTCAACTGGCGGAATGCGTAGGATTAACTGCCGGTGGCTCCAAAACCCGGGTGGGCATGTGGGTTTCGACGACTGAGTGTGCCCAAGTCCCAAGGTTGGCATAACTTGGCCCCATCATCGGTGAATTCAAAGAACAAGTTTGGGGAATGGAAAGTTGGGTTCGACAGCCGGGTACAAAAGCCTGTCTAAGGGCTAACAACAACACTGTTTGGCTGTCTGGCCGGGTACGCCAGGAAGTTGCCTCCCGGAAAGTCTCCCGCGCCGTGTTCTGCCCCAGGTCCTGATGGCGCGCTGCAGTACGTGGCGGCATGAACCTGCTTCCTTTCAGTCCAATACCACTTGACATTCTTTTCCTCTTTCTTTTCCATTTTTGTTGAAAAAAGGCAGTTCATGAGCCTTCGGGTTAGTTTGAACCGCCATACAAACTCGTGAAGCTCATAATCATCCATACAGACTTCAATCCAGAGTATGAGCCCGTTGGGGTCTGGCTCGCGACGGCGGACCAGACGGTTAACCAGTCGCGCTATGATTTATGGCTGTTTCAGGTTTTTGGGCGAGGCCGGCCCCCTAGTCAGGACAGTGCGCAGTGGCGGGAAAATGGGCATCGCACAAGCAGCCAGGGTGTACTCGGGTGTGAGCGGGTCCCCCCCAGAGCTCGCTGCGAGATACCCACCTGCTTTTGGGTAAGCGGAAACGTCGCAAGTTTCACCAGAACGGTCAGCGTGATGATGGCGAAGCCATACGAGTATGGCACGTGCGCATTCTCTAGCCCGTCGTCCAGCGTCTGCATGAGGCGGCACGGCGTCAGCACCGCATCAACCACGAGTTCAGGGGCTATTGCTCAAGTAAAGCATGCGGCAGCACAGCAGCTGAGCTGAGCGCACCCGCAACACCGATGTGAAGAACTGCGCCAGCAGGTCGATTGGGCCTCCATCGGCCAAGGTGTAAAGGTTTTGGGCGTGCTGAACCGCCTCAACAGTGCTGCAGAGGAAACAAATGCAAAATTAGCGCCATCGATTCTAATTGGTCTGGCGTCCAAAGAAGCAAGGCGCGGTGACCGCGCCGGCGTAACTACCTGGCTGCGGTGCTGGGGTCCAACAGACTGGCCTTAACGCACACAGCCGCACGTCGCGAACCAGATCCGATGCCTACAAAAACATAGACTTCAGAACCTGTGGTCTATGCAGGATTCCAACGGAACAATCCAGAGCGCCAGGACACACCCGCTCCTGGACGACGCACGCTGGGCCGAGGCGGGAGCAGCGGCTGACACGGCTTCCTGCGCAGCCCAAATACAATTATACTTCAAAAATTGAAAGGGCGTGGCGGGCTAAGCTATGTGCGCACACCTGGCGCCCAGGGCCGAAGGATACTGCTTCATCGCCAGAGCCATTTGTTCGAATGTGGCTCTTTGGCCCAGTTATGTGCGTAAAGACTTAATCCTGGTAGGTCAACGAACAAGGGAAGAAAAGGATTGACTTGTGGAGGGGAAGACTGACCAACTTCACAAATGCGGGGATTCATAAGGCCCTAACGGCTACCACAAAAATTGCAACCGCCAAACTTCACGATCAAAGGTTAAAGCAATACCGATGAACAAAACCCTCCGATGACGCAATTGATTTTATCACTGTAATCCCAGCCGAGCGCAAAAAATGGCCACTTCCGAAGAAGAAAGCAACCACATTCTGGAACAATATCAGTCATTAGGCAATACGATATTCTTTGCGCCAGTACAACCAGAACATTTAATCCGCATTCATGAGCTTGAATCGTCGTCGTACCCAGCTGATGAAGCTGCCACTTTTCAAAAACTAGAGTTCCGCATTCTTAGCGCCCCCAACGTTTTCATGGTAGCGATGCAATGCCGTGACGGTGGAGCAGAACCGGAGGTCGTGGGATATGTTTGTGGCACATGCACGAATGCCGGGCGATTGACGCACGAGTCCATGGCCACGCACGACCAGGAGGGTGCCCTCCTGTGCATCCACTCAGGTGCGCACAGGAAACGAATAACCCCAACCCTAGGGCAGTGCACACTACCAGCTGTGCAGCGCCCAGGCAGTATCCGTACCCGCCGCCACAGCCGCTGTCCTACGATCCCATTCCACCATCATCACCATCAACATGAATTTCATCACCCGCGTGATGTTATGGTGCAGTGGTGGTGGAGGCGGGGCTGCGCCGTAAGGGCCTGGCCACGCGGCTGCTCCGTGCGTACGTGCCGTACGTGCAGGCTACGACCCCCCACCTTCAAGCGATACGGCTCATTTGCAAACAGGACCTGGTGAGCCCTCCAGGGAGGATGTAGGAGTGTCAGGGCCAGGGAGGGAGTCGAGGGAGGGAATTATGTCCATGGTGCCCCACGCACCCTAGACATAAACGCCAGCTGCCAGAGCACCAAAAAACAGCTGCCAAAACCCAAAGCAACCTTCCCCCGAAAGTTATCGACATCTTTGTATCTGTATGTATGTCAGCTATAGTAGTTTCGCTCAATGCCCAGCACTGTATAGTCGGAATATTCATACCGAGAGTAAGCTAGCGATGGACTCAACAGGGAAAGGCTGTGTGTAAACCGTTCGCGCACCTCTATTACTTTGCCCAGGCGCGGGTGTCTCTGCCTGTTGGGGTGGGAAAAGAGTGAAGGGGACGGGGAAGGCGGAAAAGCGGCAGCTACGCATGGGTACGCCTTTTTCCCTAAGTGGTAACTCAAATGGTGTTACACACACATGTTGTTGATGGTTTAGGCTCTGGCGCCGCGCCTGGTGTAATTGCGTTAGATATTCAAAGTCGGATGGGCCAGCTGTCACCATCGGTTGGTCCCCCGCCCCATCCCTCTCGCCCGACACGCGCCCTGCTCACCTGCACCTGCGGCCCGGACGCAGATCGGACTGTACGAGAAGGCGGGGTTTACGTTAGCGGGGCCCTCGGATGTCGTGCACGGGCGCGACCCGTGGTTTGAGATGGTTTTGGAGCTGCCAAGCGGCGATTCTTGAGAGCGCGGCGGCGGTGGCAGCAAAGGAAGTGACTGTACGTCGTTTGTTGCGGCGGCAGTGGCAGCAAAGGAAGTGACTGTACGTCGTTTGTTGCGGCGGCAGTGGCAGCAAAGGAAGTGACTGTACGTCGTTTGTTGCGGCGGCAGTGGCAGCAAAGGAAGTGACTGTACGTCGTTGTTGCGGCGGCAGTGGCAGCAAAGGAAGTGACTGTACGTCGTTGTTGCGGCGGCAGTGGCAGCAAATTTAGGGCGGCAGCTAGTACCGGGGCATCAGGACAGGTAGCCAGGAGGCGCATGGTTAGCCTGGTGGAGTCCTCGAGCGTCCCGTGTTTGCGAATGGCAAACCTTCCTGGACACGACAGGAAGCGCCAGGAACCGGCGTGACAGGTTCCTGGCGGCAACAGGAGGAGGGTAAAGATGTACAGGCGTACTGCGTTTGTCGATACGGGGTGAGCGCGCGAGCAACATCGTTTCCTGGGCAACTGCTCCCGCCACAACCACCGCCGCTGACGCTGCAGCACCACCACCAGCAGAAGCGACAGCTACGTCACCCGACATCATATACCATGTAGCAGCAATGTCGCGTCTAGGCCACAGAGGAGCCGCCACAGAGGAGCCGCATCGTGAAGCCCCAGACGACGTGGGAGCGGCATCAGTGCAACCAGCCCATTAGCACTCGCAGCAGTAGAGCAGTCCTGAGAGCGGAAAAGGCGGCAGTATTACAGCATCGCAGACGCCACCATCCTGGTGCTTTACACGCCACCTTAACGCCTTTTCAAGGCCATTACAAAGCAATACATGAACATGCTTTGCGCACACAGGCACGGGCACTGCGGCTATCAGCAGTTTCAGCAAAAGCACTTATAGACAGTGTGTGTGTTACATGTGTGTGTTAAAAGCGTTTATAGATAGACAAAACAGTACATGTACATGCCGGGGGTGGCGTGGTAGTGGCGGCAAGCTGGCGCGGCTGTTTCGGTTTACAAGGCACGGAGGCGGTGGTATTGCGCGCCGCTTCAATGGCTACCGTGCGGTGTTTGGGCCGGGGGGAGGGGAGCCGGTGATCAGCGGCGTGTGTGTATGGCGGCCTGTGGACCCCATATAAGGCACTGGCACTCACTGGAATATTTCTGTCTGTTTTGGCTCCTGACGCTCCTGAAGCTGTCCCACCGAAATGAGCCCTGGAAGCGCCAAATGACAGACACACAATTCACGAAAAACAGTAATACACCGTCGCCTAGGGACTATTTTCCAGGGACTTCCTATACCAGCTTAACCGAATCGGGCGAACACACAATCCCGAACCAAGACGTGGGGCATGTGGGTGTCTTCTTGATCTTTGCCTGGGGGGGGGGAAGAACTGTAGTGTACTGCGGTGCCGTACACTTAGATATTCCTCTCAGTACCGGAGGTAGTTGGAGGATCGTATTGTGAGGTGAGACGCTTTTTGAGCTGTGATGTGTTGTGATGTGGTGCGGTGGGTGCTTGTGGAAGGTGGAGGTGGAGGTTCCTTTGTCTCGGTCCGTTGGGAGCTCACAACCGGGGTTTGGGGCTTTTGCCGTATACGCGCGAGTGACGTGGGGGCCCTGTTGCCTTGTGTTTGCGAGGAAGATGAGTGGCATTCGGGTTGCGCGTAAGCGGGCGTATGTATGTTTGTTTGTTTGTCCTGAAGATTCTTGCTTACCCGAGGGCGAGGGGTCAAAGACCAGTATGCAAATGCGCAATAAGTATACCCTGGCCCGCACCGTGACGGGCCCGCGCCACACACTTCTAGTGATGACGTCGAAAATTATTCACACCGTCAAGAGGTGGTATATGACATAAATCAATAGTCCGCACAGCACCCA
Organism: Volvox carteri f. nagariensis; assembly: GCF_000143455.1. Classification (NCBI taxonomy): domain Eukaryota; kingdom Viridiplantae; phylum Chlorophyta; class Chlorophyceae; order Chlamydomonadales; family Volvocaceae; genus Volvox; species Volvox carteri. The sequence continues at coordinate 529,825 of NW_003307558.1, forward strand.
ATTGTATGGTTGCGCGCAAATCACAAATAATGCACACTCTTTATATGTACAGCGTTACGTGCAGCAGCAGCAGCAGCAGCAGCGTTGGTCGTATATATATATGTGTGAAAGCGGCGGCGCGACGGCGGGTCCCCACCAGTAACTAGAGGGCGCGCCGATCTCCTCTCCTCTCTCCAAACTACACGTCTCTATAGAGGGTCGGGACCTCAGCCCCTCACCATCTCCAATAGGAACCTCTCCGGTACCTCCGGTAGCCTCTAACGGTGTGGCTGGGAATGGGAAGGGGTGCAGCAGCACCTCCTAGGTGGGATGCATAGTCACAGCAAATTGTACCGCCAACAAAATGTTAATACACGGACACGGTACCAGGTGGTATCCAACCAGCCGCAGATGCAAAAGCACATGATGCCGAAAGCCATCCCTCCCGGCTTTGCCGGCTGCGGAGCCTCGTGAACCCGGGTCATAATAACAATAATAATAGTCGCTCAGCTGAGTGAGGAAAAGAAAAAGCAGCGCTCATGGACTCAATCTTGAGGTAGAAAGCGCTGCTTGGAATCGGCAGCAGCCCGCCAGCCAATCCATACGTTTAGTTTTAGTAGCAGTGGCCGCAGCCGCAGTCTCCAGAGCGCTCCCCGAGCGCGACCTTGAGGCCTTCAGGAATGACTTTCTCTCGCGCATTCCAGAGGTGTGTATACAGATGTCGACCAGTCTCTCCAACCGAAACATAGAGCAAGAGTAGGAAGCAGCTACAGACACACAAGCTCAACTCACCCCGAGCAGAGTATGGACAGAGCTCGTTACTTCTACCTGCTCCCACGTTGTGCTGTTTCACGTATGACAACAAGCAGATTATATATATGGTATGTATATAGGCAATTATATATATAGGCAATCCGGAGGCCATGAACACAGCCTGCTTTGGTTACTTGGCCCCTTCTCCCTCTCCTGCCGCGCCCTGCCGCTCCTCATCATGCACAAGGACGCCTTCCTAAGAACACAACCACCACTCCCGCCACCGTCATTACCACAACCAGCATTATGATCGCGGCGACGGCGATATCCCCATAAGTAATACATAAAGCCCGCATCAGCGCTGACCAGTGCATGGGGCGGGGCCCTACCTTCGCCGCGCGCCCCGCACCCATTCCGCGAAAGACGCCGAATGGTACGTCAACATGTGCCGCCGGGCGTCGACGCTGCCTTCTGCAGTGTCGGCATCATCGTCACCATCTGAGTCGTCTTCTTCAATCACCATCACATCGCATGTCGCACCGCGAGCAAGTACGGCAGATCTTTCGAAGCGCCGTAGCGGCCGTTCGCATGCGTTCGTGGCTGGCGGTGGACGACTGGCTGTCGCAGCCGCCGCCGGGGATGCGGGCGCCGGTGACGCGACGGCGGCGGCGCCGCGGCCGCCACCGGGAGTTCGACCCGTGGCGCCGTCAGTGCCATCGGAAGCTGTCGGCGCGACGCCGTCTCGGCTCGGCTGAACAACGGCGTGTTTCCCACGCCTGTTATCGGAGGGTCCAAACCACAGGCAGATACTCGTCGCAGTGAGTGACCCATGGGTCACAAGCCGAGTAATGGCTAACACACAACATTAAGGACTGCGAAGAAGAGGCAGGTGAAGATGCGATATGTCGAGGTCGCAAAACTACAAAACCATCCAGCTTATAAAAGTCCAGATCGTCCAGCATCACATCAGATAACAGAATTCATGAGTTTGGAAAGGTGGAAAGGTTCACCAAGGGCATATGCCGGGAGAGGGACCGCAAAGTCTGTGGGGCCGTATCCCCGTGTGCTTCACAATAAATGACTTGTAAATTTTCAAGGCGTATTCTCCCAAAAAATGCACTTCGATGTCGTACCTAGGGGACGTGCCGTAGCAACTCTCCAGAGGTGGCGTCACCGTCGTCGCCGGGGGCGGTCGCGGGGCTGCTGCAGCGCCGCCGCCGCCGCCGGGTTGTGCACCGCGGGCTGCCGCCGCCGTCAACCGCGTCTCTGACTCCGCCAGACGGGCCCTACACTCCTCCAGTTGCTTCCGGAGTTCCTCGTTGGCGGCCTGGGAAATACGGCACACACCGTCGTACAAAAGAAAGTCGTACATTGCGCGCGCGAGAGAGTGCGTTATTGACTGAAGCTTAAAGACATTACCTGGCGTATTGAGGATCAAAGCAGCAGGAGTAACATGATGAAATCCGCCAACTAGGCTGTGGCAGGGCCCACATCAAAGCTACAGCCAACTATTATTCTTGATGCGCATTTCTCCGACCGGTGAGACGTGGGCCCCCAAAGCGGGTGTTCAATCCTGTCATCGTCGATCGCGGGCTGCCTGGGCTACATCCCAGCGTGAAGCGAACCGGTCCCCGATACACTCCCAGCCCCCTCACCCTCAGCTTTTCCGCCGCGCGCTCGGTCTCGATGATGACGCCGTTGCCGGCCGCATCCACCTGCCGCTGCTGCCTGTCTGGATTGGCCGACGTTCGAGGTGGCGGCGGCGGCGGCGCCTGAGCCGCCGTCACATCCAATGCGTTCTCCACCAGCGCTTCCACGAGTTCTGAGATCAGCAAGAAGAAGATGATGGTGATGATGGTGGTGGTGATGGTGATGATGATGATGATGATGGTGGTGATGGTGATGATGATGATGATGGTGGTGGTGGTGATGGTGATGATGATGGTGGTGGTGGTGGTGATGGTGGTGGTGATGGTGGTGGTGGTGGTGATGGTGATGGTGGTGGTGATGGTGATGATATGCCGCAATACATGATGTTCAGGGGAGGGGACAGTCACATGCGGGGCAGTGCATCACCGCCATCAAACCCCGATTTCGCCCCTTCGCGCTCTCAGGGCTGCATGACAACGAACAGCACAAGCACAGGACACCACCACCACCAACAACAACAACAACAACAACAACAACAACGGTGAAGCCGCGCGCCCGGCCCTGCGCTGCGTTGGTCAGGCCCCCGGTGCTCGCCGTCCTTTCCCAGGGCGACCTTTGCCCGCCGTGTAACACACCCCGCCAACAAACACCAATGACAGCCAACTGAGAACTTTCCGTGTACGACTCTACGGTGCCGTACCAGCTGTACTCTCGTAGTATGCATCCAACGTCGCCCACGCCTCGTGTATCGTACTGCCAAGTTGCTGCCGCCCCGCAGGCACCGCTGATGACAGCTCCTGTCGTAGCATGTGAAAAAACCGCCGTACAGATACCCGCAGCGCCCACTGCAGCTCCGGTGCCGACTCCTTCAGCGCCGTCAGCGTCGTACGCGAGAGCGGCGGAACCGTCGCCGCCGCAGGCGGCCCCGCTGCGACGGACGCTTCGGCACTCGCAGCCGCCTTTGCAGCGCCCGCTGACGGCGGCGGTGATGACCGCGACCGGAAAGCAGGCGCACGCAGCGCTAGAAGCGCCCCGGTCGACCGCTGAAGGTCGGCCGTGATATCGTTCAGCGCCTTCGCTGCCGAGCTGTTCACGGTGGCGTCCCCGCTGCCGCCGCCGCCGCCGCCGTCGCTGCTGCCACACGCTCTGTTTGCGCCCTCGGAAGGGCCCTCCCTGGCATCTGATATCCGTTTGCCGCCCGCACTGCCACCGTCGCTGTCGGCCAGAAGCCTGCTGCCGCCGCCTGAGCCTGTGAGGCTGTGTGAGCGGCGTGGTGGCCCGTAGGGGCTGCCGTAGGGTAGGCCCGGTGTCAGGGGGGACGCCACGGCCCCTTCCGATGTGCACGGCAGTAAAGACCCCTGGGGAGGCGGCTGCGGCGGAAAGCTGCCACCCTCCGAGAGTCCAGCAGAGCTCGTGTGACGACGGCTGCTGCTGGACGATAACAAACCGCCGCCGCCGCCGCCGCCACACCATCCACCACCTGAAGACTCCCCAACAGCAGCAGGGCCGGAGGAAAAAGACGGCGCGGCGGCGGCGGCGCAGCCGCCGGCCCCGCTGGCGGCGAATACACCGCTTACTCGGAGCGGCGCCAATACCGCAGGTGCACCGCTTCGGGGCGGCGACGGCGGCGCCGAGCCTTCGAATGGCCCTGCTGCCGTCGGCGGCGGCGGCGACGGCAGGTCCAGGAAAGACGCCGGCGCCGATACCGACTGTACCTCACATAAGGTACCGCTGAGGGAGCGGCGGCCTGAGCTGGACAGCCCCAGCACGGGCCGTTCGAGTGGCACACCTCCGCCTCCGCCGCCGGTACCTCCCCCTCCGCCAAACGCCAGGAAGGGTAAGTCCAGCTTCGGCAGCCCGATACCGGGATTCCCGCTGATGCTGTGCCGCATCGGTGGCAGAATCCTTTCACTGCTGGTGCCGCCGCCGCCGCCGATCACTGGCATGGCTGCCGCAGCCCCGCCGCCGGCGAGGTTATTGACGCTGAGCGCCGCAGCACTGCTGAGGCTGCTGCTGGTGCCGTGGTGGTGCTGTTGCTGCTGGCTCCGATCAGCGCTGCCGCATCGGCTCATTCCTAGGGCGGCCGCTCGGCCGACTGGCATGGCGGGCACGCTGAGGGACGTGCTGAGGGCGATGCCTTGGAGATCCCTGCGGTGGCGGGAGGGCGAGGCGGGATGTCGCTGGCTTGACAGTGGGCGCAGTGACCAGGCGCTTGAGGGGGAACTGGAAGTGGACGCTTCGATACATTCAGGCACATCCTGTTTGGTCTAGACATGGGCGAATGTCGGGAACATGAGGGGAGTAGCTGGCCCCGCTGCTGGGGTACCTCGCCCCAGATCGTGCTGCACGCTGGGCGGCCCCGAACATGGCAGGATGGCACGTTAAAGAGGGGAGGTTCAACCGCGGGAATTAAACCCCGTCTTACGAGTGGCCTTCTCCACCCTCCGGAATAGGAAGGATTGGCTCCCCTGGTACCGAGTACGCTCTAAGTCTCCGCGAGCCGGTCAACTGTCCTGGTGAATTGGAGGATGAACTTGCGACGGGGCCAACTCCTGCGTTACGAAAGAGGAAGCAGTTGGATTTGCTGGAAGGAATGTTGTCATGCTGGGATACAGGTGTGCGCGAACAGCAACAAAGCGCAATTTGTTTGTCGAACATTTGTGACGGGCAGTGGAAGGGGACCACATGCGCTTGGTAAGGAAAGCGTACCTCCACGGCCGACGGCTGCAGGTGTGAAGCTGTAAAGGAAAGAATCTGATGCAGTGTTGGCGGATAACAGAGCAGTCATTAGGCCGCCTCAGGCAGTACAGGGCCTTTGCTCCTTTTGCCACCCCCGCCCGTGGTGAGCTCGAGGATTTGCGGGCCCACACAAGACCTCTGTTATGCTAAAAAATTTCAGCCATTTAAGCTAATCGGAATGCTTTTGCAAGGCCAAGGTAGGCAGGCCCTTCCATTTTAAACGCGCCCGGGCGCTTTGTCCCGATCTGCTCATCACTCATAGCGACGCATTTCAATGATGTCTCGAAACCGACTGCACGACCAAAGTTACGTTCTAATGTGACTTCCGTGTTTCTTTTAAAAACTGCAAAGTCAATAATACCGTAAGCATATACTAAGAGAAACTGCACTGTGCTTTGCACCGCTTGTTGGTCACGTCCGCTTGCCAAATCAGTCAGCACTGTATCGTACACTGCATCGTCCATTCACATCGTTACCAAATTGATCAAAATAATAAGCACGTTTAAGGATCGAATGTAAGAAGGTGAAGCAGGAAACTGCCCACTTGTTAAGTATACTTAACAATTGCGGACTAGAGGCAAGCAGTTGCATGGACTATCTGGTTTCGACAAGCCGAAGCAGACGATGCATTTGCAGAATCGTACATGAATATTAGCCGAATGCCTGACAGTGTTTAATGTTAAAGAAACGGGGGATTGTCGCACAGCCGAGTGAGGCGCCATACGCAAGCCAGAAGATGCCACAAATAAAATTCCTTAGCAACCTGTTACTGCCCTTGAACAGCTTACCGGCCTCCCTACAGCAGCTATGGGACCACATCATAGGATCGGAATTCGTAACCGAAACTCGCTGGGCGCTGAACCGCTCAACCGCTGAAACCCAAGCCGAAGCCCACAAGCCTGCAGCTACTTTTCCATAACCACACATGAACGAACACCAGTTAAAGCTTTTCCACCGAACCGCGTTTCATGGAGTCCAGTCCAAGCCAGCGCAAGTCTTCGGTCCAACCTGACTGACGTCTTCTCCAATGGATCGCGGAAATTCCTATGTCTTCCCCTAACGCGCTCCAACCGACCGAACCAGTCCGCACTGCCCCTCAACACGTACACCCACATGCTGTGTGGATGGATGACTGTAATGAAGCGCCATGCCAAGCCGCCCACCCATACCCTCCCCAAATGCGCCACGTGTCCACCAAGCTCTGGGGGCCTCCTCCTCCCCCCCTTCCAATCCTGGCATCATGGGCAGGATGTTACTTCACAGCATTAACCGAGAACCAAAATACGGTTGTTAACCGACTTGCTAAGTAATTTGTCTTCCGGTCTCACAGCTCCCTTCATTTCTTCTTCTCACTCACCTGCCGTGCCTCACCTGCCCTGGAACGCTTCACTCTTTCAAATCTCTAAGCCACTGCCGAGCCGCGGCCGCCTCTGCCTCAGCGGGGACTCCGGGCGCTGCAGACAGTCCTGATGCGCATCTGTGCACGTGGTCAGACGGTACACGGAAATGGCACCGCTGCCGCCGCCAGCTATACCAGACACCTTATCACTCCACCTTCACTCCACGCCACGCCGCAGACTCCAAACCCCAAGGCCACATAATCGCCATATGTACCTTCTCTCTCTCTCTACTGCATTACTTTACGCGGCAAACAAACTTTCCACTCTCCACTCTCCCTCAACTTCGCTCCCCTCCACTGTCACCACTTTCTGTGTCCCTTCATTTTACCGTCTGTACAGCACTGTACAGCATTGCCTAGCCGTACCTAACTCCGGGTTATGGCTCACCGGGAGAAAAACCCGCGCCCACTTTCTACCGCCGCTGAAAAACTACACCTCTACGCACCGATGCCGCACAAAAATCATCAATGTAGGATGTACGGGGTAAGACGCGCCCCTTCCCCACCACCCACCACCAGCGTCAACACCACCTCGGCTCTGAACCCTCCGCCCGCTTCCCTTCAACTCCCCGGCCCCGGCCCCGGCCCCGCCTCCGGGCCCCCTTCCCGCCCCCCCCCCGGCCCCCGGCTCCATCCCGGCCCACACGCCAACCACATGACCTGCCCCCTCTGCTAGCTAGATCCGCTGCCCCGAGGCGGCCTTCTCCAGCCCCAGCGCCAACACGCTCTTCACCAGCGCCACACTCTCCTGATTTGGGAAGGTGGGGGGAGGGAGGGAGGCGGCGGGAAGAAGGTGGGGAGGGAGTGTGTATGTGTGGGGTTGGGGGACAGACGAACCACGAACGAGTGAAGCTGCTGCCAGGGGGGGTTGGAGGGAGGGGGATGTAATCCAGGAAAGAGGTAAGGTGGGCCGCAGTGAGGAAAATGACGGGGTCCAGGGCGCATGGAAAACTTCATACCGAAACAAGTTCCGAATAGTCCAGCGACGTGTGGTTAGGATTTTACACTTATAAATCAGGTATGACTTAGGGTTTCCGTGTGTGTATGTGTGCGTCATGGTGGGTGGGGGGATGTGTACGTGACCCCAACGTACGGCGATGCAGTCCCCAGCCAAACGGTGACCTCCCCTCCCCTCCCCTCCCCTCAATCCACCTGCACAGCGAGGTCGATATCCGGTCGCTCCGCTTTACTGAAGGGCTGCAGCACATACGTGGCGATGGGCATGGGGCCGGAGGGCCGTCCGATGCCCACCTGCGCATCACATCACATCACCGGACCGCGATGGCGGCGGTGGCGGCAGGTCTCAACGGGCGTGAGCAACACCAACACACACAGCACACACCAGTGCGCCAATGCAGTAGCGACAGCCTGCACTCCGGCCCCCAGATTTAAGTGACGTGCCCCTCATCAATCCTCCCTGGGCGGGATCACCCCAGCAGAGGGCAGCGGCCCATACCCGCACCCGCACTCGCATACCCACACCCGCATACCCACACCCGCACCCACACCCGCATACCCACACCCGCATACCCACACCCGCACCCACACCCGCATACACGCACCCACACCCGCACTCCCACTCAGCCACTAACACCACAGCTCCGATGTGACCCTCATGCTCACAGGAAACTCCCCCCCCCATACCCCCCCCCTGGCCCCCACCGCCCCACCTTAATCCGGGGGAAGTCCTGTGCGCCCCCCATCCGGTCGATGATGGACCTCAGGCCGTTGTGGCCGCCGTGGCCGCCCTTAGCGCGGATCCGCACCTGACGGAGCCCACAGGAACCCACACGGGCCGGGACGGAGTGGGCCGGGGGCGGGGGCGGGGGCGGGGCATACGCATGGCGCGAGCAGGGATGCGGTTATAGCAAGCGTTAGTGATGCAGTGCATGGTGTGAGCATGGGGAGGGGAGGGGCAGGTTGTCGCCAATAAGTCCAATGTGGGGGGAGGGAGGGGGGCGGAGGGGGAGAACGACCTACCTCCCCGCCCCTCCCCGGCCCCCCCAACCACCCGCCCACCCGCCCACCTGCGCCACCGGCTGGTCCAGGTCATCTGACACCACCAGCACCCTGCTCGGGGGCACCCGGTAGAACTTGGCCAGGGCCGCCACGCTCTCCCCAGAGTTATTCATGAAGGTCACCGGCTTCACCAGCAGCACCTGGACGGGGGGGAGGGGGGAAAGGGGGGGAGTATGTATGTGTCTCTGCACATACATACATACATACACACATACATACATACGTACATACATGCATACATACAAACGTACATAGATACATAGGGCCCAGAAAAACCGGGCAAGGACCTCCTCTCCCCTTTCTCCTAGTTCCAAAGGATCTCCTGGGAACCCAGCAGCAGCACCGTGTGTCAACCATGAGGGTATGTACGTGGGGGGGACGTGGGGGGACGTACGGGAGAGCGGCCAGGAGCCGCAATACGGAGGAGGACCTCGTAATAGTGCAGTACGGAGATCAGTGATCACCACTGGGGACACCGCGTAACGTTACGCGAGGCGACGCGGGCGTGACGCAACACAGGGCCCGTTGTTCACCTCCCCTCTCCCCCCCCCCGTGCGGCCCCCCGTGCGCCTCACACGCACCTGATCCAGCTCCCCCCGGACGGCAGCTCACCTGCTTGCCATGCACCTCCCCCTTGCCCACTGCGGCGCTCTTCTCAAGCTTGCGGCAGTCGATACCCGCCTGGCGAGCAAGCTCGTCGATTACCATAAAACCCACGCTACGTTGTGGTCCATATGTGGGGGCGGGGGGAGGGGGGAGAGGGGGAAGAGGGAGGGGGGGAGAGGGGGAAGAGGGTGTGTGTGGAGGGGGTGGGGACCACCGAATGACAATGCAACGAGAAACAAGTGCATTGGTCGACCAGGGTTGCATCTGTTCGTCCGTATATCCGTCCAAAATAGCAGGAGGAGGCGGGGTCTCCTTTTTCTTCCCCCCTCGCAAACACCATGCCGCGTAGATCCGGTCAGAGCTGTTGTGAGAACAGGTCACTCTCTCAGTCTTTCATGTGTGTGTGTGTGTGTGTGTGTGAGTGTGTGTGTGTTTGAAGGGGGGGAGTGTCGTTAAAGTGTCGAAACGTAAAGCGGGAGAAATGCATGTGGATGTGCTGAACAAGTTTGCGGAGAGGCGAGAGACGGACGACTATGCGACTATGCAACATCCTGATTCATGCATATGTAAATACGTACGCATGCATACGTCATGCATGTGTACGAACATGCACACAGGGACTCACAGGGACGCACACAGCCCCAGTTCCCAGTCCTCGCTCTGGGGCCGTTTTATTAGATATATCTTTCTCCTCCGTTCTACCCTTCTTTCCGTCCAAGGTAATCGGCCCTCAACTCCTGTTGCTTAACTCCACTGCCCAACCCACTTATGACGTGTTTCATCGTAGTTCGAGCCCGGGTTACCCAGCCCCACGATGAGCCACAAGCCGTCCTCCTGGGACTTAGTCGTCTGCGGCTTTGACTGTGGTTTGGCGCCCGCTGCGGTCCTGGGAGCTGTGGTCACTGCTGCCTGAGCGGATGGCGAGCCAGCGGCGACATGGTGCAACCTTCGCCGTTTGGAAGGCGGCAAAGAGGCAACGCTTGGTGATGTGCACATCGCTCCAGGGCTGATGGTGCTCCTATTTTGGAGGTTCGTGGCTAACTCCGCATCCGCAAGCGAGCGCTTGCTGATTGCCCAGGCTTGCCCGGGTGGTACAATGGGCGTGCAATGCTTAAAGCCCTGACAGATGGTATTGGCTATTCTGTGTCCTAGAAGCAGGCTCATGGCGTTACGAATATGTAAGTGGCTGTGGGGCCTCAAGGCAAGCAGCGGAAGCTAGGCTAGCAGGCGCAATTTCCACAATCAGGCTAGCGTAACTATGAATGAGTCTAGGCAGGTACTGTATTTGGCACAGATGCATGGATGCATTCCAACCACTAACCGAATTTGTCAAATAAGTATGGAGAGAGCTCAGACTTCATTTGTTTTGGAAGGTGGTCATGCTTAGCCTAATAATCCCTAAAAACAAAAGCCATGTTTCGTACGCTGAAAAGTTGAAGTCCGTGCCTTTGCTTCCACGGCGGCTGTAGAAGCTAGGTAGCTGGAAAGACGTCCAATCTCAACACCATAAAAAAGTATAGAAAATTGCCGTGGCTTAGTACCTAGCCCGGCTTGCTGGTTCCCAGGAATGCGGCGTCCCCTTGCAATTTGTCCTGCTGGTTTCCAAGCAGCACCTTCAATTCCACAAGCACTTCATAAAGCGATAACCCCCATACCTGCAGCTGCCGGCGCTCGTTTAGCTTTCACACCCTCCTCGTCTTGGGGCCGCTGCCCAGCGTGTCAATCCACGACCGCATCCTCCTGCCGGCTAGCAGGTTGGGGCAGCGGATCATGGCGCCTGACCCTACGGACGACAAAACTCGCAGCAACGGTAGCGGCGGGGTTAGAGCCAGCTGGCGGCCGCGGACGCGAGGATCGCAACAGTGCTGCCGGCGGCACCGGCGGCAGCGATGCAGGGCAGCTACAACCCAAGCCGCAGGCCAGATATCGCCGTCTGGCAATGGGCGGCCCCGGGGGTGTCCCCTCAAAGCCCAGAAGATGGCACAAAGTCCCTTACCCATCCGGGCCCATTGAACCGGGAGCCGACACACACGCTTCTGCCCTGCAGCTGCAGCTCGGACACGGCAGTAGCAGCCGCAATGGCAGTAGCAACAGTAGCGGAAGGGGCGCCAGCGGAGACATGGCGTTGCATGAGCGGGAGCCGCATGTCGCAGCATCCACATCCACATCCACATCCGCATCTGGTCATAACCGCCAACACCACCACCATCACCAGCAGATCAAACAGCAGCAACCACAGCAAGGAGTACCACAGCGGCGGCGGCACAAAGGACAGGAGCAGCAGCAGCAGCAACAGCAGCAGCGTACGAGGCCTCCGGGCGGGGCAGCACAAGGTCGTGCGGCGTCCGGACGGAGGAGTAGCAGTAGCAAGACGTACGGCAACGACATTGGGGCCATTGATAACGTGGAAGATGGGGAGGATGAGGATGAGGACGGAGGGGAGTTTTTGGACCTAAGCGAAGAGGACCTGGAGGAGCTGGTGTTTGCCAGCGCACGTGCTGGCGGACAGCGAACTGAGGCGGCTGAACCCGAGCAATCCGCGGCAGCGGAGGCAGTAGCAGCGCCGCCTGCCGGCAAGCAGGGGCGCCAGCAGCGGGCCGGCGGCGGCGCCGCCGCGGCCGCGGCCACGGCGAGTGCTACCGCCGCCGTCGCCGTCGCCGGCCTGCCCAGCGAGGTCGAGGCTCTTGTAATGGCTGCCGTACGATCCGGGAGTGTCAGCAATGACGGAGCCATCCTCGCAGATCAGCTAAGACAGCTGCAAGCGGCCGCGGCCGCGGCTGCCACGGCTGGCAACGGCGGCGGCATCGGGTCCTCCGCTACTGCGACTGCTACTGCGGACACTTTACGGGCGAGCGTGACGGCGCTCGCCGATCTTCTGGATTGCGACGCCGAGGCCGCCGCTGCCGTACTGCTCAACTACCCCCGCTTCATTGGGGTGTTGTTTAGCGGTGGTGTTTGCGGCGGAGGGGACGGAGGTTTGGAGAGGCTTCGGTCATTCGCGGGGATGCTCAAATTAGACTTGGCGGAGGCGCGGGACATTGTACGGCGAAATCCAGCGCTGCTGCTTGCGCCGTACGAGCCACTGCGGCAGAAGCTGGTGGCGCTGGCGAATGCAACTGGACTAAGCTTGGCTCAGGCGACTGCCATGGTGACGACATACATGTTTCCCGAGCTGTAGCCGGCGGCAACGGGGGGGTTGTTGTAGCTGGGCCTGTCGCAGTAGCGTTGTGGTCTGTAGCTGGCTGGCGGCGTGCAGTGGTGGGGCGGCGTCAAAGGGAGCGGCACAGCAGTTGCCGCTGCCGCTGCCGCTGCCGCAACAAGCATGGGAGGGAATGGGATGGGATGGGAGAGCAAATAATGTGGACAGCACCCTGGCCAGACGTGGGTTTGTAGATGTGCATAGGTGCCGGAGAGAGGCAGAAACGAAGCAGGGAAGGGAGGGGAAGGGGGTGGCTAGGGAATGTGCGCAATAATTCCAGGGCCCCTGCTGTTGTGGTTTGTGTAGGTGACGGTTGAAGGGAGAGTTGATGGAACGTAGACAGCGCCAGTTTTGAGTAGAAGGATTGGGAGCGCCTGGGCGGTGGTCGCGGGGTGACTTGTACAGCGTTGGGTGGACTGGGCTTGAAGCGTCGTCAGGAGTAGCTGAGTCGTTGTATGTAGGCCGCGGCTGCTACCAGGGGTTACCTGGAGGATATGGCTTGGTGCACTCAAACGAATGGATAGCCGTCGTACAGCAGTTAGCGCCGTACTGTACATGGGAGCGGTTTCCTTGGGATTTACCCTGCGTCATGATCGAAAACTTTGGTAGCGTTGACCTGTACAGCTGTGAATCACTTCAGGGCGCTAAAAAGATTGGTGCAAAGGCGTTATGTGTGCATGTTCCAGAGATTCTAGGCTTGTGCTTGCTTAAAGCGGCTATTCGTTTTTGCTATGCATGCGTAACTAAAGTAAATAGCTGTAGACACTATGGAAACTCCTGAACCTGTTCAGCAAGAGAAAGGCGCTGGGCAGGCGGAGCCCAATGTCTCCAGCAGCCCGGCTTTAAGTGCGCCAGCCCCAGCCCCAGCACAACCAGATCAGCAGAGGCGTGAGGCGTTGAGGAAAGCTGGCGCTGATTTTTTGGAAAAAGCAATGCAGCAGAAAAAGGCAGGATCCCAAGACCCTTTCGCTCCTGTCACGGCACCTCCATCCACCACGCCAAGCATTCCCCGGGCAGAGACGAAATCAACGAGCTCGATTAGGCGTCGGGCGAAGCAGCAGGTCCTCCCTGAGGATGTTGCTGCTTTCGGCGAGGTCTTTGAAAGCACCAAGCTGTACGTATACTGCGGACTTTATCTCGCTTGCCAGGCAGCTATCTACGTTCTCGTCAAGGTTGGCCGGCAAGGTTTACGGCTGTGTGACACGTTACTTAGCTGCGTAAATTGCAACCATTGTCCGACGACCATGCCGCTGACGGTCATCGCAGGGCTCCCTGACAACCATGAAGACTCCCGGCCTCATGTCCTTTCTGCATATGGCATCAGTGTGTCTGTCATTCTGGCTTTCAAATTCCTACGACATTTTCGACATACGCCCCGTGCTCCAGAACCCACAGCAGTCACTGCGCGGCTGCAGCGTGCGTGCAGCCCTGTTTGGTGTTCAGGTCAGTCCTTGTTCACTGCCTAGCCACGGCTCCTCCCCTATCCTCGTAGCACCCCCTACCCCTCCTCGCTACCCCGCTGCTTCGTTTCCCCTCTCCCTCAACGCACCCCCATCACAAGCAAGCTTGCCGAATGATGGAAACACGCGTCATTGCTTCGGACCTCGGCAATTGATCCTCCTATCCTGCTTACAGTTATGATTTCCCGTCCCCCCTTCGCCTCTCCCCACTATGTGCCCCGTCGCCGCAGATGTTGACTCTGTACGGGGCTCTGCTGCACTCCTCCGTGAACATGGTGCTCAGTTGGGCAGCCACTGCCCCCCTGCTCATCGACACGGCGGTGGCGCTGGCAGCGGGGAAGCGCTCCGTACTGCTGTCGCCGCAGATCATCCCGCTGGTCGCGGCGGCGGCAGCTGCCACAGGTGGGTGATAGTGGGGTGGTCGGGGTGGGGCGGGGCGGGATGGGGTGGGGTGGGAAGCGTCGCTAAAGTGGGGTATGTAGTATGACGGTGTGTTCCGGGGCTGTTGCGGTTGCTCCGAGGGCAAATGGAAACGCTGAGGGAGCTGCAAGTGCACGTGTTCGATGGTGGGGGGAGAGGGCCGTGTGAGGTGAGGTGAGTGGTGAAGGTTGGGGATCAGGGTCGGGGGCACCGGGACCCGTGGGTGGGCGTGTGGCGTCGGGACAGAACCGGATCGTGTTTTGGATCGGGTGGGGTCGGGTCGGGGGATGGGATGAGGAGAACTTGCGGCTATGTGGATGTGGACACGTGCGCACGCGCACCAGGAATGAGCGAATGCGGGCCACCTAACCCACCCCGTAAAAATGTGTCGGCGCACGAGTGCCGATCCGACATCATCTAACGCAAGTACCCACCCGCACCTCTTAAATGTATGTGCAAGTAAGTCTGTATGTGTGTTTGTGTCCTTGCCGGTTTCCTGCCCTGTTCTGTCTCCTTGCGCAGCTCTGGAGGTCATTTTGGATCACACGCTGTCCTGGTTGTCGCTGCTGATGCTGGTGCTCTGGTCGGCCGCCAAGCTGGCTGAGACGGGCTGGCGGCTTGTGAAGGAGGACCCGTCGCTTGGGGGGAAGCTGCCAGGGGGAGGTGCGGGGCCGGCGGCGGGACTGAGGCCGAGAGGAGGGGTGGGAAGGAGGGAGACGGGAGCGGGTTCAGGGATTAAATCATGGAAAAGGGGATTGAAAGATGAACCGCTGGCGTCATGGAGAAGAGGGGAGAGCCTCTCCTTCCTGTCGCCTGTTCGACTGCCTTTCCGCCCCCCTTCCTGTCGCCTGTTCGACTGACTGCCTTTCCGCCCCCCTTCCTGGTCGCCGCCTTCAAGAACGCCTTTTGATAAGTTCTACGTCTGGTACACTCTTGCCCTGGCAGCAGCTTCACTCGTTCGTGGTTCGTCTTTCCCTCCCTTCCTTGCGTCCCGTCCCTCCTCAGACTTTGGCCACCTAGCCGCCCTCATCCGGCGGCTTTCGGACGCTGAGGGCTCCCTCAACCCGCCCTCCACGGCCCTGCTGATCAACTGGCTGCCCGCACTGCCGGTGCTGATGATCGGATTCCTGGGTCAGGAGGGCAACGAAATTGTGAGTGGCGAGGGGCGTGAGTGGCGAGGGGCGTGAGAGTGTGTTGGGTGGGTGGCCCCTGGGGACATGCGGTAGGGAGAGGGAGGGAGGGAGGGAGGGAGGGGGGGCTCAGGGCTGAGCTCCCAGGGCGGTGGCGGTACCTTTGCGCGCTCAGTAAGGTACTAAATGCTGGAAGTGCACGACACATGAGTTGTCTGCGGAGCTGCGACGGTGTTGGTCGTCGTCTTCCGGCGCTTCCTTTGACCTCCCGGGCTCCTGAACGCCCCTGTTAAGGACGGTGCACGGTGGGATCATTCCCGCGGCCTCCGTCCCCCCTGGAACCCCACAATGGCGCTAACAGGACTTGTTTTTTTTAAAGAAAAAAACCGGCAGTTCATTTCTGATTTCCTCGCAGTTCTGATTTCCCTCTCCAGTGGCGACCTTTTGCATCGCTCTCTAACTTGCAAATCGACTTGTGTTGCCCCAATCGCAACTCCTCCCCCCCCCCGTCCCGTCCCGGCCCCTCCCGTCCAGATCGACCACGAGCTGTCAGTCCCCGCCGTGAAGCTGATGCTGTTGTCCTGTGTGGCGCATGTGGGGATCACTTGGAGCCAGCTGCTGCTGCATGAGCGCCTCAGCGGAACGGCCAAGGCGGGGCTGCGGTGGGGGGCGCTGATGGGGGCGGTGGCGTTCAACCTGACGGTGAGTGGCGATGTGGGGTGGGTGTGTGATACGTCGGGTGGTGCATGACATGAAGGGCGCACGCGCACCTCACCACCAAGGTTTATTCGGCAGGTTGTTTGTCGAGGTTTGTCGAAAGGCTGCTTGCATGTAGGCGTGTGTGGTTGTCCGTGCCTCCGTCTTTGTGGACGCACCCACTACCATCCACCTGGGTGACCTGACCTGATGACCCGGCCCGGGGCTGCGTCTGCTAAATCTACGGCTGTCGCGGTACTGTTACTCTTCCCGTCTTTATTGGCAAATATGTTTTTAATAGTGGCGGTGGCGGTGGTTGTTGGTTGTGGTGGTGATGTCTCGCAGGAGAAAACCGCGGGTGCCAGCATCGGCACGGCGGTATGTGCGGTGGCAGCGCTGGGCGCTTCGGCCGCAGCGTCGCTACAGCGCCACAGCGCGGGTAGCTCGCAGCCGGGCCGCCAGCGGCAGCCCTTTGCGGGGTTGGCTGCGGTGGTGGCAGAAGGCGGCGCGATAGATGACGACGACGACAAAGACCCGGAGTCCTAGTCCGGCTGAAATCCGATCCGGAGTCTCGATGGGCTGTGTTATGTACTCTTCTCCCCCGCTGCTTGTGGCGCCATGCGTGGGGGCAACCTTCTCACAATCCGAATGGATCAGCTGAGGGAGGGAGGGGGGAGGGGGGGGAGAAGAGGACCGTGGGGAGGGGAAACACAACATGCGTGAGGAAGTGAGAGAAGTGAACTTTGCCGGTGGTGTCCAAGAGGTCCGAAGAAACTGCCCTGCCCCTAGAGAGGGAGTTCTAAGCGGTGATGAGGGAGGGGAAGGAGGGAGGATGGGAGGGTGGTTAGGGTTCTGTGAGCAGCAGGACGAGGACGAGGATGGGGGAATGGTTATCGGCTGCGGCCAGGTGGGGTTGAGACGGGGCGGGAGCAGGCGTTACAGCGGGATGGTACCGCTTGGAGGTTGATCGATGACGTGGCCAGGAGGTCTCCAGGATCCAGACAGCGGAGAGACCGTCCCGGTCTCCCTGGCTTCTGGATTAGGGATGTGGCATATGAGTGAGTGAGTGGGGATTTGGCACTGTGAGCTTTGGGGTTAGGTAGGGTGACAGGGGGGCGGGGTAGTGAGCCAGTGATGACGACGGTGGTGGTGTGCGGCGGTGGAGGTGGGGTTGGAGGTGGAGGTGGAGGTCCCTAGGGAGCCCCGTTACCCGCCCGCCTGATGTGGTTTGCAGCCCCGCGAAAGCTGCGACTGCGACTGCGACTGGATTTCCCATTTGAAGGCCATGTGACTGGACTGGAATCCGAGGTGGCATCACAAAGGGGGAAGGAAGGGGATGGGGAGGCGAGGGGCGGACAGAGGGGTTCGCTGGTACGGCCATGGCGGGGTATTAGTACTGGTTTAAAAGCATCGCCGGCATATTGTTTGGCATTTTACATGGTGTCCTGCGTGTTTTACACAAAATGTGTTGCGTTGGGAGGGCAGCGACACCTGACATGAGAACCACCCACCGGGGGAGGGTGTGTGTGTGTGTGTGTGTGTTCTGGGGTTGCGTCATTCTCCCAAGATTTCACGGAGCCGTACGGCAGCCCTGATAAGGCCCAAGAGCCAGGGTGCCGAATGCTGTGAGAAAAGATATCAGAAAGCGCACACACAAGGAGAGCTATTATTTAGCGTCCTACCGCACGGAATATAGTGCTAACAGACCAACCGTAAGGTATTGAAACGTGGGCTTTACGCTAACGGTCACGACGCCCACGTTATAATGAATCCCAGATGGCTTACGTGAGTGGCGTAAATTACGTCGTCGTGGGAAAGGTGCTATGGGGCTGTTGGGCTTTTATGGTCATTGGCGATGTTAACGCGGGAGTGCTTGGCGCTCTCGTTTCCTGGCATCTGTCGTAACCTTTACGCCAGCCAATAGAGCGAAAGACAGAAGTGGGAGACGCTTTGTGACCTTGCCTGTGACACGCTGGTTATATACCATACAGACAGACAGATTTTATTAAAAGCAGGCCCACTGGCTCAGCAGAAGGGTACGGTACATATCTATGTGGTACAGGATGCGCAATATGGTTGTAATGTGTGTCATATCGGGACGAGACGGTCCTCATACGATAATGTTAGTCAACATGGAGGGTGTGATGATGATGATGGCAAATACGTCATTCAAGGCGCTGGTTATGTTTCCAAAGCCGTCCTGGTCCTTCCAGGTTGGCTTTCTCTTAAGAGTTTGGGTTTAGGGTGTTCCTGCCGCGAAGTAAGCAGGATTGCAACATCATTCACTCGGTCTGCAGCTGTGGTGAATGGTTTGGCGCTGACCCTGCTGACGTTCACCATATTTGGGTTCCCAAAGTGCATGTTGCATGGCGTGCATATAGATTAGGCTTTATGGCTGTGTGGTGTAAGGTGGTCTGCAGACCAGTGCAGACTAGCTACGGGTAATACAAAGATCAATTGGCAACCTGCGAAAAGGGGCCAGAGTTCCCTCCAGGCTATAAACAACAGCGACAAGTGTTTACCTCACCGACTAAGTATGCCCGGTGTAAAGGTTATGGACCTTGCGTGGTCTACACAGGAGTCCGGCTGGCTGAATGGGGTGTACGTATGCGGCGGAGAGAAATAGACGACCGCACAGGGCTTGTTGTCTAGCTCAACGGACGTTACACGGTTCCAAATAGAAAGTCCTAATGGTCAGGATAGACCGGATAGTCAGATTAGACCGGATAGTTTCATTAGTGTCTGCCGTACACACATGTTTTGTCGATGCTACAGCCACATGACGCGACAGCGGCCCTAGCCAGCGCCAGGCCTGGATCGATATGTAACACACATGCACACAAGCAATGGTACATACGCACGTACCACAAACGGCCCCAAGCACAAACAGTTTCGTTTGGAATTTCAGGACCCCTTGTTTTGCTGTTAAAACATTACAACATGGTGAGCTGTACCACCCTGTAACAACATCAACATGGCGAACATTCGAAGGACATAAAATGGCACATACCGGGCGCAATGGCAGGTTTAGGCAGACAGCAGGAAAGGAATCGGCTATTCGGGATAGGGCGACTTGAGGCCGCAAGAACGCGCGACATGATCCTAGGTATGGAGGTGGTGAGGTGGTGTGGTACGGTGATGCAAACAGCCGCGGCATTTGGAACCGTCAACCTGGCGCCCCATAACGCAGCTTTTCTTCTTCGTAGTCAAGAGGTGAGGCGTGTCTGACTGCTGGAGTTAAAGTCCTCTTGACCGTTGCCGTTCAGATACAGCTCGTGATACAGGTCAGCGGGGATGTCATAATCATCGCACGAATTTACGATGGCCGTATCGTCGTACACGTCGTGAAGTACCTCACCGGACTTGCCCAATGTGACCTCACCGTCGACCCCGCCGCTGGTATGTGCCGTGCAACCACGTCCTTGTGCCTGACCTTCATGACCCGCGGGACTAGATGTACCGCGCAGCCGACTCACGCCGCCAATGGCCTTATCGTCTTGTTCCGCCGGGTACGCCCAGACTGATTGTACGGCATGTCCGTCGTACATGTTGAGGTATGGATGCTCCTTAAGGCTGTCCTCTCCATTTTCAGCGGCCATAACAGCGCCTGCAGCTCCTCCTTCGCCTTTATTCGCCTCAGTCGATATGTTGGTGATCGGGATTACGACGGCGGTGGCGGCGGTGATAGTGGCAGATGCGGCGGCGGCGGCAGCAGCAGAACCCGCGTCACTCATGGTAATGACGGTACCGGCAGCAGCAGGGTACTCTGTTGTCGACAGGTCGTTACCGAAGCGCTCCAAGGTTATGAATACAGGACCTGCATTGTTGTTTTTGCCGGCGGCAGTTGTGGGCTCCGAAACCCGCCACTGAGCGGCGCCACCACCACCGTACTGCGGGTTTGCCCATAGATGCGATATACCTATCATGCCACGGAGCATCCGACGAAATGTTCTACTATGGTTACCGAAAGCACTCCTCAATGAAAGGCGCCACCCGCTGCCGCTGTAACTCTTGGCACGCCCACCGTGATTGCCGCCATCACCCGATGATAATGGCGGCGGCGGCGGCGGCGCCGCCGCCACCAACCCCGCGGCTGACCATGCAGCGGCCGCAGCGTCCCGAAACCAAGACGGCCCAGGCTGCGGTGCTGCTGCTGTTGATGCTGCTCCAGCCGCAGCGCTGTGGTACATGTATGGACCAGCATCAACGGATCTGGCGCGTTGCCGCTGCAGCTGCTCTAGGAGCGAGAGATGCTGCGCTCGCCTCTCGAGGTACTCGTACTGCCCTTCTGTTGGTGTGGGTACTACTACTGGTGCTGGTGCTGGTGCTGGTGGTGCTGATGCTGTCGCGGCCGATGCCACCGACGCTACTTCCCGTTGACGCTCCCTTTGTAGCTGTTGCAGCTGTTGCTGTCGCTGTTGTTGCTGCTGGTCATGTTCCTGGCGCCGTAGCGCTGCCGTGACGGCCAGATGGCTGGACGTGGTGAGGATGAAGACTGACGCCGCAAGCATCGTCAACGCTAGGGGCAGGGGAAGCATTTCTCCAGCCAATGCCACCGAACTCAGCAAAATGGACCACGGCTGTGTGCTTGACAACCACCTGCCCTCCCTCTTCCCCCTTCCCTCTTCCCGCTCCCCTGCACTCCCGCAAACCTCCCCACGCAACCAAATGAAACCGTGTGTAGCTGCAAAGCCGCACCGCGGAGATTATGTGGTGGAGCCGTCGTGGCGAGTAGCCTAACACCCGGACTCAGGAATCCTATTCGCACGTCGCACGCAGATGTCTGCCTGGCAGCTTGAAAAAACGATTCTGAAGGCTTAAGCTTTGAGTGAGAGCTTCTTGCGTAGTGCAGCTCCTCTTTCTGGCTGCCGTAGCTTGCAAGCGAAGGGTTGGCAAGGCTGACAAAAAGCGATGAGAAAAGCAGGATTTTGCCGGGTGAGGTGAGGTCGCCTGGGAAAAGGTGCAGTACAAAAGGAGACGCGGGCGGCACTGTGACAGAACTCAGAATTTCTACCTCGTCGGCAACAGCCGCTTCTTGTCTAAGCGGATCACTAAGCTACACCCTAAGCAGCATTTCGAGGCAGGCACCGCCGTACGCCGACGGCGTCGCAACGGCTGTCCGTCTGGGACCGACCGACCATCGAGGATGCGACCAAGAATGTACGGGGAGTAAGTACGAATAACCGCCCCTTTTTACTACGCAAATTGCATGGCATGCCTAGAGAACGCATCGACTTGATGAACGATTTTTCTCTTGGCGACGTCTGGCAGTTGACATGGCCGAAGCTGAGTAGTACTGCTCTCACCACAGCGCAGGTCGTGTCGTGTCAGGTCAGGTCAGGAACATGCAGGTTGTGTACATCGGGTCATATCGCAATTAGCTTTAACCTGGTTGGCTTCGGATCTCCAAGGCCCAGCGTGTGCCGTTGTTCCACCAGTCTAACCCGCACTTACGTGACTTTTGCAATGGCTGACATCACGTGCACTTGCCTGTGGGCCCCGGCCAGCTGCAGCCCGCACTACTCTAGCACATGCAATCCTAAAATAATCTTAAGCCTAACAGCGCTACTATATATTAGGAGTTGACGGCGGCATATACGCTGATGCCTCCTTATGATGCTTGATTTGGGTTCCGCAGGTGGTAGCGGCCACAGCCCCGCGGCCAGCAGCATCACAGCGATTCCCTCGCAGCCCTCTGCAAACCCCGGGAGCAGAGGAATTAGAGTTGCATGGCAACTTGCGCCTCCTCATAACAGCTTTCATAACCCAGTTTTTTATTCAAGTTGGCGCAAAGAGTATTCGCGTCTCTTACACAGGGCTACCGCACCCATCTCCGCCTACATGCGCCCCGCCCGATAACACGCGTTTCATGACTCCTAAGGAAACATGCTCGCCTTCTTATCCCCGCTCCTCCTGCCTGTCTGTCCCTTCCCTACCTTCCCACCTGTACCTCCCCCCCCGGCGCCTGACCTCCAAACGGCGATCCTGTACTGCTCTTCCGCCGCAGTTAGCCGAGGAGCAGCCTGATGACGTGGCCGGATATAGAGCCACATGTACAGTAGTTGTTGATTAGGGTTCGATTCCTGGTCAGTTCCCCGACATTAATCGGATGAAATTCATTTAGAAATCACTGCTGAGGTGATGAGATGAGGTCTAGTTGATGGACAAAGTTTCACATGCTAGGTTGGTGGTTATGGCTGATCTGTCTCTACGGATGTCGGGTGACTGGATGAGGTGAGGCTACGTAACCGGACCATGTACGGTGAAATCAACTTTCAATATATATAGTCCATGGCCTCCCGGCCTTGACGGAACCCCCCCGCACTCGTGCGGCAATTGTAACATGTAACTCCCATTTCGACCAGCATTTGAGTCATTGACCAGCATTTGACTTCAGGGAGATGGCTCGGAGAAACCCAGGAGCTGTTGGAACGATGGCACAGAAACCCTGGCGCAGAGGACGTGGAGTAAATGTGACGTGCAATGGATATCGTGTACTTGTGCTCCACTGGGAATTGCTTTACACATCATCACGGCTGCTTCGGTGTCTGGCAACGCCATTTCGCAAAGTACAGAAATGGAATGCGGGTTTGGTGTTTGTTGCTATCCCTGTTGATCTGTGGAGACGTCTCAATTAGCCGGGGGAAAACTTTACTGCGGCTCCCAGGGCACATCAAGAAGGCAGTGCGCCTGTACGGCAACCATTGAAAATCGGACTTCAACTTTCACAGGGAAGCGAGGCTCCTGCGCGTTGCTATCTCCGTAGCAGGTGACGTCTGCGTGTGGGTTATTGACACTGCTGTAACCCTGAGTCAGAGCTATCTGGATTCTTTGTAAATTCTCCTCTTAGGCGACGCGGGCGCCACCTAGGGTATCCATTAAATGCCCTTAGTGCCACCGGCCCGTGTTTGACCTTGAATCTTATACTTGACCACGTGCATCTGATGGCGGCGAGTGATGTGTTAGTAGTGGCCTCCCATCTTGCAGACGACGGGTTGGGGCACGTGCGACGCTTTGGATGGGTCATGGTGCTGAGCAGCAAACAGCAGACCCAAAACATAGGGCGGGAAGTGCTGCTCATCATGAGCCATCAACATCCACATCGACATCCACATCGACATCCACATCGACATCCTACGCAGGCCTGGTCCGGCTGCAACCACGTTCCTGTGGATTGATCCGCGGGTCACATCACATCACGAACTCCCGTGCACCTCGAGGCAGTCTGCCTCGAAGCACCTTACAATTCAAACATCACGTCGTGTGTTGGACCTACGCCTAAGCCCAGTTATGGCAGCGCGTGGAAGTATTGCGCTCGAAGCGGCGCAAAGGAACCGGAACCAGCACCTAGCTGCTGGTGGAAGGAGCCGCTTTGAATGCCCTTTCAGGGCTCCAGTGTAAAAATCGATGTACATATTCGATAAGACCGACACCTCCTAAATGCCTTGGACATCGAAGTGGAACGAACTGATCACGCGAAGCACCCCGCGCCTGCAACTGTTTGCCGTATCGCGCTAAGGGGGTAGATGGACCAATAATCCAGATCTCTACCCGGAGATACTGCGATTAATAATGACGGGACCATTGTTTCAAATCCGGAATGTGCGGTTGGCCCAACTCCCGAGGCAATTGCACCCGTGACAGGGCCCGACAGGCCATCCGATGACAACTGGCACAACAACCTAGGCCACAAAGCCGCATAGCCTTCAGTGATCTCAAGAATCAAAGGGTGTCAGATCTGAGGGTTGTTGCACTCGTGGAATATATCCATCCCCAGGTAACCTTGTCGACAACACTGCCCAGACCTCGTGCACGTGTCCGGGATGTGCTCTTAGGGTCTCACACAAAGCTGCTTACGTCCCATAAACGCCGCAAGTCCTGTCTACGTGCCTAGCTCATCTCCCATCATCCGGTCTAGGGTGTCTTAATTAGCTTATTCGACCTCGACCGACAGCCCTCGGTCCTGCCGCCTAACCGCGATCACGCTCCATACGGCTCGTCAGTTGCATGTATGGTCCCGCCCCACCTGCGGTGGCAGCCATCTGCCTTCGCATGACAGCGCTCCATGGTTTAAAATAACCTCCGAGTCTGACTTGTGAAGTGGGCATTGATGTATGTATCTTGTACATCTAGGATCTAGCCGACCAAGCTCACCCTCAGCCGTTGCGGGGCCAACCTGCCTAATAAGAATATATTGCATTGATGGACACTCCGACGCGCGGCGGTGTGGTCCTACTGCTTGGTGCGCCGGGTGTGGGCAAGTCAACCCTCGGCCGCTACCTGCAACGCCGCCATCCCACAACAACCCGCTTCCTGTCCGTGGGGGATGAGCTCCGTGCCAAGGGCCTTGTGGGCGCCCGGCAGAGGCCCGGAGCGGAGGTACAGCGGGAGGTACGGCGGCTGGCGAGGGAGCTGCTGCAGCGGGAAATCGCCGAGTGGGCTGCGGCCAGCAGCGCCAGGTCAGAAACCGTCGGTGTTTTGCCTCACATGCGCCTGGTTCATGAAATAGACGTGCACAAGCAGTAAAGCTTCTTGAGCTGCTTATGTTGTGTGTGTGTGTGTGGTTGATCAATTACTCGGGCCCTCTTCGATGCCGGCCCAGGCCTGGTCCCTCCACTGCTCTTCATCGCGCGGCGGCTCCGATATTGGTCCTGGAGGCCGTTAAAGAGGTGGAGGACGCGTTCACTGTGTTGAAGCTACTGCGGGAGGCTGACGTGCCGCTGTTACAGGTGGGGTGTACGGGGGGTCGGGGTCGGAGGGAGGGGTCGGGGTTGCTGTGACTGGGTTTAGGATTGGGACATCACTACCCTTGCATTGGGGCATTGGGGCATTGAGGCATTGAGGCAGGCTTTGGTCATGGCCTTGGACACCCCATCTCAATCCACAATGGCGATGGCAATGAGCGAGCAGATTCTTTAATCCGGGGCGGCGCTTGCACGAGATTACGGGTGGGATTGAGAAAACATGTGGGTATCAAGTGCGGCGTGCTTGCAAGCGGAGTGTTTGCAAGATTATGTTCCTCCAGCCGTAGACCTGCCGTTACTTGGTTAATGAAACAGCCTAACTGCCGCCCTCGAACACCTTTCCTGGTTACTGGTGATTCCAGGGCAATAGTCTCCTCTGTCTCGACGACTGGCACCGTCACCATTGCGGAGCTCACTCCCACTACCTTTTACTACAGCATGTTGTACTACAGCCCGCTCCCCTGACGGCGGCCTCCCACACCGGTGCTGCAGGCGCTGTACCTGCCCGGGTGCATAGTAGGCAACACCATCCTGCGTAGCTTCATGCCCCGCTCCGCCAGGAAAAAGCAGGGTTCAGCCCAGCGAGACAAGGAGCGGTGTGTGGCGGAGCGGCAGGGCAAGTGGGTCGCCAACGCGGGCCGCGTCATCGAGTTCTTCTCCGCCCTGGGTGTCCTCACGGAGGTATCCAGCGCTGGGTGCGGCAAAGCCGGGCTAGCAGAGCTGGGCTACAGGGCTGGACCCACATATGCTATCGGCGCCAACAGTCCAGGCCACTCGGTAAGGCAACGAGGCACGGATTTCCTCCGAGCCAGTCTTACAGCAGCCTGTACCGCTACAGAGCCCCCCGAGTGGCTGCGGGTCACAGGTTGGCAGCTACCGTGGGATCTGGAAGTCAACCCCCTGGAGTGCGTCACCTCGCGGCGACTGGTCACCAGTGCAGAGGAGCGGAACTGGGTGCTAGCAGAGGCGAGGTCCGTGTCTGGAGGACTGCGTGTTTTTGACAGCGACTTTCGCGATGGTGATAAGGTCTTCAGTGCACCGTCGTTGTCGGTGCCGACAGCCTCCGTGTCCACAGCCGAGGATGTGCGGTGGGTCAGCTGGCCGGGTCGCTATTCAGTGTCCCGCAAATGTGATGGCACGAGGCACCTGCTGCTGGCGGTGAAGCCGCCGCAGCCGCAGCCGCCATTACCGAGGCCGGAACAGCAGCTGAAAACGGCGGTATTGAAGGAGGAGCCTGGGGCCGCGGCAGTCCATTGTAGTTGTGGTGACGGCAGTGTCGGCGGTCCGGCCGGCGATGATGGTGTCGGTGAGGGCGGGGGCAGTGAAGGGGCCAGCGGCGGGCCCTGTGGTACGACAGCATCAGCAGAGGCATCTGTCGTATATCTCCTAAACAGGGCGGGTGCATTGTATGCATTCCCTGCCATGACATCAATCAACGGCGGCGCCAGGGTTGCTGCTGCTGCTGCTCCAGGCGCAGCCAGCACACGTTCCCCATCGTTGCAGTCGCCTGGCCCAGCTTTACTGCCCGGATCAGTGCTGGATGGTGAGCTTGTGTGGCTGGGCGGTCGCGGCTTCTTCCTGGCCTTTGATGCGCTATGTGTGGGCGGTGAGCCGCTGTGGCAGCTGCCGCTGAGGGAGCGGCTGGCAGCCCTGGAGCAGCGGTTGGGGCTGACGGAGGCCGAGGAGTCGTTGGCGTTACAGCAGGCAGCTGCAGCTGCAGCCAGTACTGCAGCTGCTGCTACCGCTTTAAATGCTGCAGCCATCGCAACTGCTACAGCTAAATCGCGATCCTACTTAGCCAGCGCGGCCGCCATCGACAGCGGAAACCCACCGCGACTCCTGCTCAAGAAGCAGCAAGCCGCGCCGCTAGGCTCTGACACGCTAACCATCCTTCGTAAGCGCCACGTACCGGTGTCGTACGAAGCCTTGCGGGATCTGGGCCGCGGTAGCACCTGTCCATACCCGACCGACGGTCTGGTTTTCACACCATACAGCATGCCGTACGTGCTCGGCATGGCCGAGCTGCTGTACAAGTGGCAGCCCCAGGGCAGTGTTGCCGTCGACATAATCGGCAGTGACCTATCTATGGAAAACCTGGCATGGCGCGGCTGCAAGGAGTTGGTTTACGAGTGCTTATGGCAGCAAAGACCTGAGCGCGATCGCGTCAGCCGGTTAATCATGCCAGTGTCTGTCCGCTGGGACAAGGTGTACGGCAACTCCCAGCGGGCAATCGAGGCTCTAAAGGCGGGCTCGGGGGACCTATCCCTGGCCTCGCTTCTTACGCACCTTCACGAGGAACGGGGGGTGTCTGCTACTGCTGCTGCTGCTGTTGCTGCTGATGGTGGAGGTGAAAGAGGTGGCCGCAGCAGCAGTAGCTGCACGACATCTGCGGCCTGTACTGCACCGTTGACACGTCTGTTAGCGCCGCCTGAGCTGCACCCCGCACGGACGTTGCCGTACGCGGAGCTGTACGACAGGGTGATGGCGGCTGTGACATCGGGGTGTGTAGAGCGCACTGTGGAGCCAGAAAGCGGCCTGGAGATCTTTAACTACCGGTGTGTGTTGGGGGCCCTAAGGAGGATGGCCAGACGTCATACCTCCGCACCGTATCTGCCGCCTGCATGGC
>NW_003307558.1:557304-558939 GCF_000143455.1 Volvox carteri f. nagariensis
GCCTTGCCTTGCCTTGCCTTGCCTTGCCTTGCCTTGCCTTGCCTTGCCTTGCCTTGCCTTGCCTCGCCCATATGTGCTTACTGAATCCCCTGAACGCCCTCCACCCACTCAGCTGAAAAGGGATCCGCTTCCTTGGCATCTCGTGCGAGTGCTTTTTGTCTGGTGGTGTTACACCCCCTGTGTGATGTGCGGCGCGTGAAGGGTGTTGCTGTAAGCTCCCTCCGTCCTACCTTCCAGTTTTCCTATCGTCTTAGACTGATCTCTCGGTCCTGCATTAAACCTCGCAGACTATGGCATCTGCCGCCTCCCCTTTTCCCCCTCCTTTTCGGTAGGTCGGGTGCGGTCCTGGGCTCCGTGGAGGCCATGTGCCGAGGACTTGTGCTGCACCCCCCCTCGAACACAGTGGTGGCTGCTCCCTTCGTCAAATTTTCTGAAGTGCCGCCCCTGCACTTGCGCGGGGTTGCGGTGCATAGCCAGGCCGGGGTAACGGAGGCTCATCCCAGGCCCCGGCCGGATTACTGGCGGCGGGCCTATAGAGAGCGGTTGCGGTTGCCTGCACGGACGTTACTGCCGTACGGGTATAACCTGGCAGGGCTGGATGGCTGGGGCCAGGAGCCCATGGTCGCGCAGGTCAAGGTGGATGGGTCGCTGGTTCTGGCATTTAAGTGGGCCGGCCAGCTGCGTACGGCAACTCGGCGTCGAATGGATTCGGAGCAGGTAAGAGATCCGCTTAGCGCGTTGTGGCGGAAGGATTGTGTGTGTGTGTGTGTGTGTGGTGTGTGTGTGTATGCGTGTGTGTGATATGTGTGTATATGTGTGTGTGTATTTTGCACCTTGAGTTGCATTACCCACCAAAGGTATAACGAGCCCATACGAGCCTGAGGCCCAAGGGCTGTCCAAAATGGATAAAACACAAAAGAGGAACTATTATCCTAACCCTCAAGACGAGAAAAAAAGAAAAGAAAAAAATGCAAACTAGTTGCGCTGCACAGACTGCTAGGCCATAGCGGCGCGCCTACCTGCTATTTCTGGCCCTCCTTAGCCAGGCACTGGGGATGAGGTTCCCCAACTTCAGCTGGTCAACCGAAGCCATCGCGTCATCCGTGGCTTGGTCCCCCTATATAGGTTTCGGTACTTCCGATATCTCTTCTCCATCCCTGCTTTGTTTACTACCGCCCCGGTGGGGCAGTGATGAGCTCAGCGTGTAACGGAGTCTTTGCAGGAAACCCAGCAGAAAGCCCCTCTGTGTGTTACATGGAGGGCAAAATCTCAAGACACATGCTCTTCGCCCTCCACGGCTTTTGGAGGTGTTGGAACATTAACACAGGGATCCATTAACCACATTCTTGTGTGCATGGCACCGTGGCCTTTGTTAACGTATCACTGCTAGACCTGCCTGGAGCTGTGCGGGAGCGCTGCACCGTGCATGTAAACCTAACTCGACCAGCTCGCTGCCCGTCAATCTGTACAGGCTCTCTGGGCGGCGGAGTGGCTGCAAACCCATGCTGACCCCGCTGCCTTCAAGCCAGGCTGGACGTACATGCTAGAGGCGGTGTACGGCAACAACACGGTCATAGTGCCGTACACCTTTGATGGCCTGGTGTTGCTGGGAGCCACTGACCCGCGGGGCGCTGA